>NC_064671.1:13545384-13858269 GCF_943734685.1 Anopheles coluzzii | reverse complement strand
ACAAAATTTACTAAATTCTTTTTTTCAATTATTGTAACTTTCATCAAATCTAGATATTTTTTTATATCGACTTTGTTAAGCATATCTTATTTGATCTGGCAAAAACAATTGTTTTTAATGTACTAATTGATTTTTTTATGCAGAATTGTACATACGGCTGTAGACACTTTGGCTTGTTACTGATACATTAGCAACTTAGTTTATGTTGTACTATTTACACTTAAATGACCATGGCCAACATTATTAAGGCCGGGGTACATTGTCCTCGTACTCGCTAGTGTAATTTTTATTTTCACTGGCGCATCTGGCGGCGGCTGGTGGAAGCTTTTTTGTCATCGAGGATGACCATTTCCTCATTTAAGTAGTTTTTTCACCGTTTTTTAAATGCGTAAATAGCTGAAATATTTGGACAACATATTTATCTGGCAATTACCAAGCTTTTCCAGTCCAGTTTGAATAATAAACATTGGAAAATAACATATTTTCTGAAGCGGACCCAAATTGATTGGCAAAATGCTTCGAATAGCAGCCGCCAGATGCGTTAGTGAAAATCGAAATTACACTAGCGAGTGCGTACAATGTACCCCGGTCTTTATGATTGAAACTAATAGTAACCCAGCTGCCACAGGGAAGGAATGCAAGTTCTTTATGAAAAGTCCTCAACATTGCTTTTCAAGCACAGTACAAAATGTACTTTAACTTGTGCCGGAAACGTAAATGCAATCCAAATCTTACACATCCAGTACAGTTCAAGGTTAGATTGGTGCGATGGACCGCAACCTGTACACTGCACTCGAAAAGTCGTCCTCCACTTTCGCCTGTGCGCTGGTGCTGCTGGTTTCGCGAAAAAGCGTCATCGACGCCGATGATGCACCAGCATTCAGTCCGTTACCATGGCGGCATATTGCCCGGCCCTCGTGCGCCGCACACCTTCTGTTCTGTATCGACACTGGGCCGACACCGACAGCTGGTCACGAACACCGAACGCAACAAATAAGCTCTAATTAAACTAAACTCGCGTACCACAACACCACTCGAGGATGGTCAACACGACAACGACGATGATGATGACGACGACGACAAACTACACCGTCCCATCTCTCCTGCCCACGGGGCGAGAAGCAAAAGGGTCCGAGGCCCATCAGCTCATGGCTGAGAGCGAGTGCGAGGCAATGGTGGTTGGCGCGCTGATATTGATTAGTGTATTCCGTTGTACGAGTGCGCCATGTGACCGTGCGGACGCCATTTCGCCGACGAGACGTTAAGCGTCGGGCGGGGACACATTGGGTGCGGCAGAGCAGCGCCTGGCTCGAGATCCAATGCTCTTCCGACTTTGTCTGGTGTTTAAAATTGTATTGGTCAACGCCCCATCTTAACGCTCCCATTACCATTACCAATCACTCCGACACTTCTGTTACAGTATGGCACGAATTGTATGGTGTGTATTATTTTGGGACACTTATTCATTCGAGCCTGTGGGGATATCCCTGGGCAGAGCGCGCCGTCAACCAATCGATCGGCCAATCGATCCGGCGGAAACAGACACACTTTGCACGTGCAAATCAACCACCATGATTGTATGTGTGTTTGTATGCGGTCCGCCAGGGCACACTCATTAAGATGATGCACCCTTCAATGCATCCATTAGACGGTATGCACAGTGTTAGGGTGCTCCGGCATCTACTCCCATCAGCCTATTTCTCTTCTCGCCTTTCCTGGGGTCATGTGCACCACGTATGCGTTTGTGCATTAGGGCGATGATTCGTTCAGGATCTCTGGCTCTGTGCACTAGCCCGCAATCAATAGACGATGTTGTGTACGATGTGTGGCGATATTTTGCCGCATGTCGTTGTGGAACATTTGTGTAGTACCGTTTTGCCATTTGTCGACCCGAGATTGTCGCACCGCGCTCTACTGCTTGGTTGTTTTGTTATCGGTTTTGCGAAAGTATGTGTGTGCTATTGCGTTGCTAATGTATGATTGACCACCTTGTCTCTCGCAAAGAGATTAGAATAATAATTTCCAGATTGCTCGGTGTGTGAAAATACATCAGGCATTTGTAGCTTTCAACGCATTTGTAGCTTTCGAGTGGTGGTTGTAGCGTGAATCACTCGCTGGCAATGATCTCATGGGAGCTAGAGGATTGCGTAGTATTAATGATTTTGTTGATCAGTTTATGATTCATCAGTTTTCAGCTAACTCAATTTAATGTATCAATGGTAAAGAATTAAAACTTTTTTTTTATAACGAACCCCAAAATGTACCTTAATGTCATATCGATGAATGATATATTTCTTACAATTTGGAATCATAGATGGTTATTTATAGTAAACTTGTTAAAAATAACCTGTTCTTCAAAATTCTATCTGTAACAATTAGAACTAATTTTTGATTAGATGAAACTACAAAATCTCATCGAACCAGTTTGAAAAATTAATTCTGGAACTGGTCCAGCCGATTTCAATAACCCAAGACCGCAAGCCATCAGCCATCAAGAAGCTCACCGTAAACATGGTGCCCTTGCGCTGGGTAAAATAGTTTGGCTTCCACACAGGCGAACCCATTTTTAAGCTCCATTTAATTTGTTTCGCATTATCCGTGAACTCTCTCTCCGGTGACCGTTGACCTCGGACAAATGTGATGTTAATTTTCTGACACTTTAAAATCGTAGCTTTTGGCATCGTTTCAAAAGGTTTCTGTTTGTGTCCGTGGGAACACGTTGACCTGCTATTTTTCGCTGTACAACTTGTGTTGTTCAGATGTTGTGTGTACTACTTTTTAGGTACTATTCTGACAGGGGAAATCATGCATGGCATGGTTGCGTTACGCAAAGGAATTATAAATAGGATACGAAAAAGTAACTTTCAATTTTTGTTCATGCAAAACAGGTTTAAGAATTCTTACACAAGGACCTTGTCTTTCTCTCACCTTATCTTCTGTTCGGCCAATAATAATCATTTCCTTCAAAAAGGTTTCTTTCGCTACTGTCTTCACATCCTTACTTTGCACTCTGTCTATTAAATCATCATCATCTGCTCCTTCAATTTACCTTGTGTTTCAACACATCCTTTCCGTTCCGATCATCCTTTCCGATCATGCATCGTTCGATGTTTAATTACACTTTCAAACCGCCACTGACAAACACGTTTCTACCAGGGCCGTTCTGCTAGAAACTCTTGTTGGATGTGTATGTGTCTGTATATGTCAACCTGTATTGTATGTGTGTGAGTGTGTGTGTATGTGCATCCCGCTGGCTCGGGCTGAAGAGGTTATTTGCATTTTGATCCTCGATCCTCCTCTTCTCTTTCAGATATTCACAAACTTTGGAGACCGAATGACGCAGTCCGTTTGCTCGGTACCAATTGGACGCTTGCACGCAAACTAGGTAAAGCTAGCCAAAACTGGTCGCCCCCCCCCCTCTCTTCCTCCTTTCTTCCCTTCCAGGCCACTTCATCACTGTTGCAAATTCTTTCCACTCCAGTGCCGGTTCCGGAAGCTGACAAGCGAGCGCGTGTGTCTGTGCTTCGTGCACGATCGTTCAATACTTCCCGTGTCTGTTTTGGGGATAGCTAACGCACACCAAAACGGCTAACTCATGCTTGGTTGTTTGCTGCCAGCCATTGTTTTTGCATTTCATTCCCGCTTATTGAATGTAGTTTTTCTCGCTTTCTTTGAGGCTTCATCTCGGGAAAATCATCTGTAGTGTTTTGTTTGAATTTTTGAACTGTTTTGGGATGGGTGGGGGGATACTACATGCAGAATAGCTGCAACCGAAAACCCGTACCGGATGGCTGACTTTATGGGTTTGAATTTTTACCCACTGCTAAAGCATTCAAAACCCCGCCGGTAAAGTCAAACATTTGGCTTGTTTTTGGTGTGTGTTTGATTGTATTGTACGGTTGATCTAGCACAAACGCTGAACAATCTAGCTGAACGGAACTGTTTCAAAGCTCGAGTTGAAGCTGATGATGAAAAAAGACACGATCGTTATTTCATAAACTGCTTCGATCTATGTTGGAACTATGGGAAAAAGTTTTACTTCCGACGGGTTCAACTTAGCAGGAGTTTTACTACAATCAAGCTACAGTTAATGATCTATAAAAGAAATGACAAAAAAAATTAATTAAATTTGTAGTTGATAAAACTTCAACTACAAATTTAATTAATGTTTTTTGTCATTTTTTTGTTATTTTTGATTAAAATCTTTTAAACAACTAAATTTATACACAATGTTTTATAGATAAAATACGATCTTGTCGTATTTAATATACTTCTTGTACTCAACATCTACCCATAGAGTCGTTGGTACGCGTTCGGCTTAATACTTGTGTCTTGTTAGTCTTAGTTAGTCTAATTGAACATAAATTAACTGAGTGTAGTAAAATCTTTTCTATACCTTTTTTATGGTCCTATGAATTTTAGCCCTTCTTTGTAAGATGAGACGTGCTCAAGATGGTAATTGCTCAAGAAGACCACAATAAAGTACAAAAAGTGCGCGTCTGATGTATCTTCAAAACAGTAAATTTACGTAGTACTACAGTGTGTAGTGTTGGCCCTCGCCTAACGTATTCAGAGGAACATTTATGCTTTCAAACTTCCAACTGTGCTGTGCGAGAAAGTCATTACCGAAGCTCCAAAAAGAGCATCGTTCCTTGGTACACTTTCTATGCAAATATAAAGAAACCCCAAAGCGCGCCAATGCATTGCAGACAGCAGTTCGGTGTATGCATACGCGAAGCATGTGTGTGTGCATCCGGGGAGAACCTGGTTCACTCCAACTTTGACTTTCGCACGGGAATGCACTGCTGACGGAAGTGAATCCTTTGTTTGGGTTATATTTTCGACAAACGTTGAGAAACGGTGAGCGGTAATACGAGAGCGCGGCGTGCGCGTTCCATTGAATGGAAAATCCTTTTTTTCGCCGTTCCTATTTTTTATTTCCGCTGTGTGTCGAAGGACGAAATGAATGGCCAAAAAAGCGGGATGGTAATACGAGATACATTCGTGTATGAATATGTTCCTTTTGGCACTTTTTGACTGCGGCACATGATTTCTGAACGTGTGTGTGTGCGTGTGTAGTTGCTCTTTTGACGACATTCGAGCTGGCTTGCATGTGCGCGATGAAGGCAGGAAGAGGCTGTATGAATTCCATTTCCGTGTGTCAGAAATCCGACAACCGGCTGCTGAATATCAGCTGGTGACAACGATAGCAGTTTGGAATTATCAGTACACCGGGAAGCAAGAGTTGGCAGCAGGGGGGGAGGGGGGGGGGCGCCGGAAGCTGATTCGAAAAGCAAGGGCAGTAAGGGTAGAGAGAGTATATAGGCTACCTTTCGCAACACGGGGTTGCTTCTGGGATGGCGACAGCAGCTGCATTGCCGAATTTTTCGCCAGCACACTTCGTTGCATTACGGTTATGTGGTGCGCGTTATTTATGAGGCACTGATTCTCCATTTTTTGCACATTGTTCTGCCGTGCTATACTGCAATAACAGCCGACAGCAAAGAAGCATAGAGCAGACTGTACCGAGCGAGCAGAAGATAAAATTCAATTTAACTTTCCTGCTTCTTGGGTTTGGTCAGGTCGTCATTTCGCCCGGCTTGCTTTAAAGTGTCCCTGGCGTTCGTTGATAAATTATCGGTCCTGCCAACAGCCAGACCGACCCGAACAATGCTTGTTTGACGAGGGTATTTGGGTTATCGAGAGCCCTACAAAATGTGTTGTTTCGCACAATGTTTGTGTTTTTTTAACGTCAACAACGAGTGGGAGAAACCACGGAAAAATGGCATCGAAGCGAAGAGTCGTGAAGCCAAGCTTTTATATCATTCGTGCGGAAGAAAGTACGTTTGATGAAAAATAATTAACCATTAATTAGCGGTTTGGTGGGGTTCGCTGGGAAATGGGAACGAAAAGGATGCAAGATATGTGTTTGGTACGGAACCCTACGTTGTGTTTTGTTTTTTTTTTTTTTTTTTTTTAAGATGTTCTTAATAAAGAATCGGTGGCTCTGAAAAGAGCCGATTGTGTGCTTTTTGTTGTACCAAGCTGGGTGGTTTTGCTTGAGGTTCTGTGCCACTTGTGTGTGCCAAGGAGTTGCTGTTGAGATGAGCGAAGCGTGTTGCTTGCTAGAGGAGTTTTGAATGACAAGAAAGAATTTGGCTTTTGCCGCTTTATTTATAATGCATATTTTTTAATGGTGTGCGTGATGACGAAACGATCGATGACCCGTCGAACAATTTGTAGCGATCCGCGAAAGTAGTGATGTGCTACAAACGTGACAATGGTAGTGATGTGCTACAATCGGGAACGAACATACCGGCCACCTTTTGGGAATAATTCCCAAAACTTAGTCCTCGTTGTGGCACTCTAAGGCACATATCTTGGAGACTGGTCTTTTCATGATTCCAGAAGCGGTCCGAAGGGTAGCTACTCGTGCCACAGCATCAGGTCCTAAATGCAATGATACAATGCGTGCCAAAGGCCACTTCAATGGAGGTAGTTGATCGTCTTTCATGATTACCAAGTCGCCTATGGAAAGTTTATGTTGTTTACGGCTGATGTTACGTTGATTATGCAATGATGTTAAATACTCCTTGGTCCATCTAAGCCAAAAGCTTTGAGATAACTTCTGTATCAATTGATAGTGGGATAGTCGGTTAGTTGGTATATGCTGTAAATCGGATTCAGGCAATGCCTGGGGATCTCTGAGTAATAAAAAGTGTGCTGGTGTTAAAGGTGATAAATCATTTGGATCTTGTGAGAGTGGTAATAGTGGTCTTGAATTCATACATCCTTCAATTTTTGTTAATAGAGTACACATGGATTCGTATGAAAGTTGAGCTGTGCCAAGCTGCCGAACTAGATGAGTTTTTGCTACCTTAACTGCGGCTTCCCAAAGTCCACCGAAATTAGGAGCGCGTGGTGGTATTAGATGCCAATGAATGTTTTCGTTAGACAAGTGATTAGTTATTTTATTATTATCTTTATGAAGGAATTGATAAATTTCATGTAATGCATTCTTTGCACCAATAAAATTGGTACCATTATCTGAGAATATGTTTTTCGGTTTTCCTCGTCGTGATACGAATCGATCCAAGGCCATCAAAAAGGTGGTGGTACTCAAGTCACCTGCGAGTTCTAAATGTACAGCCTTGGTGCTCATACAAACAAATACGCATACATATGCTTTTGGAGATGCAGCCTTGCGATGAGATGGACGCAAATAAAGTGGACCACAATAATCCACACCAACGCAGGAGAAAACTTCATTTATTGTTACACGTGATATTGGTAATTGACCAATAGGTTGGATTATTGGGGTGGGATTAGCTCTTACACAATTAAAACAAGTTCGAGTTACACTTCTAACGGCTCTCATACCGTTCAATGGCCACATTTCTTCACGAATAGATGATAATGTCATGCTCACTCCGCCGTGCATCGTTTTCAGATGATGATCCATGATTAGAAGGCGAGTGAAAGGATGGAAAGCTGGCATGAGGATGGGATGCTTAGCATCGTGGCTCAGATCAGAATGGCGCAACCGGCCACCAACGCGTATTAATCCATCGTTGCCAATAAATGGATTAAGAAGTCGAATAGAAGAAACCTTAGCTAACCCTTCATTTCTTTTTAAGGCTTGTAGTTCAACAGAAAATTCAGTAGCTTGTACCATTTTGCATAGGGCTCGTTTAGCATGTTGTATCTCCTTTACCAGTAGAACATTTAGCGATATTCTTTTATTTGATTTGCGAGTGTTGTTGATGAATCGCAAACAGAAACCAATAATACGAAGTAATGGTTGTAGTGTAGAAAAACGTTGAAATATTGGATTTATTTCAGTCATTTGAGTTGTTAGGACAGATACCTTTCGTTCGTCCTCTACGGTGATGTTGTTATCCGGGGTTTGCAAGGGCCAAGAGTCTTTGGGTTCACGAAGCCAGGAGGGACCATGCCGCCATAGATCACTACTGAGGAATTCATTCACCGCCACTCCTCTAGATATCATATCAGCTGGGGTTTCCTTGCCAGAAACATGTTGCCATTGGAAGCCATGAGTTAGTTCTTGTATTTCAGCTACTCGATTAGCTACGAAAGTTTTCCAAGTTCTAGGAGTAGCTTTTAGCCAACCAAGAGTAACAGTAGAGTCTGACCAGAAATAGCATGTGTCAAGTGGAATATTTAATGCATGTTGTACCTTTTGGAATAGTCTAGCGCCAAGTAATGCAGCAGATAATTCCAATCGTGGAATAGTTAAAGGTTTCAATGGAGCAACTCGCGATTTTGAAGTTAGTAAATTTACGCGTGCGGAACCGTGTTTGTCTTCTGTGCGTACATACACACACGCACCGTAAGCACTTTCAGAAGCGTCGGAAAAACAATGGATTTCAATTTGTTCATAGTGTGGTTGAAAAGCAAAACGGTCAATTCGAAAGTTAGTAAGTGTAGGGATTTGCTCGAGAAATTCTGCCCATGAATTTTGTAATGATGGGGAAATTGTTGAATCCCAATCCAAGTTCAATAGCCACAATTGTTGCATTAATATTTTAGCTCGTATAGTTATAGGGGTAATCAATCCAAGTGGATCATATAGTTGTGCTATGGTTGATAGAACCTTTCGTTTGGTATAAGGGCTCTTGATTATATTAATGTTTATGTTGATACGAAATTTGTCTGACATAGGCTCCCAGCATATGCCCAAGGTTTTGATACTTTCATCTGGATCAAAATTGACGGAAGAATGGGTGGCAACAAGTTCAGGTGGTAGGTCAGCTAATACTGCTGGAGCGTTGGAACACCATTTGCGAAGGAGAAAGCCACCCTTCTGTAGCAAAGCATTCAGCTGATTGCGTAGTTCAATTGTTTCTGGGATGTTATTTGCTCCTGCTAGCAAATCATCTACGTATACGTTTTCTTTAATCACGGAACGAGCTTTAAGATACTTATCACCTTCGTCATTGGCAAGTTGAATTAGAGTACGCGTTGCCAAGAAGGCTGAAGGAGCTAGGCCGTAGGTTACGGTTCCTAACTCATAAGTTCGAATGGGCTGAGAGTTGTCAAATCTCCACAAAATTCTCTGTAGGTGTCGATCAGTTGGATTCATAGTAACCTGCCGATACATCTTTTCGATGTCAGCTATGAGTGCTATTTCATATTTTCGAAATCTGATAATTAATGTCAATAATTCTTCCTGTACCACCGGCCCAACTAGTAAGGCATCGTTCAGTGATTTACCGGTACTGGTTTTGGCAGAGCCGTCAAACACAACTCTGACCTTGGTGGTAGAGCTAGAATCCTTCAGCACAGGATGGTGGGGAAGATAAAATGCTCCTGAACAATCTTCCCGTTCTCTTGGGACTAGAGTCATGTGCCCCAAAGTTATATATTCATGTATAAACTTGTGATATTGAGCCTTGAGATGTGTATCGCTTTCTAATCTTTTTTCAAGTAGTTGAAATCTGCGCATAGCTGTGTTTTTAGAATCACCAAGCATTTGAGTGATATCAGGATGTTTTGGCATTTCAACTATATATCGACCATTGTGGTCGCGGGAGACTGTTTCTTTGAAATGGTTTTCGCATTCTCTTTCGTTGGGACTATAACTTGAATTGTGAAGTTCGTCTATCTTCCAAAATCGTTCTATTTGTTCTTCAATGGTGGGATGCATGGTTACTACGTGACATGTAACTTCGTTTTGATTTTTGGATGGAATGTTGCCGGTCATAATCCATCCAAACACAGTTTCAACAAGTTGGTTGTTGTTTGGTAATTTTTGTCTTCCTGGACCTAGCAATGAATAAAAATGTCCTGCCCCAATGATCATGTCAATGCGCCCTGGTGTGCTGAAGTGAGGATCAGCAAGTTGATATGAAGCAGGTACATTCCAAAAATGAGCTGGTACTGGTGTAATTGGTGTGTCACTAGCAACCTTTTTCAAAACTAGAAAGTTCATTGTTGTTGCGAAATTATTTATTCGCGATTGTACTTCCGCTTGTATTTGATACCTTGCGCTTGTTTTTGTACCATCAACTCCGACAATGGAAACATTAACATTTTTTCGAGTTAAATGTAACTGCTGACACAATCTTTCACTAATTGCGTTTGGCTGTGAACCATTGTCCAATAAGGCTCGTGCAAAATGTTTTTGGCCATATTTGTCGACCACTTGTAGCAGTACAGTTGCGAGAAGCACGTTTTGGGGACTGTGCTCAGAACTGATTGTATGCAAAGTTGCCATGATATTTGATTCAGATGTGGTGCTTTCTAATTCAGGGTTATTATTTGTTTGCGTTTCATAGTGTAAAATAGAATGATGCTTCCTTTTACAAATTCGGCAAGAGTACTTAGAAGGGCATTGCTGAAAGAAATGTCCACTTCTCAAGCAATTGATACAGAGTTTGTTTTGTGATACAAACGCTTGACGCGCCTTACATGGCATAGCGATGAAGGATTGACACTGATGCAACGTGTGACCATCTCTTTTGCATGCAGGACAAGTGTGTGTGTTGTCCTGTTTCACACTAATTGTGTTAGTGCTCATTTTCTTGGAAAATTTATGGTTAGGTATACCCATTTTCGAATGAGATGTGGTTGGGCGATTGCCTGTCTGCAACGCTAATGCTTCAATTGTTTGAGCTCTTTTCAACAAGAAGTTTGTCATATTTGGATGAGTTGGCTGGATGTCTTGGGAATTGTGTTCTTCCCATGCTTGTAATGTTGCTTTATCCAATTTGGTAGCAAGAAGTTCCACATAAATTGTGCTGTTGTCAGGAATGCTCTCCTCTAATTGTTTTAAGATATCGATGTGTAGCTGAAATTGGTTAGCCAATTGTCGCAAGTCTGGGGCGTGACTATTGGTTAGCTTTGGAAGCTCGAACAATGCACGTGTGTGCATTTTACGAAGATGTACTTTATTGGAATATCGATTCAAAAGAGCTTTCCAAGCCACCTGATAGTTTTCTGCTGTTATAGGAATTGGTTGTATTATTCCGGCAGCTTCCCCTTTGAGGGACGCACGCAAGTAATGAAATTTTTGGATGTTGGAAATTTCTTCAGAATTATGAACAAGTGAAACAAAGGTGTCATAAAAGGATAGCCACTCTGTGAGCTCACCACAAAATTCAGGTAATGAAATGATAGGTAGTTTAACACTTACGTTTGCTGGGCGGGTAACCTCTTCTTTTACCTGATCTGTTGTTTCCGGAATGTAGCTTGTTAACGCGGCCTTTGTTTCGAAGTAAAGCTCCTCTGCTTGTGACAATAACGCTTCGTTTTCGCTGGTAGCATTCTCGGAATCGTCCCATTCCTCGCAGTCTTCCTGCACCATTTGGAAACATTCCCAAATTTTCGACAACCGATCAAGTCGGTCGGGTATTTGCTGTTGTTGTTGAGGAGTATAGTCTTTTGCAAACTGCGCAAGCCGCTGCATAGACACAATGAGGCTTTGCCGTTTGGCTTGCCTTGACTTAAGCTTGTCTGCTTTTGTCATTTTTAATGTTCACTGAGCAAACACGGTTGCTTGAGAGAAAAAAAAAATCACTTTACTTTGTTAGTACAACGCGCACTGCACGGTTAGTAAGAATTGTTGAAAACACAGGCTTTGATGCGAAGTTTCGTAGAATTGTATGCGATGCAAATGGCATGCACTAAACAATGTGCCTTGAACACCCAGGTTGTGAGGCACCTTTTGTACTCGGAGGAGGTACACAAAATTTTGCGAAATGCACAGACAATTATTGATTGTCTTGCGAAGAATATGCGCCGCGAGATAGCGCACCAAGGATAATGCGCATGGATCACACGAATTGTGAAGCGCCTTTTGTACACTGAGTGGTACAATTATTCGCGAGCGCACACATACACACTATGTGTCGCTTTGAGAAGCGCTACGCGCCGCGAATGAGCTTGAGAATAACGCGCACAGATCACACACTTTGTGGTACGCGTTTTGTACCGTGGGTGGTACACGAGTATTCGCGAGCGCACACATACACACTATGTGCCGTTTGTGAAACGCTACGCGCCGCGAATGAACTTAAACGACCGCGAATGAAACAAACCGGTGTACAACTTTACACTTGGAACACACACGGTGGCCACAGAACGCACACAATTTTTTAGGATATCTAATCCTGGTTTGTCGGCACCAAAATGTTTGGTACGGAACCCTACGTTGTGTTTTGTTTTTTTTTTTTTTTTTTTAAGATGTTCTTAATAAAGAATCGGTGGCTCTGAAAAGAGCCGATTGTGTGCTTTTTGTTGTACCAAGCTGGGTGGTTTTGCTTGAGGTTCTGTGCCACTTGTGTGTGCCAAGGAGTTGCTGTTGAGATGAGCGAAGCGTGTTGCTTGCTAGAGGAGTTTTGAATGACAAGAAAGAATTTGGCTTTTGCCGCTTTATTTATAATGCATATTTTTTAATGGTGTGCGTGATGACGAAACGATCGATGACCCGTCGAACAATTTGTAGCGATCCGCGAAAGTAGTGATGTGCTACAAACGTGACAATGGTAGTGATGTGCTACAATCGGGAACGAACAATATGATTATCCGATGATGTATTTTTCTTGTGCGCTCTTGTCCCGCGTTGGCTGCGGCGATGGTGAAGACGTGCTGACAGTGGGAAGACTCTCGATCTACCGGCGCATAAAAGCGTAAGGCTTCGGTGAGGCAAAGTTTTTCATTTGTTTTTCCCGCCATTGGCACTCGATAGTGGTGAGTGGTGGGTCGTTCAGAGCAGAATGTTGATTTGCGGACCAAACTTTTTTTCCAACTCTGGATCAAGGTGTACGCCCTGTGGGGTGGGATGGGGAGGGGAGGTCTGGGAGTGTTTGTAAAGTTTAATGAAATTCTTCGTAAAAAGGAACGAAAACGGATAATGAATTAATTATGTGTTTGGTTTTTAGTAAATGAAGAACGTTTCTAGTTGAATATTGGGAGACATTTTTATGTGAAAATAATGGCTTGATGATTAATTGATGAAATTTATAGATTTGTAACTATCTTGAAATTCTTCAACAATTCCTGATAGTTTTATCTTACTTTAACGCAGAGTTTTTGCAGGAATTTATGAAAAAAATATATTTTTTTTATAAATTATTTAATTTCAAATATGCTGCCTATTGGACATCTACACCCGCTCAGGTCTTGTGCAAAAAATTAGCCTTATCTCTTGTTTATTCATACACATATTATTAGTATATGTATATGAATATACTTATAACAAACTCTCCAACTCAATAATTGAGAATACAATTAGTGATGGGTAAAATTGTCAAAAATCCGAATTCGACTCCGATCCGACTTCGAAAATTACGAAACCGGCTCCGGAAGGCAGGTATGCCTAGCATTATCCAGAGCTGTTTGAAATCGTCTGAAATTGTCTGAAATAGTTTGGAGTCGTCCGGAATCGTCCAGAGTCGTTCAGAGTCGTCTGGAGTTAGCCGAAGATGTTCAGTGCAATGTTTTTGTGGTCTCCGGCTTCGACTCAGGCTAACTACGGACGACTTTGGACGACTCTGGACGACTATGAACGACTCTGGACAACTCTGGACGACTCTGGACGACTCTGGACGACTCTGGACGACTCTAAACGACTGTGTCTTCGGATGAATCCGACGCCAAGCGGAACTAGCGATTCTGATTTTGCCACAGTCGGAATCGTATTACCAATAGCCGGAGTAGAAATGCGCTGCGCTCCAGATACCACTAAGTACAATCATTAAAAACTATAGAAACAAAACACTTGCTTCAGCCTATCATTTGCTTGTTTTTATTGCCAAAAGTAGACACCTAAGGAGGCGCGCATTTTGTTAGAACATTTGCACAAATCAAAAATGACATTTACCTAGGATTATTACATTTACGTGCAGAGAAACGCTCCACAGCTAGCCACGGCGGCTGTGCTAGAACTTTTAAGCTTTTGCATCAATTCAATTACAACGTGAACAATTATCAACCGCAGGGTTTAAGAAAATTTAATTAGGCAACAAACTTTTTGGAATCTTCCCCCCCGACCGCCCGCTCCGCGTGTGAGCTTGTTTCCCGCTTGTATATCATAATCCCATTTCTCGAAGAGAATGACACTCAAACCCACGCCACAGTTGCTTTCTCCTCCCGCCGTACATCAAATAAATCTGCTCGATAGGAATGTGTGTGTGTGTGTGCGTTCTATAGTTGTGTGTCGCATTTAATTTAATCATCTCCAGTTGAGGAAGAAGTCATCTCCAGCTGAAGGCAGAGGCACTCGCCTGTGATGACTTAAAAGCGGGACCGGAGACCGGATCACAACAGCACAGCAGCATATTGCCCGGCCTGTGCTGCCTACCGCAACGAGGGAGCTATCCCTTACACAGGGCGGTTGAGAAACCATCAGTTAAACTTTACTCGCACTCATTCACCTAATTGCCTCATCGCTTGATGGCAGCCACCTGTCCACGGGCGATGGGGGGTAGCGGTTGCCCAGGACTGTGTCTGGTCTGTCAGCCTAAATTATGGCTTCACTCAGGTGCGCAACCGAAGCGGTAAAACTCTCTTCACCAAGGCTATGTGTGTGTGTGTGTGTGTGCGGGCACACCGCACAGGAGACGGAGTTCCATTTTGTGCCGAGGGGGATAAATTATTGTTTTATTTATTCCGACTGGCTGTTGTGTCTATCCCGACGGTCAAAGGCAATGGAGATGTTGAAAAAGGATTGTTTGAATTGGAAAAAGCAACTCCCAGGCCCAAGGCGCTCGTACATACTCACACACACACCCACCCACCTGCAGGTAATGAGTTTACGATGAAAGTAGAAACAGATCCCGCTCGCGCAAAAGCTGCTGCATGCCCTGTAATTTCACCGCCGCACAGTATCTCTTTCATTCATTATGGCTGACAAAAAAGTTTACTGCCGTGTCGGGAAAAAGGGAAACGAATCACTTTGGACATTAATTCTTTTCCCCTTTCTGGAGGTTTTTTTGTTTTCTCCGTGTTTATTTTGTTGTTATCTCGTCCCGTTTTGGCACAATGCAATGTGGCAAACTCAACCGAGTTTAGTAAGTCCCTCTGTCCCTCACCCACTCTGTTGCTACAAAACGCAACTGGCTGTGTAAATGCGATTAAAAACAACCTTTTCGGACGGTTCAAGGGCTACCGGACATCATGAATGAAGACCGGGAAAGACAGACCAATCGCTCAGTAGCACAGCGAAGCGAGCAAAATTGCACGGGGGGAGTACACCGTTGAAGGAAGGAAAATAACGCGGCGGGAAACCGGAACGAGATTTCCGCTGCCCTCTCTGTGGTGGCGGTGGCGAGAAGCGCCCGAGTAACCGGGAAACAGCGTGAAGTCGGTGAGAAGGGCTGCCTGAAAACCCTGGTGAATGGAATCGCGTCCGATCGAAAGTTGAGCGAACTTTGCGCGACATTATTGCTTCTAATTTTAGCCGACGCGCGGTTCGTTGGTTGGAGCTCGATTAATAGAGCGATAGTGTGTAGTTTATCTTTTCTCTCTTTTTTTGTCCTTTCTGGCTGCGCTACGCTGGTTGTGCGTCAACCGACGTCAGTGCACGCGGAAAAATGCATGCAGTATAAGGTGTGCTTTGGGAGTTTTTTTTGAGTGTGTATGTGTGCAATTTGTTTCAATTTGATATTGAAAATAAATCGCTTTCATGACGTTGGTAGTGATTTATGGAAGTTAAAATATAACATAAATAAATAAAAAAATAATTGATGTTGAGTTTGGTAGGACACACCTTAAAATCGAAGGACACCATAACGAGTGTCGATTTTTGCTGTCAAATATCCATAGTAAAAGTTGTTATACTTTGTTGTATTGGTTTGTTGGCGATTTATTTTGCTTGACAATTTTTGTTCTGGCAGTTTTACTGACATTTGTTTGAGTTTTTTTTCCATTATGACCTGCAGCAATACATTAACCTTACCAACCCGACCATATGATCGTCGAAAGCATTTCAACACAAAAGAAGAACTCTCACACGCTAAAATCTGTATGACCCTTTTTAACGCTTCTTCGCACATCTGTGCTCGAAAATTCAATTTTATCCCAATTTAGCCCCAAACAGGTGTGATCGGTTCCGGGAAACTTAATGTGCTTGAGCTTTGAACTATCCTTTTTAAAAGCCGGCTCTTACTTAAAAGCGGATTGGCCTCAAGATTCAATTTTGAAAACCGCTCTTTTGGTGCTAAAGATAGTACCTCTGGTGGCACTTTCAGGGTTCGGCGCCACTATCCCGAAATGCGTGCCATCTCCACCGGCACAAAGTTCACGCACTCTAGCCTGGGCGGCTATAATTAAAAGCTTTCGACGCTGGTTGCGGTCTCACGGTAGGTAGGTACATATTGTCTGCCGCACGCTACATATGCCATTACCTGTACACCTATGGCGTAAGCTGCATGGCGTGGTTTATTAATTTATTTTATATTCATGCAGCTGACAGTGAATGCCAAAAGGGAGAGGGATCTTATACGGAGCGAGCTGCGTAAGCTTCACCGTGATGTTGATTTACGTTTATAGATAGAAAAATAAATAGCTTACTCTGTGCTCGCTTTGGCTTTACCATGGGAACTGAAATGTATAAAGGATGATTTAAGTAATGCGTAGTTTTGTTTATATATTGAAGAGAAATGTTCGCTTAATTACATTGCTGTTTTGTGTATGATCATAAATTTACTTTGTCGTACTGTACGCATACAATTTTCTTTTTACAAAGCATTTTTTTCTTAAATCTTCTAATCCCTTAATGTCTCCAATACTTCAATGGATCTTTAAAAAAAACATACACAAAAAAATACAAAACATCAAACGACGAGAAGACAAATCATTCCAGCAACTCAACCGTTTTCCATCACCGCTTACGGGCGGTTGCGGTTAAACTTTGACATATTCGACTTTTTGTTCGGTCCTACACAAATTTGGCTACGATCCCACGGAACGAGCGTTACAGCAAAAAGATAAAGAGCGAAAAAAAAACTCCCCGCTCTTCCCCGCTTCTCTTTTTGCCGCTTCTGTTGACATATACACACACATACCCAGTTTTGGCAATTTTTCATTACAAGAACGCATCGCAAAGAATTAGCCTCCCACACCTGACCCCTGCCAGGGATTGATCCGTTACGGGGTTTCTGGTGCCTTTCTTCTAGCGCTGGCCCCGAGAGCGAGACCGAAAGTTGCAAATGTGACTCACTTTTTCAGCAACATTAGCTGAAATGTCGCACACAAATGTGGCCCAATTACTCACCCGAGCCGCTGCCCAAGCTGTGCCGACGAACCGGTAAGCTGTGCTAATGCCGTGGACAAAGTGGACCCACAAAATATGGCGCACAGCCTTCAGTCAGCAGACTGGCTGTGCCATAAACCGTGGGCCCCTCTTTCCGCCGGTCCGAGGAGCTCGGGAGGATTTTCCCGAGACGGCGGTGTAGCACGGATCGGAACAAAAAGAAAACCAACGGACCCAACTCCCCGCCCGGCGGGGTGGGTGTACATCTTTGTTTCAAAGGCACACGCTACTGCATCCATCCAGCTGTGTGTTCTTGTCGATTTTTCAATCCTGATTAGGGATACTTTAGTGAGGATTTGCCTGTGTTCCATCCGATTCGCGCCCAAGCCGACATTTACAAGAAGCCGGTTGGTTACAGCTGCTGGCAGTAGTTGGGTGGCGGAGTTTCGGTCAGTTCTGCAGGCGGCATTAATGTGATCTCGTTTTTCAAAAATATCCTCTGCTGAACCGTTCTCATTAGGTTTGTTATTCTAATGAAACAAACCTTTACAGGGTTTCCCACGATAGATTGGTTGGTTCCCACGATTTATTGGTGCGTTCCCACGATTTTTTGGTCATTTCCCATAATTTTTTGGTAGCAACCCACGATTTATTGGTCGGTTCCCAAATATTATTGGTCGGTTCCCAAATATTATTGGTCGTTTCCCAAATATTATTGGTCGGTTCCCAAATATAATATAATATAATACCGACCAATAATATTTGGGAAACGACCAATAATATTTGGGAACCGACCAATAATATTTGGGAACCGACCAATAAATCGTGGGTTGCTACCAAAAAATTATGGGAAATGACCAAAAAATCGTGGGAACGCACCAATAAATCGTGGGAACCAACCAATCTATCGTGGGAAACCCTGTAATGCAGAGCATATGTGCGGCGTGTGAAAGATTTTTGGAATTTTATTTTTTGCTGATACACTTTCACGTAGCAGTGTGTTATGGTAACTCATATTGGAATGTATCGAAGATGGAAGAAAAGTTAACATTTTTCAACTCTTCTACCAGTTAATTTGAATAATTTGACAGCTTACAGACTTTATGGTCCTTCCAATAACATTCTACCACTTTAACAATACACTTAAGGTTATTGTTTATCGATCTATTCATCGGGATCTCGAGGATCCTACATGAATTCACTAAAAGTTATGATGCTTTTATAGATAGTGGATAGTGATTATGTACAAGTAACAAGAACTACTGATGGATATGATCAAAATAATATATTTTATGCAATTTTTTTATTGAGCCTATCTTTACACACAATTTTCGATTGTCATCTTTGAGGGTCACAATCTTTGGGAAAGACTAGCTTGAGGTCATTTTTTAGTTGCACAATGCAAAAAAAAAATGCCTTTAATGAAAATAGTGTTTTCTTTTTGGTAAACATACGACCAAGCATTTGACTTTTTCTTCAATTGGGGCCTTTCACGATACTAGCCAGCTTTTTCATATGGAGTTTGACAGTTGGAGACTGAAATCATATAAACACACCAAACAAAACCCACACACAAAAGAAGTCTGCGATTTTCAGGCTAGCATGTATAAGTCACAAAGCTAGAATTAAATTCGAGTACCTGTTCGAAAAAAATTCAAATCAAACAATGTTGATGATGTGTTTTCATTAATTCCAAGGTGTATTAAAGAGATCAGGTGGTGGAATCTAGAATCAAAGTGCATGTAGACCAGGTGGCCAATACAGGTGGCATAGCCTGTTTTTATTACCAAATTTGAACGTTATTTTTTGACAGGACGGGTGAAAGCTTTTGCACAAACAGGTTTTCTGGCAACTTGACTAATACACAAAACACTCTTTAAATCTTCATTTAGCAGTAGGATCGATAAAAATCAACCTTTTAAAAACATGAGGTTGATATAACCTTGGCATAAGCCCACCTGTATATTATACCCACTTTGATAGCTGCTCGAAAATTAATATACAATGCAAACAGCTGATAGGCTGAAATTTCTGCCTACGATCTTAAAAGAGAAAAGGGCCCATTGTCAGTTTGGAGAAATTATAGGGATGATATAGGGCATGTTTTATGGGTTGTTTTTAATTTGTTTTATTCAATTGTACATTCTTGGTCTGTTTTTTTTATTGAATTACTGAGGATTTATCGTTCAAATGATTTATATGTTGTTCAAAGTAACTCTAGATACCTCGAAAACTTTCAATTTACCGAGTTACTCAATGTTATCCTGTTTTATGCGACTGAATGAATTCACTTTTTCACTTTTTCCATTGTTAACAATTATCTGTTGCAGAGCATCAAACTATTTCCAAGTTCGATATGCTACGACCAAGATTTGAGATGTTCTCATTTTCACTTGGCATGCACTGGTCAGCTGAAAAAAAAAATAACTAGAGATGAAATTTATGCGTTGCATTTAGCTTCGTCCAATTAAACTTCCTCACAGAGTTGGCCTGAAGTATTGTCATGCCATCTTTTCACCCTTTCCTTTATTTTTTGCTGTTCGAAACAGTTTAACAATCGTTTCTAGAATTTGTTCAACTCTTTCCACCGATTCAAAATTGGAAAAGTTTCGCAGTATACCTAAGAAGATTACTGTTTGAGTCGCAACTACTACAACTTTCAGCAAATCGTTCACTACCGCCGGTCGCGCGATGCATCCAGCGTGTCCGAAATACTGAACCATGCTGCGCAATAGTACAATCTCCGCTAACCATCTACCTGGTCCTGGGGAGATTTATTGAATTTTCATTTTTCCTCCAAAAACTTGAAACAAAGAAATAAATGGTTTGTTGCTCATTCGGCATACGGTGGGTGGAGAAGAAGAAAAAAATGGAACCATTTTAAGCGTGTCCACCGATTCTTGTCTGGGGCGGGATGTGCGCGAATCTTCACAATGAGGAAAGATTGTTCTGGAAAATTAACCTCTACTTCAACACTGCCACATTCCGCAGGATGCTGTGAAAGATGGTGAATTGCTTCTGTTTCTGGGAAATCTTGCCTACCGCTTGGCAGTCGTGGAAGCTGACAACAAACCGAAGCCGACAAGAGAGAGGGGTGCCTACTCGGACCTGCCATGCTGCTGCTGCACCGTGATGATGATGATGATGACGATGATGAGCATGGGCATGGCGATACTTATTGGGAGCTCGAGATGTAGTTTAGTAAAGCATATTTTGTCGTTATTCAATTTGTTTTCCCCGTAACTCACGCTACTGGAACAAACTGCGTTTCCGAAACAGTGTCCAGCTGGCAAGAAGTGAGCGATTTTTCGTGGAAAGTTAATAAATCGAGAGTTGCGTCAATTTCAGGGAGAGCACTTGGTAGGACAGTGTTTTCTGTGTGCTTCGGTATATTGCTATTGGATTTCTAAATAATATTAATACTAAAAATACTATTCTTATTCAAATCATGTTATGTATTGGCATTCTTTTAAAATTCTTCATCAAAATAAAAGTATCAAATGTTAAATCTGTTCTCAAAATGTAACACAATTGTCTTATTCAAAATTGCCAAATATTTCGGCTCCTTTTCCTCTTTTGAGTGTTGTTTGAAGCTCTCCTTGCTTAGCTTTCATAAAAGTAAAGCTTCTTCTTCTTCTTCTTTGGCTCAACAACCGATGTCGGTCAAGGCCTGTCTGTACCCACTTGTGGGCTTTGGCTTTCAGTGACTAATTGATTCCCCCCCATAGCAGCATAGTCAGTCCTACGTATGGCTGCGCGGTGTATTTGGGGATTGAACCCATGACGGGCATGTTGTTAAGTTGTACGAGTTGACGACTGTACTACGAGACCGGCTCTTAAAAAAAGTAAAAAGTAAAAGTAAAGCTATCATTCGCGTATAACAATAAAACACTCTAGATAAAACTTCCTTTACTCCAATATTTTTTAAGCTCCGACGTGTGCACAATTGGCTTTGTATTAATTTTGCGTTTGCCCGTAGACTGCAAAGAAAAGCCGCCCGGCCTCTGCCGAATGGATCATTTCCAAGTCATTGTGATTGACGATTTTCTTCCCTCATTTAGCGGAAGAAAACGCATAGCAGCCGGCCGGCCGGCCGGGTCGGTACAGGGTCTTGTTGTGCACACCGCGCCAGTGTTTGTGCGCCTCCGCATGAAAACCCGGGTGCTGGAAGATAAACTTTTGCTCGACAATAATTTATCACCCGTCTTGTCAGTGCCGCAGCCGCCGCACACGATGTTGTTTGTTGATGGAATTGGCTGTTGTCCTGCGTACGAGGAGGCAAGGAGGCTCCCCGGCTACGACGCTCCGTGACGACCGTGATCGCGTTGTCTTCGATCCTGTTGTTGTTCCCTCATGCCCCAATCCTCATTTCTGTCCTCATTGTAGACATCAGTGTGTAGGAGACATCATCATTTGAAGATTAATTATCCAGCAAATGCACACCGCAAGGCAGTTGGGGGAACGCGGATGGTGTCTTGCTTGTTTGTGGAGCGTTTGCGAGGAGGAAACTGTTTCCAAGAATTCCACCCGCGAGTTGTGGAAGTAGGGGGAAAAATTAACTTTTTGTCTCTGGTGCTACTTTTATGAGTAAAATTTCCCATCTCGTCGTGTGTAGCGTCTTTGAGCGCTATAGCTTAGCGAGCGAGCTCTACTGTTCGTAGCCACGAGCTTTAACTTTCCTTTTTTGTGTTTGAAAATGGGATGATTTCTTCACCTTTCGCCGAAGCAAGAACAAACGCTTAACCGATATAACTCTACCGCTTAGCACAATGGCTACAACACGGGCGGCAGCAGCAGCAGATCCGACTGCTGCTTGTGCGGCCATGCGCGTTCCAATGATTGATTTATTGTTGGTTATAAATAATCCTTAGAAGGAACGCGGAAGAAAGCCATCCTGTTCAAGGGGAAGGTTTCCGTGAAAGAGTCGTTAAAGACGACGGGAAGCGCGATTGATTCAACTTTAAAGACAGGCGGTCCCTGGCTGTTCGACGGTCCTTATTGGCTGTCGGGTTTATTGCAGCTCTTTTAGTATTGCGTGTACCTCGTTTATTTAAAACAGCGGTTTAACGCACTTCACTGGAGTAGGTGGCAAAATGGGCGTTAGAGTGACATACTTATCCATGATATGTGTACGTATATTTTATGTATATCTGTTAAATTGGATCCATAAGCCATTTATATTCTTGTGGATATTCTCTTGATACACAATTTTAAAAACTTTTTGGAGTGATTATGTTAATTCAATGTCCTATTTATCACGCTGGATTACAAATGCTGAGAAAACACGTACAATAACCAGAATGGGACATTAAAACGACATTAACCAAGACCTTTTACATTCGCCTCAGCGAGCTCTCTCTTCTTTCGTCAAGGAACTCTAGAACATCTGAAAGCTGCTAGAGCATGTGTGTTAGAATGATAAAAGCGAAAGATGCTTTATTCGAATAAGATAACTCGATTATTTTCGCATTAAAGTCTTCGTTACTGTTTTGTATACAATTTCCAGTATATCTACAACGATGCTTGACGATGTCATTTATTCCTTAAGAAGGACAATATTTTAAGTTAAAATATTAGTTTCAATACTCCTACAAAATTCATTTCATTTTTGTTTTTACTTTCACTTTGATATCCTTGGGAATCATCTTTATGGATGTATTGAAATTCTATGCACCTGTTTTAAATGCACCTATTTTAAATGGACCCGTTTAGCCTATTTATTTGCTGTTTATATGGAGTTTGGGCGGTCCCGTGGTACAGTCGTCAACACGAACGATCCCCGTCATGGGTTCAAGCCTAGAATGGACCGTGCCCCTGTAGCAAGGATTGACTATCCGGCTGTGTGGTAATGAATTAAGTCTCGAAAGCCTGTATAGGCCGGCATGTCCGCGTAGGACGTTACGCCAAATAGAAGAAGGTGGAGTTTGACAGTTAGCGGCTGAATTCATTTCAACATTCCATACAAAACCACACTCAAAACAAGCCTGCAATTTTAAGCCAACATTAAAATCTGTGAAACAATTAAAAAAATCTAATAATTAAACGGTTCAAAAGGCTACTGTTCAACCCTGCTACCTTATTTCACCATTCATTGTTAGTTCGTTCATTGCGAGCAGCAAAACAAACACCTTTTTTCGCGCTCGATGGGCGTGCAAGCAATTTTGCTAATGCATGCTTCTTGTATCCCTCTTCGCTGTGAGCTACATAAAAAAGTGGAGCTTTACCGAGCGGATTTACACCATACACCATGGATTTACATGCCATGCACATCAAACAAAACAAACAAAAAAACCCAAAACAGATCCCACGTCTACTGATATTTATTGCAAAATTATCCCAAATCGCGCTGTGCGCGTGTATTATCATCGTGTGAGTGTGCGTGCGTGTGTGTGTGTGTGTGCATCATACATCATCTCCAGTGGCAACGATTAAGTTCAACTTCTCGCCAAACTTATCGAAAGATTGATGAAATGATTGCGTTTTTGCGTCTTCGTCCCAGAAGACACATCGATACGGAGACACACTGGGAAAAGAAAGGAAACACTACGCCACACAGCAGACAAACAAGTTCATCATCGTGTTTAGTGTTGTGATGTTGCAATCTGCCGCAACAACAACAAAAAAAATTCCCACCGGACTATCATGATCATCATCATCAGCTCCAAGCTGGGCGACACTCTGATCCTATCAGGTCACACACAACGTCCCGTGGAATGGAAATAGAAATATATTGCGTTGCGTTCGTTTCATTTTGTCGTTTTTTTCACCCTGCGTTGGCTCTTTTGTGACCCTGCCCGTTGTGGTTGGCTGGCTGTACGTGAACGTCTCCATTGTGCTTTGTTCCGATGGTACTCGGGCCCGGGGGTGGGAGGGATATGTATGTCACACTGAATTCCTGCATCTGGTTTTCTGCATCAACAATAATAGAAGCGAAAGCACAGAACATGATGGTAACCGCAACCTGTTCCATGTTTTCCATGGCATCGGCCTGGTCCTTGGCGTTTTGTTCTTTGTGTTGGTGGATAGTATCCTCCCATCCGTCTGTCTGTTCGGCTGCGCTTTGCTTTTGCTATTCACGCAACAACTGCAGAGTTTTGTGTTCTACTGTACACCGTGCTATGTTCGTTCGCCGTTATCACCGTTGTCCATCTTTCTGGGTGTGGATCTAACAGCGCGTCCCAAAGTCCTTGCGTGTGCATTTTACCTACAAGCGGAGGGAAAATAAAGAAATTGTTCAGCCCAGAATACGGTCGTAACGAACGATTCCGCGGTCAATCGGTCACCATTCGGAGTGTGACATCACTTCATTGTGCACATCGGCACACCAACCAACCAACGGTAGGTGGATCAGGCCGGGCGGTTCGAAGGTCAAGGCGATTCATTCGCCTGCCGACGGCCACGTGCTGTCTGGTGGGAAAAAAGCATATTTTTGCGTAAAACTTTGAGCACCGACAAACACCGGAAACGCTTGTGCGCGCCTATGTGTGTGTGTGTTAGCGTGGCTAAGGAATGCCACATTGTGGGAAGCAAATTAGGGCTCGCTGGAACTACCCCCCGTTGGTCCGGTCCAGGTTTCTAACCTTTTGTTTCCATTCGGCTTTCGCACGTGCGTGCGCGCCCGACTGTGATAAGAAGATGCGCCAATTCATCATCCTGCCACCGACCGGGCCGGCGGCAGCATACAGTGGTTTGGACCGAACGGGTGGCGCGGATGGTTTGCATGATAAAATGTTGCGTGTGTTGTGTGGGAGTCGGCAAATTCGTCGGCTCTGTTTTTTTGTTGTCTTGCTTTGCTGCCGAGCCGACAGGAGGAGCACCGGGCTGTGCAGCTAATTCGGAAAAGTCTAACGAATGTGTACGGTAGACGGTACATGGTCGTATTAATTATGCGTTGTTTGGATAGGATTAAATTGATTTATTTCGTGTTAGATAATCTTTGGTGCATATTTCTTTACGAGTAGAAAATGGGAAGAGTGTTTTGAGAGGCGCCTTTTCGTGTGGGGAATGTATTTTGAATGCTACTACGCGTGTGATTGCTGCTCAGAATGGAACCAAAAAAGCTTGTGGTGGCATTATTCATACCCTATTTTGCATTTGTTTGCGCTATACAATTCACTACAGAACTTGGGAAGAATTAACTTAACGAAACTTAACGACTTAAACCACACCAATGAAATGTATACAATATTATCCTATATTGGAATTTTTCATTGTTGTATGCTTAGTTTGGTTTAGAGATAGGGAAAGTTGGCCAAAATTTAGTATCGACTCCAATCCGACTCCAAAAATTTCGGAACCGACACCAGGAGGTATGTCCGGCCAGCATTATCCGGAGCCGTCTGGAAACGTCCGGAATCGTAAGAAATCTTTCGAAGTAGTTCGAAGTTGAAGTCGTCCGGAGTCGGAGTCGAAAAACGTTGGAAGCCATCTATACTGAGAAGAATCTCTATAGGGAGAAGAGCCGTAAATCGTCTCACGTGCCACTGTTGTTGTTTACGAAGTACACGACCAAGGCAAAAGACGAAAAAATCTAAACGGAATGTAATGCCGACCTGCCAATGACCGACTTGTGGCGACACCGACTCGGAGAGTCTTTCTGATTCCAGCCAACTCCAGCCGATACCGACTACGGACGTTTCTTACTTCGGACGACTCCGGACGTCTCCGGATATCTCCGGCTCCGGATGATTCCAACTCCGAACGACTTCTAACGACTCTGACACCAGGCTCTGGTCCCGATTTTTACCGTAATCGGAATCGGACTTACAGTAACCGGAGTTGGATCGATGTCCTGGGTGCGCTCCAGAGAGCACATCACTAGTTTGCTGCAATTGATGTAAGCACTCTTAATTCATTACCTCACAGTCGGATAGTCAATCCTTGCTACGGGGAGACGGTCCATTCTCGACTTGAACCCATTACGGGCATGTTATTGGATCATACGAGTTGACGACTGTGCCACGAGACCACTCGAGACGTTTTTTAATCGTACAGTTGATGATTTTTGGAATTTAATCCATTCTACTACCAGGATTGTTGTTTACATTTTAACTATTTGGATAACATCATCTTGTTGAAGCGACCATCATTCTGAGATTACAAAAAACTATTGTGGATGAAATCGTTTGATCCAAGGGTTACGAGTTACGTCCGCCGTTGAGAGACATCACAATTAGTTCAGCTCAATCATGGACAGCACAGTGGTGTTAAACGTTTCTTGCAGCTACAAAAAATCCATTTTCAAAATTGAATATCCTACGAGCAACTTTGTATTCGCCTCAATGTATGCAATAGCACTCAATTTCCTAGTATGTGCAAAAAATTCTGCCCCTCAGCACGAAGCCATTACACACAGCAAAGCAACTGGCAACCTATTCACTACAGAGAGAAAAGAACTATCGCCCTTCGCTCCCTACATTCCACCTCGTGTTCCGGTACACATGTGAACATAGATCGCTCCCCACCCACCCTCCCTCACGCTTTCCGTGAAAGCTCTCTTTGATCAGACAACGGCCCCTTGCCGACGCTTGAACTGTTCAAACAATTTAATCATCGGCAGATGAACGATCTTAGCTGTGTCATCAGCGCGATTGGATGAAATTGATTCCCCGCATCCCCCCCCCCCCCCTCCCGCTGATTCTCGCGGCGCGCTGATTAAGCGAGAAAGGCTTCGCCGAACGCGCCTGGCTTGGTTACAAGGCAGGAATGTTGCGCTAGAGCTTTTCCACGAATTACATATTCCATTCGCCCGTTCAGGCCGCTTCCCCCATCCACCCAACCCTCCCAGCGCGGTAGCGCGTCCTATTAATGCACACTGGACAAGGGTAACAATACAACAAAAAAGGTCGTGAAGAAACTTAGCACCATACTGGCCAAACGGGGAAACAAGAAAAAGGCAGGAAGAAAAACAGACAGAGCAGCGTCGTCACCATGGAGCGACCACCCGCACGATGGATCGATGCTTCTCGTTTCCTACCCCACTTACCCCGGCTACTACTCCTACCTCCAACCCTCCTGGTGGTGGAATTTCACTTTCAAAACTCATTCGCCATCATTGCCGCGAACCACACAGTGTGCCGTTCTGTGGGCGACAGGGTTAGCGTAAGGGCATGCCGAGCAGCGGCGTCTTCTTCGTTTCGCGGAAACGGACCGCATACTAATGAAACAAAGTGCGAGATCATCGCTACTGCATTGCAATAGTTGCAGATTGCTATACAGTGAACAAAAAAAAAAGCTGTAATGTTTCCGAGTCATTCGTGCCCACTTCCCGCTCCTTCGGGGGTCGGCTGTACCACGTCCATCACCATCACCCACACAGCATTAATGGTCTCGCTGTGCGGGTCGTTCTTCGTTTTATTCTTGTCGTTTAAATTTCATCGAACCAAGCTACCACTCGCTTTGGCAGCTTGGCACTTCCACCCGACTCCCTCGCCTCCCTACCATCCCACCCCGGCATCCCGACAAGTTTCATAATTTATCTTCACACTCACACTTTTTGGGCTGGGAGAGTACACCCATCATAAATAGAAAATTTAAGTACCGAGCACGCGAACACGATCGAACCGTTTGCCGTTTGCCATTAAGGCGGTTAACGTAATGTTTGACTGTTTGACAATTCCAATCGGCCAATCGCTAGTGGGGTGCCGCTGCGCGCGCGCCCCGTACATGGTGCGCCGAACATGGGCCACCAGGCGTCTCCATTAGGGTTGTCCATTAAAGGAGGAAATGCATCGCGTGCCGGTAGACTATCAATTGGTGGTTTCGTACAAAGTGCTCCCTCGGCTGGGCTGTCGTGCCGGACAGTGAAAAATGCATCGGTGTTTGTGCGGTCACCTTTTCGGCGGCTAGTGGCGCAAATGGTGCGAATGTTAGTATTACAACGGAATGATTAAGCAAGAAAACTGTTGTTCACACCATCCGCATCCATCGTGCGTTGTGCGGGAGAAAGGGGGTGGAATTGTTTGCGCCCGAACGGCAGAAAGCGGGGTAGCATTTTTGAGTGACAGCAATTAATGTTTTCACTTGCAATGCAATTAATGTCTTGTCAGTGTATTACAGACGTTCGACACGAACGCAAAGTTCGAGGTATTATTTGGGCATGGGTCGTTATTATTGTTTGGTTTGTAATTTGTTTGAACGGTACAAGATAGTTTTATATAGTTTTGCAATGGCACACTGTTACAGCATTCAAGGAGTTTATAAAATAAGCATTTTAATGGTTGCATAATTGAAATAATATATGGGATATATGAGAATGTTCACGATGAACGGCTGCGGTACTACGGCTTTGTTGTTCCGATGTTGAGGACTTTTGATAGACGCTCGAAGATCATCGTTAAATCAACTTTTTTATACAGCACACGTACAGAAAGAAAATGTAGGAAATGACTAACAAATATCCAACATTTCCCTCCCATCGATATATCGATAAGTCGATATGAATTGAATTAATAGAGCTTGGAGCGTATGTGTAACTTTTTCCTATTTAATATTCCTATAGAAAAATAGTTTATACCACCGGTTCGAATGTTGAACAAGATCTAATCAGAATTAAATATTCTTAAAAAAAAAAGTATGTCTCGATACCAATGCAATCAAACAAGCTAATTAAATATTAGTAAAATGCAAAACAGCATTCAAATATTAAAAATGTTTCAATATTTTCAAGAAACACATGGAGCTGTCAAATTAATAGGAATCACGTACTGCAGATAATCACTGTACTTGCGTTGATGATTGTACACTGTAATAAATAATCGCCTGTATTATTTTTATATTTCCAATTTGATTCCATTCATATCGTTACAAATCCAATTTAAATACAAAAAAAGGTTTATTCTTAGCAAGGTTCTACTCCTACTTGGCGTAAAGGCCTACGCGGACATTCCGGCCTATAATGTAGACTTTCTAGAGTTATTAAATACCTGACAAATTAAATTAAATACGGATAGTCCTAGCTATAGAGGAAAGGTTCATTCTAGACTTCAACCCACGACAGCCATGTTGTTAAGACGTGCGTGTTGACGACTGTACCACGGGACCGCCCTTAGCAAGGTTCATGAGGTGAAGAAATAGATATTTTCCCCGGTAAATCTGTAGTAATACACCACCCGTATTTGTCTTTAAACGATTGATTACAATATTGGTTGTTTTAGAAAGTTGTAAAAAAAAATAAAAAATGACGCGACATGTTTCAATGCCTTCAATATGCTATAATTAAGGGTTTCTACAATACTAAACTAATGCTGCTTACTTGGCATGTTGGTTCGTTTTGTCAAATAATTTATTTCAAATCACACAGCACATAAACACAGCTCAACTATGTACTTATGCCCTCCCTCGTTAATATACTGTCCAACACAAGCGAACCGTGCAACTTTGTCCTATTCAGGACCCCTGGGATGTGAACATTAGCCATTTGCTGTAACTGTCACGCTAGCACCACCAGCGCCGGGTTCGAAACTTCGAAACGAGAGCATAACTAGTGCCAGCCCCAGCAGTAGTTATTTGACTATTTATTTTCTCTTTCCCTCCTAATGAACACCCTTCTCCTCCGTTCGGTAGCAAAAGTTAAATTGAGCTCGCGTAATACCACGAACTAATACTCTAATAACCGGAGTGATTGCAAGTGGCAAAAGTGGGAAAAAAGTGAATTCAGGAGAACAAACAAAAAAAACCAGTGAAAGTAGCAAAAACTCTTACACAGACACACTCACAGCGAGACAGGTGTGTGAAGTACGTCATCCCGATCGACGCTCCGCCCGGTTTTGTCTGCTCGTTTGCGCGTTCCATGACAGTGCGTCGAATGTGCGGGTAAAATGATGTGGCACTGCTTCCGCACCGCACCGAACACTGCTAGCGAACAGCGCGAATGTGGAAGTAGTAGTGGTGGTAGTAGCAGCAGCAGCAGCAGCACCAGCATCAGCAGCATTAGTAGTGGTGCCAGTAGTGGTTGTGGTCGTTCGGTTACTGCCCAGCTACCCGTAGGCCGTCGCCGGTGGCGCTGTCGTCGGTCCGGTACGAACCAGTGGCAACGGCACCGGACAACACCACCACCCCCATCCGGTATCGGGGCGTCCGGCCCGAGTAGTGAGTGCGTTTATTGGAAAATAGTGCCGGAAACGGAGCCAGCTTCCTGCCAGCGGCGTAACAGGGGGCCCTGATGGGCCAGGGCACTAGCATGTGTCGTTTCAATGGTTGTCGTTACAAGCGAAACAAGCAAGGTAATTTCCGCTAATCTTAAACGCCATTCTCCGTTCCGGCTACATACATACAGCTTGGTTTGCTGCCGTCTGTGCGGACCATTTCCGTTTCCGTTTTTTTTTGCCCCCGAAAGGGGTTGGATTTGGAGTAGAAACAGCATCTTTGTTCGTGTCAGTCGGGGTGTGTGTGTAAATGCTGTGTGAAATCTGTAAAGCAGGAAACTTCCAACTCCCCCCGGGTCGTGCGGGTTGGCATTTCTTTCTACAGAGTGCAGCGTGGTTCGTGCAGTGGATCCTTCCTCACCAAAATAACACGGCTAAGGGATGAGAGTTGGCTCGGTGTTGCTGCTGGCCATCGGGATAATAAATTACACTTTACCGGTTTTGCGAGCCTTTGTGTTCGGCGTTCAATTCTCGGGAAGCTGTGCGCACGCTTCGAACGCAATACGATCATATTTCCTTATTTTGGGGGTGGATGAACAAAAAAAAAGGGAAAAACAACGCAAAGGGAAAACAATAGCTCCATTGAGCCGCAAACATTTCTCGCAACTAAGCGATACTTTATCGGTATGACTAAATTTGATCCTTGCAAAATCATTTCGGCCACGTTCTCGCGTTGCTATCGGTAGAGCGGAATTGGTGAAACAGGGAATCCTTTGCTCACCTCGTCCGAATTCATTTTGACTATTCACCTGAATCACGTGCACAATGGGGGGAGGGGGGGGGGCGGTCAGGGTTGTGCAAACAAAGCCGAAGAGTTTGGTGCGCTGGTCTCTCCATATCGATTTAACCGGTACCGGGCGTTCCGCACTACCTTGGATACCTGCGAGAAATTCGAGCTTTGAAAGTGAATACGCTTCCACCGAGACACACTCTCTGGCTAATGTGTGTGTGTGTGTGTGTGTGCATTTCGATTGATCTTTGCCAAACTGTTTTCGCAACCTACCTACGATCTCCAACCGCCCCCCTTCCAAGACTGCTGCTCCCTCGGTACCGGGGGATTGGAAATGTTCTCGCCACGAAACACGAAACATTATGCTGGACAACATTTCCGTTGTTTCAGAGCTTCTCGGGAGTGTGCTGTGCTGTGCGGAGGGAACGGTGAAGGAGCAGGGTATCATGTTTTTCTGCGGCGGCTCAAAACAGTGAAACTTTTGTTGTCTCAGATGATAAGACATTGCACACTTTCCCAAGCTCTTGCTACCAGCAGGGCGCGAGGGCTGTTGGCTGTTCTGCTGGCGTAGGAGACAGATATTATTTTACTGCACGCTTGAGATCAACTTTCTCCTCCAAGAGAATTTAAACTTGCTAGTACTTTTGTGAAGCAAATGAAGATTAGGATCAGCAAGTTTTCGGTGGAAAAATGTGTTAAATTGCCTTTAAGAAATGAATGTACATTCTTTGAAATCAAATGTGACGTAAAGGACCTTTTCCCACGGTTCCTTTTTACGACAATCGTATAAGAATATATTTACTTGTTGTTTTATTTATCAGATTTTTAATTTGCCTGAATGCTTCAGTAGTGCTTAAAAAATAAAAATACTAACTCAATTCATAAAAATAAAGACCAAACGCTAAGGACATTTAATTGTCAAATGAGTAGATAACAATTAACAAAAAATTAAAATAACAAATTAACATTGCAATCGTCAGGTTGCACGTTATGCTGTTGCCTAAGTCTATCTTTTAGTGCTTCTAGGGAGAAATTAAAGTCAAATTAACTGTATTATTCATCAATTTTCTACAACACATTTTTGAAAAAAGCCAAGTAATGGTTTTGAATATATGATAAAATAATCAAAAACACTCTTTAATTTCTTTGAATATTTTATTCTGAGTCTATGTTGTGTACGAAATTAAACAGAAACAGTACTTTTCTATAGTGACATAACATAAACATAAAAAACTAAAATAAATTCATACATTTTAAAGTACCGTGTGGTTCTAAAAATCATGCATCATTAAAAATCCAGCCAATCCTATACAATTGGAAAAAGGAGAAAAAGTGTTGTGCTACCCACTCTACTAAAAAAAGCTGTTTTTCATTTCTGGAAGTGATTATTCTGATATCGTACCCACATGAAAGTGTTTGGAGGGCAATGCCTATACAGATTGTCCCTGAGATACGCTATTAATGCGGACCGAGAACAAACCGATCCGATATCTCGAATTTTCGAGAAAGTCAATTTAAGTGCAATTTAGCTTGAAGTGTAAGGATTTTTTCCACCCAATTTATTATTGGATTTAATTCCGACTGAGGATATCAATTTTATACCATCTTGAATGATTCATATACGAATACGAATAGGGAAATTATTTTGCATTTGACAATTGATGGTACAAATCAGTTCAATTTGATCAAAGATTTGTTCAATTTATAAAACCACGTATCTCCGAATCCTCGTACAGGATTAATAAGATGAATATCAGGAACTACCTGGATATTAATACAGGGTTTCCCACGATTTATTGGTTGGTTCCCATCAATTTTTGGTGGGTTCCCATATTTTTTTGGTGGAAATCGGAAAATATCAATCAATTATAGGAACGAACCAAAAATCTATGGGATACGATCAAAAAATCTTGGAAACGCACCAAAAAATCATGGGAACTGACCAATAAATCGTGGGAAACCCTGTAATACATGGTCGAAAGATAAATCGAGAAAAAATAAAAATAACGGTCAATAAATAGTCCAAGACAATAAGCCGATATATGATACCAGTATAAGAACAATATATATTAATACAGTGGAGCGTCGATTATCGAGTCGATTACATAAACAGCAACAATATTTACATAAACAAATGTTGATGCATTATACGTCGTGTTACTACAGCTACCTTGCCAGACAATGCAAAAAATTATTTACATACTTCCTAAATACTCTACCAAGATTTGCTCTCCGTCTGCTAACAGAGGCTGTTCGTGTCAAACACCCACAACAACAACAGCAAAATCACATTTATCATCCGCATAACACTCGAACGGACGCATTCAATGCGATATGTACCCATACGATCCGGTTATCTTTCCCTCCCCCTCCTCCACAGTGAAAGGGCTATAGCTCCCCTACACTTTCCGAGCCTGCGAGGGGCTGCTCGTCTACCGGTCCCCCGAAATCGCTTAATCAAGTTAAATAATTCGTACACCGCTGTTGTTCGCCACCCATGCGACATGAGATTTTCTTTCCGCTCACCCACACACACACGTTTCTTATTTTTCTTTTTCTCACTCTCTCTTTCTCTCTGTGTGTGTATTTCGCAGGACTGCACTTGCGCAGCATAGAGGAGCCCCAGAGCAGAATGCCCACCGAGCAGGGGGGCACAGTGGGGCTCGATGCTACGTTGGGCTCTCGTGCTGGTGTCCCCCTGCCGCTACAGCTACCACCACACAGCAACCTTCACCATCACCACCCGCACCACAACCACCACAGCCACCATCATGCAAATAGCAGCAGCAGCAGCGGCAGCAACAGCGGCAGTAGCGGTAGCCATCATCCTCCCCCCAACAGCCATCACCATCACCATCACCATCATCACCATCACCAGCAGACAGGGGCGCTGGGTTGCGGCGGCTGCACGGGAGGTCCAACCCAAGGCGCTCAAGGATCGGCAGGTGGAGCCATTGGTGGTGGTGGCGGATACGATGCCGAGTTTGCCCGCATGGAGTCGTGGCTGGACGAGAACCCGGAGTTCATGCAGGATTACTTCATCCGCAAGGCGACGCGCAACATGGTGGACGGGTGGCTCGTTTCGCACGCCACACCGGTGACCACGGCGGCCAACAGTGTGGACTCGCCGACACACGGCACCAATCAGCCGAGCTCGTCACGCGGCGGTTCCGGCGCGACAACACCCGTCAGGTAGGCGCACTCGGGCTCCTCCGTTCGTTGTCCCTTCCCACACCAAATTCGTTATCATCATGTGCCCTTCCCGCACGGAAGGGCAAGTGCCACAGCAGTCGCACACAGTCCGGTGTGGTGTCGCATGTGTTTATCAAACTCGTTACGCGCACCCTAACCCTGACCTCCAGTAGGGCATAAAATAGGGCCACACTGCTGATATCTCTGGTGCAGGCCGGGGTGGTAGACACACGCACACACACACACACTTACACTCACAGGTGTGTAACTTCGCGGTCCCATGCCGGCTATTTCCCATGAATATTCATTGGCCACAATCCTCGCGCTGGGGAGCCTCGGCTAGCGGCGAAAGCTTACTGGCCGGCTACAACAAAAAAAAACGGGAATGTAAAGAAAGCAACGCACAGCGCGCACCATACATCGTATCGTTGTGGCGGGGTGTGGTGTGCTATATGTACCGCAGCAAAGGGCAACACCGCATGGTCTGCGTGTAACAGCTCATTGATGGTACAGAATAGATACTAAATGGTATACTTTGCTCGAACACCAGGTCCACCAGGTCCGAGAGCTTCCGAGAGTGAACTTTTTGGGGTAACTGAATTATGCTGCTGATCTTCTTGCTACCATCACAGCCAACTCAAATCATTCGCCGCAGGTAGATTACCGGTGGATTCAGGGTTTGGCAAACAATTTTAGTGGTATCTTAGTATCTTACAGTCGTTGATGCAAAATTTGGCTTATAAATCGTAATTTTTCGCAACCATGATTATGATTTTTTCACGTACACAACTGAGATGATCAGAGGTGATACTCAAGCAGTTGGTGGATCAATCGCATGTTTGGTAACATTTTGTTTAGCACCCAACTCTTGGTCACTTACTTGGTCACAACATTTTCTGTCGGTGATAATCATGACATTCTTGCAATATACTTGACGAATGGTCTCAAGCAACAAAATGAGCATGCTTTCTCACTCTGTCTGCTCTGATAGTTTCTAGGGTCAAACAGAGCGAGAAAAACATACTCATTTTGTTGCTTATGACCACTAGCACGCACCGCATATCATGGAGTCATGGAATCTATCGTGATGATCACCGACAGAAAATGTCACAACCAAGTGACTGACCAAGAGTTGGTTGCACAAAATGTCACCAACCATGTGATGGTCGCACCAACTGTTTGAGTCTCACCTCTGATCATCACGTTAGAGCTCGTGACGTTGACATGATTTTGTTTCAGGCGGAATTTGTCATGACTATGTCGGTGACATTTTGCCAAACTGATCATAGTAAAACAAAGTCATGCCACAGGGACAGACCGAGGTTTGGTTCCTAAAATGTTATCAAGTATGTATTGGACACAACACCAACTGTTTTAGCATCACCTCTGATTATCACAACAAAGCACGTGACGCTGACATGGATTTTGTTTCAGTCTGATTTTTATGACATTGACAGTGACATTTTGCAGCACTGGTTGTGCCAAAGAAGAAGAAGATATATCAGCCAGCCTAAGAACGTGGCACACAGCATTAAAATTGAGAAACTAAATAAAGTTTTCTTCAAATAGTTTTATAAAAAATTAACAAACCAGGTCGAATAGATTTTGAACAAGAAAATCATTAAAATTTAATTTCAGTTCTATTTTACTTTTTCTTACGTTTATACCACCCTTCATCACAAATTAACACTTTTTGTAAAGCGTTTTGCATAATGTAGGGCGCAAATTTCTCGATATTGGAAATAAGAGGATTTGTTAACCTTTGTTTTATTTTTACAAACTCATGCTGTGCAAAGCATGTGCATTAGGGCCCCTGGACCTATTGTGTACGATGTTGCATTAACCAAATCCCGTACCGAACTGAGAGGATAACATTTTATTTACGACTTTAATAAATGCTACTATGGTTGTTCGCTACAAAGAAGATGTGTAAATTGAAAGTAAAGAAAATGTTCACCTGCATTGCCAAGAGTAATCCTTTTGCTGCTCCCTTCATCCTTACCCGTTTTCATTACTTGGAAACAAATTGAAGCCAGAATCGATATAATAAGCTCCTTTTGTTTGTTATTGCTCATCAAAAAGCCAAATTATCAAATTATGAAAGTCGTACGCCGCACAAGTACATTAACTAAGCAGAAAAGCAAACATCAATTACGCCAAACTCTTACCGACTCCTGCACGAACCATCCACAGTACCAACGCTTGACCGTACTGACCTAAAATATGCTAATTAATTGAAACCCGTCCAATACACATCAATTGCGATAGCTTCACTAATAAACCATCTATGGCTACCTCGCTGCAGAAGAGTCTGATACCTCTATCGCTTTTGACGCTCGGGCTAGTTCTCGCTCGCACATTCGTGTGGAACCCATCCTTGGGACACTCCAATTACTCTCGATCGGGATCATTTTATTTCCGGCCTAACGACGCCTTTGCAATCGTCTGCCCGGTTCGTGCAACGTGGCGATAAAATGATGTTTGGTGTAGCACCTGCACCACCGTGGCCACCACAATTGCTTACCCAAACGAGTTGCACGTTCCGGGCGGTTTGTACCGTGCAACATTTATTGACCGATGAACCCACAAACCAACGGAACACGGCGATGACTGACCACCTGCCACAACCAAATAGACCACAATCGATGCGCTTTCACCTTCAATAAAGGTTAATTGAAATCGTTGGGTTCGTTTTTTTCCCTTTCCTCCGCTTTTTGTGTGTAGTTGTGTACGAAATTCTGCCACATTTTTTGTTGTTGTGAATTTCCCTTTTGGTATTGGCTAAGCTCCAATAGGCCAATTACGCCTACAGCAGACTATGTGCGCTGGATGCAACAAAAACTTGCATGGTGGTAACCCTTTTGTAGAGTGTTTTGGATCTGGTTCAAAAATACCATTTCTACTGGAAGGGATACAACAACAACAAAAAAAACAGTCGAGCACACTGTCCAGAAACCGTGCTAAATAGAGAATCATGGGAAACAGGTATAGCACGATCGATCGAGCTTTATGTCGTATTTTTTCTGCTTACAGCGCAAAACCAATAAACTTTTCACATCCTTTGATGTTGATGTACAACGTGGGATTGTGGCGAAACAAGCTCTATATTTTTTCAACTCAATTCTTTTTTCTACCTGTTCTGAGCTTTGACAAAATTGACTGTATGGAAATTGTATTAGCAATGTACTCGGATTGCCGACAAAGGTAGAACAGAACAGAATGAATTTAATTACAGAAAAATGCAGCTACACAACCTTTGTAGTGAGGTGCTTGTTAAATGCTAATGTACGATGAGCAAAAAGCAATAAAAAAGAGTGAATGACACGACACGATGATGGCTGATGTTAAACGGATTGATGAGGATCGGAGCAATAGCATTAAAAGCATCAATTTTGTTAGCAGTCATTTCATACCCTTTTTTGTGTCCTTTGTGGATGGCTTGCGTGCTTAAATTCTATTTAAATAAATGGATATGAAGTGATTTAATTTTTCAATTAGCTTCGTAACTTGCTCCATTCGTACGGCTTGTAGGAACAATCCAAAAAACAATCTCAGTACAGCCGTTTAATTGCATTTTGATATCCTTTTTTGCTTGCAGGAAAATATCTGCCCACGAGTTCGAACGAGGCGGCCTGTTAAAACCGATCGTGAACACCATTGACGGCACACCGACCTTCCTGAGCATCAGCCCACAGAACGAGTCGTCCGCGTCCGGCAGCACCCAGTGCTGCCCGAACGGTGTCACGTACTGTGGGGCCAACCTGCGACCGCTCCGCCTGTCCCGCAACGAGCTAAAGCAGCTCGACGAGCGGGAGCTTATATTCGAGCTGGTAAGTGCAACACAAAAAAAAACCCCATCACACAACGAGGCGCCGCTCGACTATGACAAGTAAAACACTTTTCCTATCCTTTTTTTGTTTTAGGTGAAAGATATATGCAACGATCTCGACGTACGCTCGCTCTGTCACAAAATCCTGCAAAATGTGTCAATTCTGCTGAATGCCGATCGTGGCTCACTGTTCCTGGTGCAGGGCAAGAGTACCTGCGGTGGCGACAATACCAAAAAGTACGTATTATCATCATATGACGGTCCTCGTATTATCGGAGACGACTGCAATCTGATGGGGAGGGTGCAGCAACCACTGGTTCATTACGCTCAAGCAAACAGCACCTAATAGGCACAAAGCATCACAACAATAGAAAAATACCTGGTGCTTTCGAAGAAAATGTCAAGCAGCATCATTTTCACCTGCCATCAGATCGATAACAGCGAGCAGTAGCAGCAATGCCGCCATTTGGTTGCTGCCGCCAGGCACATCGGAATTAGAAAGTCTATTTTTCGATGTCACTGCACACCGCTATCGAGACACCCCGGGGTCTCTGACGACTGACGCGTGTGTATTGCCTCGCGGTGCTGTCTTATTTGCAGCACATGATATGCGATCCGATAGCGCACATACGTGCGCCCATACGCACACGGCAATAATTCGCGGTACTGGTGTTGTTTTTGCTCGGCACCAATTCCTCTACGCTATGTGCTGCTGCTAGGTGCATTCATCAATTAGCGTTCGGATTATGTTTCATTACAAGTAATCAGACAGCCTCATCTTGCGTCGCCTATTTACGGGCGGGCATAACAGACATTTTTGTGTATGTGACACGGCAACAACGACAGCAGGGAACGACTCGATAGCGCCTCCTGGCAAGCTCTTACGGGGCGACACAAAGAGCATCAAATGTTAGCTCTTACGGCTTACGGGCAAAAATACTCCTCATTTATTCTTTTATTAAAAAACGCCAGCATCGTCTACCTTCCATGGAAATGGTCGCACATGTCAGTCAGTTTTTGTGAATTTCACCGGCATCCCGGTATGTGTATGCGCTCCGGTACCCTTAATTAGCGAGCAAGTGTCAGGTGGAGAGTGAAAAGTCGATAAGAACCGACAGTAAAAGTCTGAGCCGTTTTGACACACGGTTCATAAGAACCGCTTCGTACTTTTGGAAAGTTCTGGGAACAATTACTGTTAAAGGAGCTGTAAAATTCCTCATCAGTGCCCCCCCGGTGCGCGCGCTGCCGGCTTAACGTTTGAACGAGTCGTAAAAAAAGTTTTCCCTTTATTTATCTATTTCTGTTCAAGGGTTCTGCAGCTGGTTGACGGGCGGTTTTACACCAAATTTAACAATCGTCTTCATTGGAAAGTTTGCCCCATATCATATCTTTAACAGCATATCAGTTTGTAAATATAATTCTTGAAAAAGATGTATTTGCATGAATTTTAATTCAACAGTGTCATGTAAGCAAACATTCTTTTGTTATGCTTATGATTGGTACCTGGCAATATTTTTAATAATTGGAATTGCTTATCTGATTTATTTATTATTATTATTATTATTATTATTATTATTATTATTAGCATTTCAAAATATTATTCTGTCCGTCAAGGGAAGATAGACGTCTTGTGCTGTATAAAAAAGTAAAATGGTAAAAAAGTAACATGTCACATTGCATACCTTCGGGCGCTCACCACGGCCAGATGGATTACTTATGTTTATTTATGACTTACAAAGTACCTTACCACTGTATCCAATTTTGCTAGTCGAGGGAAATCATCTATTAATTCAAACCACGCCATATCCTAAGTAAATTTATCCTTGGAAGTATCTTAATTTGATTTTTCCTAAAATATACTTCGTTTTTGACAGGGAAGTCACCCATACAGGGACGGGGTTTTCCGTCTAATCTCCGACACACCATGACCCTTTGGTAGATTAATTTCGGATCGGAATCCATGTGAAAGATGCTTGGATATTTTTGGTGCCGCCGGCAGCATGCATAACAAAAGCATCCTCCCCCTCCCCCAAAGCATGCTGTGCGCCACTTGAGACAATTTGTATTTGATTTTCCAGCGCACAGTGTGCAGCTGTGTTCCCCGAGAACATGATACCAATGGTGCCGGTTGATGTTCATGCCATCATACACATCATACACACATTTGGGTGGAATTCAATTCATTACGACGGTTGGGCCCCCGGAATAGACTCTCGACGCACGACCCAGGGCCGGGCTTTGCATTCTGTTCTGTGTTCGTGCGAATTTGTGTAAACCGAAGGAGAACCGTTCATGCTCTGCCGGAAGGCGTGTTCATTCCCTTCCGCCTGAGATGGCGTTCCACTTTACTAGCTTTCGGCAAAAGACACACACAAACAATCCATCACACTGATATGTGTGTGCATGTGTGCGTTTATATGTGATGAACCTTTCGTGAACCGTCAAGTACTGCTCGCTAATGAAAATATATTCAAGACAATTTTTTCCCATTACCGTCAGCCGCTCACACACGCTGCCATCGTATCACATGTACGCCCGCCGTATGCGTGATGTTTGCTGGTGCTGGTTGGTCCTGATTTTTCGCCCCCTCTACTACTCTCCCTTTCCTTGCTCCGCGGAATGTCCTTGCTATTGTGTGATGGATTTTTTTGCCGTTGTTGGCTTCCCTCATCTACAAACACAGGACGCGCTCTGTCTTCTGTTAAGTGCTTTTGTTGGTAGCAGCACAAATGTCCACCAGAGGACCACGGTGTGGAACGGTAGGCCGCGTATACGCAGACCCGATGCCGTCCTTCGTAACGGCGAGCCACTTCGCTGAAAATTCCTCGGGGTACCGCAGACCAAGGATGACGCTCGTTTTTTCGGTTGTTGTTTGGTTTTGTTTCATTATAATTAATGTGCTGTTTGGAGCATAAGTAATCAATTTTCATTTGGCACCCCCCTACCTCCATGAACAGCTCGATGACGACGCGGTTGCTGTGTGATGTGTGCGTGTATGTGTGCGAAGACAATTTCGTTGTTTTTTTTGGGATCGAATCTCAGCGCCACCCTGCATGCATTGAAAGATTGCCCGGTTTGATGATGCTGTCCCATCGCAGCTCTCGAAATTTGAAATTATCTTTCCTATACCACACACTCCGCTTGGGTGGTGCGCTACTGGGCGCCAGACCCCAACGGAGTAGCCAGACTCCAACGGAATGTTTTATTCATACACCGACCAAAGCTCTGCAAGTTCTCATCCGTGGTGGCATCATAAAGTATCGTACCGTAGCCGAGTGCCTTACATTTCACCTGCGCCGTTCGGCAGTATGCACACACGAAGCGCGCGAGAAATTTACACCGGAACAAAGCGAAAAGGCTTTCAATTTCCGGTGGCCGTGTGGCTAATAGACCGGTGATAGAATTCGCCGCTAATTTATTAATCCACACTATCATCGGTCAATTCCTCCGCTGGTTCGAAGGTGAGGGGGTGGGACATAAAACATGAGCGTAGCGCAGTGCAATCCGAGCAAAACAAACTACCGTGGCAACGGCAAATAGGTTTCGGATTATGATTCTCCCGCGGTGAGCCGCGGTAATCCGATTCCGATCTCTGTGTGTTTGTCCGTGTGCTGTTGAGAAGGGGGAGTGTGGTGTGCGCTATCCCATCACTGATTTATTTCCGTCTTCTTGCAGATGCTTAGTGTCGAAGCTGTTCGACGTGTGCTCCAACAGTACGCTGGAGGAGATGGAGCAGCAGGACGAGGTAAAGGTGGCCTGGGGTACCGGGATCGCTGGACACGTTGCCGAAAGTGGCGAACCTGTAAATATACCGGATGCTTACCAGGTGAGTACCGTAGAAGTTTGGACGTGTCGATGTCGCGAGCAGTCAAGGAGCTTTAGTAGTAGTGGTAGTAGCAGAAGTACTGTTTATTATGTCCTTTGCTGCATAATTGATGGGGTGTATGTATTCTGAGTGGGTTAGTGGGAATGGATGAAATGAGGATGTAGGGAAACAGGGACCAACTGCTTCCCCTGGCGAGTATAAATCTTTCAACACACAACCCCAACGCCCGGCGGATTGCAATCGGGACGGGAACCACCTGTTGCTTCTTCCCAGTGCTACACCGTTCGTACCCGACCCGGCTGGTCTTTGTTTGCAGGTGGAACGGTACGGGATCGGGTTTCGCTTAACAGTTTCATGGTCGTGGTAAATTTATTAGCCCCTGCTAAACTCAATTAGAATTCATTTGTCCGACCAGGAAATGGTCATTTCGAGCGTGAGTATGTGGTGTGGATGAGGAAAGCGAAACCATCGCCCTGTCGGGCCGACAAAATTCAAACATTTACTGTGTCTTTACGTCGAAATCGTGTGCTGTGTGTGATGAAAGACGTATTGTCTTTATTGTCGGGAGTTCGGAAACACAGGCATAGAGGGTTTTCCTTTTCTTGTGAGTATAATTAGTACCCAAACCGTGCAGCAATAGCTAGCGCTAGGTAATTACACATCCATTTTTGATAAGCATGGGCTATGGGGCATCGCAGAACGGTTCTTTGGGTTTCTTAAACAATCGACAAAGCTCACGCCATACACATGGCATACCTTTCCCTCATTTTGTCCGTAAAAAGGAAAGCAGCATTTACTGAAAGCCTACTTAAAATTCACAAACCCTGGAACATGATAACCAATGAACAATAAGCTTGAAACAATGTTATCATTAGTACATTTGTGAAGAAATATGTGCATACATGTCCAGTTAAACAGTCAGCCAAAAGTGTTTGGCCTCGTTAAAATGTGTGAAGCAAAAACCGGTCGTTAAATTTATTTACGATCTATTACTTTAAGCCGACACAAAGTTCAATAACCGAATTATTTTGTAATGACCGCGTATTTTCATTGTTAAGGCTCGTAAAAAACTAGGTAATATGGGAATGACTAGGTGCTTTTATACAATATTTACTTAAAAAGTTAGCTAATTCTACAATCATACCTGGGAGCCCGATGCACAACGAGCGAACGGGTTGACGTGAGCTGCCATTACTACACGTAAAAAGCACTCTAAGGCTGAAATGTATTTTAATGTAATGGCCTATAGACACGATGTGAGAATTAAAGACTTAAGAGTTCTGATTAATAATTGCATGACTTGCAAGTTGCTTCGCAAGTCTTACATTTTTGGAAAGTTTGTAACAACATATAAACAATCAAGAATATTTTGCCATATTCATCTGCAATATGTGTAGAGAAACAGATCAATGTGATTTTTTTTTAATATTACAATAAAAATAATAAGTGTGAAGTGTGATCAATGTGTGTAAATCATAAAATGTATCTTTGAATTATTAGAATTATGTTAGGAATTTTAAAAGATTCATTATTCGATATGGGCATTTGACTGGAATGAGTCTGAACAATGCATAAGTGTTCATTACTTCAAGTCGGAATGATATGTAAATTTCATGAAAAAAGAATGAAATCTTCTAGTGTTGGTTAACTTTGATTCAGATTCATGATCTTGAATGATTCTTTGAAATGATTCAATGAATCTGAAACACGGTTGGAAAGATGAATAAATCTCAAATATTCATGAATGTTCAAAGATTCATGAATCTTAAAAGATTCACAAATCTGATTTTTTAATTCATGAATTTAGAAAGAATCTTGAATTTCGAAAGATTCTTGAATCTGAATGAAAAAAATTCTTATATCTTGAAAGATTTATGTATCTTTAGGGATTCATAAATCTCTAAAAAATCATAAACCTGGAGCTTTTTATTATGCTTCCTCTTTGCGTAACAAACTACGTGGTCATGGCAGCCTATAAGGCTTTCGAGACTGGTAAGTACCTTTCATGAATCTATGAAGGTTCGTGAATCATTAGAGATTCGTGATTCTTTGAAGATTCATAAACCTTTGAAGCTTCGACTCGAGTTTCGAATCACTCATCGCTGAAAATTCATACGAATGAATCTCAACGAAAGATTCATGAAACCCAACACTAAAATCTTCTCATATTGCCCTATCTTCCCATACTCCAAAAATGGTTCATTATTAACTCTTTTTCATTATGGGGGGTGGTACTCTTAACATCACATTTATTGAAAGTAATCAAAAGTTGCTCCATGTGCGCGTACTTCAAATAACCGAACACGGTCATTTATGTCGCACACAACAGCAACAGCAGCACGAACGCGTGAAGCGCATTACACAAATTTAGGAAGGTTTTTAGTTGACGCTCGGGCTTGTGGGCAGATACTTGTCCGGATCAACGTTAGCTTCCGACTTTTCCATCCCGGTGTACTGCGTCTCGATTGGCTTGGTCATGATGCCAAGGCTCTGCTGCAGATGCCAGCGCCGGGTAGCACGCAGAGTCTTCGCGCGACGAATCGCACTGGCCAGCATGAACGCACAGACGGCACCGAGCACCTGAACGAAGGCTACTGCCACCGTACCGGTTGCGATCAGTACCGAACCCTGCGAGATGAGCCAGGAGAGGCGCGAGTAGCAGCCGTATTCGCGTGGCATACACTCCCCGTTGACCGGTGGTGCCGCACAGCACGTTTCCGGGTACTCCATTACCGTGCCGTCGGACGGCAGGAACTGGGCCCAGTCACTGAATCCATCGACACCGCAACATTCGAGCTGGATGAGAAGAACAAGTGTGATGAAACTGAACCGTCTGGAGTAATACACGTAATACAAAACACGAAATGGTGCTCACCGTGTTCTGCAACGTGTCGATCGGATTGCGGTAGCCATCCTGCTGCTTGTAATCGCCCATCGAGTCGAAGATCTTTTGGCGCACCATCATCGATACCTGTCCCCGCAGCACAAACGCCGTGATGGCAGCGGCCAGCTGTAGCACAAACACGATCAGCAGTAATGCACCGTACTGTGGGAAGAGAAGTTTGCATGTGAAATTATTTCTGTATTTCTCACACGCTGAAGCCTACTCACAATGTTGATCATCGCTGTGCTTTCCTTGAGCGCACCGACACACCCGAACAGGGCGATCACCAGCAGGATGATGCCGATCGCGATGAGCAGATTCGGCGGCACGAAGAAGTGTGAATCGATGAAGTTTTGGAAATCATCGAACAGATTGCCGATGGCGACGGCCATCGACAGGAGCATTGCGGCCACAACCTGCAAACGAAACGCACCGGACCATTTAGTCACTGACGGTTTGGCAACACTGGGTCTGACTCATTCTGCCACCCTTTGTTTTTAGTGCCTGAGTACCAAGGGAGGGCACTCAAAAGATAACAACGTGTCGTGTTTCACAAGCTTACACGCGCACGCACACAGGTACACAACAGGATTTATGCACAATCTTTCCAAATTTTTGTAACTTCTTGCACGCAACATCGCTAGAGGAGGATAAGGACACTTACCGCAAACGTAATACTGATGACGAAGATCATATACTTTACACACTTCATGCTCATGTTGAGCTCGTACCGTTCCGACGCCATCTTTTGGGCGCGTGTGGTGATTCGTTTCAAAATTTCAAAATTCCACTACGAACACTCCAATTCCACCTCGATTGCTCCCCGAAGCAGTGGAAAAACAAAAAGTGTCCTTCCGCAAACCGTAAAGTGTTAAGCACCGATCCAATGTATGTGTCTCCAAGGTCTTCAATTCCCGCAGGTGTACGCTGCACGCCGCCAGAGGTTGCACGGTTTCGCCTGTGACCAAACTGAAACTGCAAATGGTGTCAGCAGCACCTTGCTTGCATTTGCCGTGTGTGCTGCCGCAGGGAGACTTTTCTTATCTTATCAGTCGACAAACATAGTTGATACCTCTCTGTGCCTGACACCATTACAGCACCGCCTTGCTTGCTCGCACCCACCTGACGGTCCGTGACGGCGGACCACAATTACCTGTGCGCGCGTATGTTCGCCACTGTCTCGTAATTGGGCGGGTAAGGTGGCTTTGGGGGCGAACGAGGGACGATTGTTGTTCCGTTTTCTTTATCACCAACGCGCTGTACTCCCATTGCGATACGTTTTGCCACACATCAGATGGAAAATCGATACCATCGGTTTTTGGGAGCACAGAGAAACGAGACAAACGATGTCCGTTGGTGTGGGAAACGTTCCCAAATATTTGCGATGGGAGCCGGAAGAAGCTGGAAACCACCATCTCGGTCCAATCGGTTTTCGGACTAAAACCCTCCGAAAGATGGAAGAGGTCATAAGTCTCTTAGTAGTTTACACATAAAGATAGGAAAACAGTCCCAAGGGTCAGATACAAATAAATAAAGCATTAAAGAAGGGGGGAGTTTGTGCGTGTGTGTGCTCTGTTTGCTTGCCTGGCAACCCTTCTGTGTTTTTTTGAAGCTTATGATTCATGGTAGGAATGCAAATAGATACACTCACACAAACCCTTCCATCGAGCCCTTTATCTCATGCGTGTTACACACAAGTAAAATCGTGTGTGGAAGTGATAGAACAGTGTTTTGGTGTGCGAGTAGGCCGTACCGTTGCGATAATACAACTCTCGAGACGTAGAACAAAAATACTTGGCAAGCTGTCGTAATCGGTACATCCCACCCTTTTTGCGTGGCATTTGATGTAATCTATAGTTAATTTTACATTAAATACTGTTCTAATAATCTCTCACAATTAGATTGATTTCATAAATAAAAGCAGCACAATTTCTACATAAATCAAACCAAACACATTGAAAGGAGTTTCCTGTTGCTACACTTTCACGTGAACCAATGCAAATGCAATTCAATGCACTCTTTGTTGCCCTGTTAACTTTCCCATTAGCCAAGTAATGGAGCAGAGACTCCCCTTTCCTAGAACAATGGGTTCGCTGTGGCCTGCGTGTCTTTAAATAACCCATCTCCCGAATTCCCAGAACCTCTCCCCTGCACCTTTATTGTGCACGTCACAGTAAATTCTGCTCCTGTTCGGTACAGGTTGCTGTTATCGTTTACTGTCTTCATTTTCACGGAAAATCCTTTGGATGTGCTATGCTGCATTGCCGTTTTTCCCCCGTTGTGCAGCACTACCACAATAGGAGGGCAGAAGCTTACACCCAACGGCAGCAACAAAACGGAGCTGCATATTTCATTCGACTGCTTTCATAATCTGAACGAAGTGTGCGCGCGCCCTCCTGTTCCGTTGAATTCATCATTTTAAGTACAATTAATCATTTATTAGCAAAAACCACAGCCCTGTGCTGCTGCCGCTGCAGTTTGCGGAGTGCGCTTGTGGAGTGTTGTGTTTGCCGTTGGCTTTGGGTGCAAATCTGAACCGTAAGCACTTGCTAATTGGATGCAAATATCCAGTGTGCGTGTGCGTGTGTGTTTATATTTGTATCAAAAAGCTTCAAATTGGAACCCCCCCCCCCTCCTTCCAGCAGATCCACGGGAAATCGTTAAATAACCACAGCGCCCGAATAATTGTGTCCGCTGTGTTTGTTCAAACCGTTCGATTGTGAAACATACAACACGGCACGGTGTGGCAAATACAATAGCAAACCCCGCCCCGGGTGATGTTTCGCCTCATTTCCGCAGTTCGTGAAAGGCTTTGCCGTGGGTATGAATATGCAAATTCGTTATTTGTGATTTGATTGCAGCGTGCGCATCCTCCCGCCGCGGTGTGAAAAAATATAATTTCAGTTTGGTGCCAAAATCCAATGCATGCGGGGTTTGTTCAATCTCTCTCAAAATATTTCGACTCGAGTCGTCCCAATGTGTTGCGCTTCCGTTGCATTTATTGTTGGTTTGGCGACAATTGGAATGACAAGTTTAGAAAGCAAATGTATCAAGGGTTATATGAAATTCGGCTGGATTAACAAGTATGTATGTTATGTTTAAAACTATTTGTCCATGTATAACTTCGAGAAGGAAGTCGAGAGCGTTCACTTCACTCCCAAATTTGAAGCAAACAGCTGCTACGGGGCGGTTGCTCAAACTACAATAGTATCTAACTAAATGCTATAGTGTCTGCTAAATAAACATTGTCTAAATGATCTTGCTTCAGTGAACCAGTCCACCGAAAAAAACTGAACAGGAATCTACATGCTCTGCAATTGGTGCAATTTGTAGTGGACATTTTCTGAATATTTTAACACAAAGCATTTTGGAATATGTTTTATCTTTGAAGTCACAACCATTTTTATCGTCAAACACTTTTGTGACTGCTTCGTTGTACCTATAATGGTGGTATGGTTCCTATAGTCGTCGTATTGTGTTCCTATAGTGGTGGTAAACAAAAATACCTCAAAACAGTGTAGAATATCAATGGAACTTAGTGTTAAAGCGGTTTTCGTATGAATATCAAAAACATGTATAAATTTGATGAAAATTTTGAATTTTGAAAAGTACTGTTGTCAACCTTCCGGGTGCTTGATTCAAAGTCGATTTTTCACTCAGCCAACTATGCGAATTTTGGCATTTGTTTGGTAAATTACTTACAGGAAATTCATTTATGTGGCTTAATAGTACAACATGTCTAAAATATCCTGAAAACAAAATCTAAAATAGCCGTTTTTTACTCATTTTATGACTATAACTACTATAGGGACATGCCTATTTTTTGTGTATGTATAATGACACTATGGTAAAAACCATTTAAAAATGTGAAAATATGGTCAACAGCTAATGAAGTTGAGTAAATCAATAACATTTTATAAAAGTAACGTAAAAAATAATAATAATTGCGTTATTATGAGGCCTTTTACAGCGTTAACAAAAATATCAGTTTCATTATGAAATCATAAGGAGTTTTAAAATAAATTGACGAATTTCACAAAATAATGGATTTTTCAGTCACTAAGTAACGGAATGGCCCCATTTAACTTTTAAACCCTTTGTAACAGACCAGAAAACATTTCACACTAACATAAATAACTTAATTACTTTTAAATTATTGTATGGAACGCATGTTGGTGCAATGTCGCCACTATAGGTACGTTTACCCTAGAACAGGGTTCTCCAAACTACGGCCCGCGGGCCGCATGCGGCCCTCAAGAGCTTATAATGCGGCCCACGATGACTTTGCCAGAGTTAAATATTACGTTATTATGACTTATTCAAATAAAAATGTATTTTTTTACTTTTCTTAGACAAAAATCAAGCTTTAGTAACGCGAAACTGTATTAGTGTCGTTAGTATTTTGTTGTAAAAACGAGATTTAAACGTTCACTCATCATTTAAAGGTAGCGTAAAATGGCCCTCAATATAGTTATTTTTGAAGCAATGCGGCCCGCGAGCTGAAAAGTTTGGAGGCCCCTGCCCTAGAAGATTGCATTTACGGACGATTACATCTGGTGCATTATGGTTTTTTGTAAGCGATCGTACAAAATTCAATAGTATGTGCAGATCGACTTGGTTTTATGTTTTTTTTTTGCTTCATACCCACTTGCTTGCAATATGAATCAAGCATTTGGCTTATTTTGTTTACATTAAGAAATGTTTTACCACACTTTACACTACACTTCACACGGATTAAAGAAGTGTAAAACAGATACTTATTAAATACTTTATTAAATCGAACATATTTATATTTTCAATTTTTCAATTTATATGTTTGATTAAAACTTGAAGTAAAATTTAAAAAAAGATGAACTTCTAATTGATAGATATGTGTTAGTACTCAGAAAAAAAGTAAAAAAAGTACTCAGTAGTAAATACTATGTTTTAAATATTCTTAATTATATGTTCAGACTTAGATTAATATGAGATAAATAATGCAAAAAAAAACATTTCCCAATATTTTATTTTTATTACTTAAATTGCACTACTCAAACTCTTAATTTCCGTAAAATAATATGTCAATTCAACATCATTCAAAAACAGATGAATCGCTTCACATACAATTTAATTATAATCCAAAATAGACACACACACATTCCGACTGCATTCCTTCCAGCAACCAGCACGATTCCGGCGAATGTGCAGATTAATTATTTTCGAACCATATGCTTTCCATTGACCATTACGATAAACCTGTTTCCTCCCCCCGGACACTGATTCGCCCCACATTCCGTGCGCGCATTCATAATAATAATGTAATTTAAAATACTACACCCACGACTTGTGGAGATTTGATTCACCCCGTTTCCAACCTACTCATTTCTTCTTTTCCTGTTTTTTCTTCTTCTTCTTCTGTCTCTGTTTTATTTTAGGATGAACGTTTCAACCGGGAAATCGATGTACAAACTGGCTACCGTACAAAGGCGCTACTCTGCATGCCAATCAAGGATGCGTCCGGGGATGTGGTTGGGGTCGCGCAAGTGATAAACAAACAGGGTGATCAGTGCTTTAGCACCGCGGACGAGAAGGTAAGCATGGGGTAAAGGGGTTTAGGGGTATTGCATAGCGAGGAATGGTGCCACCTTTCTAACCACCACCTGCTGTTTGTTTGCCAAAACAAATCTGCGGACCACATGATTGATGCTTGCTGCTGCTGCTGCTGCTTGCCCGGATTTCCGGAAAATCCCTTCGGGAGCTTTTAATTATGTGCGCGCAATCCTTCCATCAAGCGGGTCCACGGGTCTCTCGAACTATGATGCTGCCGGTTGAACTTTGATATAAATATAAATGCTTTGATATAAATGCCAATTAAAATTAAATAACGATGGCCATCAACGAAATGGAATACTTCTGCCCCACCGCCGGGTGTTGCATGCCAATGCGAAGGTGGTTTGTTATAGTATTTTTTGTATGGGGTTTCGTAATGAATTTTTGTTTGAAGTGCATTTTGAAGCATGCACGAGTGACGTGGGTACAGAAAAATGTTTAAGTTCGAACTGAAAATGAACTCAAAACAACAATGTTTAATTAAAATGTTCAGACGTACTAATTAAAATGAAGTTGTTCGAGTTATTTCATTCTTTTTTTTCAATTAAATTATGGAATTTAATTATTCCATATGGACCATCAACATACAATTAGGTTGAAAAACGAAACGCGATAAAAACTAATTCTTGTGTTTGTTGTTTTGCATAATTTTGTTTTTTTTTCCTGCTAAATAATTACTAATATTGATTAGATATTTGAGCACCTCTAATGTTCTTCATTCTGAGAAGCTCATTATGAAACTTTTCATTACATGAAATGTTCGTGAAGATACCCGTTCAATATTATTATAGATTATACTTTACTCTCCGGTTCAAGCTGTTTAAGATTTTTTCATCTCTTTTTAAAATAAAAGTCTTTTTTATTGTTGCATTGCTTCAACATTTCTAATTTTACTTACTGATGGCTCAGATTAACATTCATTTAATGAATTTAATTTTAAAATAATTTAATAATTTTAATTAACAATTAATTTTAATAAATTAATAATTTAATAATTTTATTTAAAAAAAAGGTTTTATAATATTGCAAGGAATAGTAATAGCTCCATTAAGACCTTTGTAATACTTCTTTGTACATTCAAGTGTCAAATGTAATCATAAAATTATTTATTTGAAAAAAAAAACTCTCTAAACTGGCAAAGCAAACTATTCCGCCCCGTGACACGTGTTTTCCCAATTGTCCAACATGCAGCGGTTATGATCCGCTCCTCCCACTCTATCTGTTCTCCTACCAGCAGAAAGAGGTCAGTTCGATGTGAATGGCACCAAAACGACTCAATACGCATTATCTTTACAATGCGAAATCTCAATTTCAAACCCATGAATGTATGTACGTACATTGTAGCGTGCGTCGTGCACTGCTGTGTAGTCCGAGTGTGGGCCAATAAAATCTGCTTCACCCAAGATCGTGCCGATATTCCCATTTCCAGCAACCCTAAGCAGCCCTTAAGAACCCTTCGCTGCGAGGTAGCAGCAAACATTACACGAACCCAGAACAATATTACAGCAAAGCTTTACGATTTGTCGTTCGTAAAGTGAAAAGGTTCTATCAAGCAAAAAGGGATGTAAGGGAAGAAAATACACACACACAGATACTCATGCAGTAATGCCAAACCCATACGACAGTGAATCGAATATTGGAGTATAAATAATTTTACGATAACCGTCCCGGTGTAGGTAAAACGCACCCAGCGGAGAGCTACAACAAACGCACCCGCCGAACGCATTTGCACTGCGAAGGGAATGGTTTTCCACATTTTCCATGTTTGTTCCGCCCAGGAGAGAGAAAAAAACAATAAATAAAAAACATCAAGCATGTTAAAATGTGCGCAATTTGATTACGATTTTTTCCCGGTGTGAGATTACACCCCGCAGCGCTGTTTGCGAAATGAATTGTCCCTTCCGGGGTCATGACTTCGGAGGGTGGAAAAAATGGAAACGCAGTGTATGAATGGGAACACCAAAACTCGTTGAAATATTTAAATCATATCTCCCCGAGATACTAGTGTCAACGGGGTGGTTTTTTTTCCTCCGAAGCACTCCGTCGAAGCACTCCGAAAGGGGAGAAGATCAAGCATAAAAGCACATGAATTGGCGAATTTTCACCACCATTTTCACCGACAGCATTCGAGCGGAAACGGTACGTGAACCGAGACCGAGATGAGATTAATGATCGTACCGGGTGGACGGGGCGGGGGCGGTGGACGGTTTTGGTTCCGAAAGAGCTTCACCGAAAGGGGATGAAGCTCTCTCGCGTTGACACTGAAGCACTCTAAGGTTCGCAGGACGGTACGAGATGGGGCAGTCGGTCACACAGTGACTGCAATTTATTTATCGTGTTTGTTGTGTGTTCCCACCCCCCCCCCCCCCTCCAGCATCAGCTTCTTCCGGGTGGGCATGAGTGGGACGGCCACTCGTACCGAATATTATGTGCAAATTGTTTGAATTGGGTGTTAAAATCATGTTTTTGCCAGCACCAACGACGGGCGGGCGGACGAACGCGGGAAATAAACCCCGTCGGTCTCGTATTACACATTCCACGGTGGTTCACTTTATGATCCTTTCGCCGGTTTATGGTGCCGGTGACGAACAGCGGCCAAACAAATAAATGGCCACCGCTGGGAGTCATTTTGCTATTTGTACATTTTGTGCGGTGTGTGTGAGCACACAGAGTGTGATTGTGTTTTGTTTTGCAATAATTCTTATGTGTGTTTTTGCTTTTGCTTTATTTGCAGATTTTCTCCTCCTACCTGCAGTTCTGTGGCATCGGGCTTCGGAATGCGCAACTGTACGAAAAGTCACAGCTAGAGGTGAAACGCAACCAGGTGCTGCTCGATCTCGCCAGGATGATCTTCGAGGAGCAGAGCACGATCGAGCACATGGTGTTTCGCATTCTGACCCACATGCAGAGCTTAATACAATGCCAAAGAGTGCAGGTGGGGTGGTGCAACAAGCGGTCGTCGGTTTACGCGCAGCAGTCTTATTTTACCCTTTCCATTTGCAGATCCTGCTGGTGCACGAAGCGTCCAAGGGTAGCTTTTCGCGGGTGTTCGACTTCGAAGCCAACGATCTCAGCGGCGAGGACGGCGATGCTCGCACGAGCCCGTTCGAGTCCCGCTTTCCGATCAACGTCGGAATTACTGGCTACGTGGCAACAACTGGCGAGGTATTTATTTCACTTTGTGTGTGTGTTTACTTTTACAATAATATAATCTTTATTGATACGTTTTTGTTTCTACCGATCGCATTTTTGGACAGACTGTAAATATCTGCAACGCGTACGAGGACGACCGGTTCGATCCGAGTGTCGACGAAGGGCTCAACTTCCGCCACAAAACCATCCTCTGTATGGCGATCAAGAATTCATTAAGTCAAATTATAGGAGTAATCCAGCTGATCAACAAGTTCGATGATCTAGTGAGTGATCGTGTGTGTATGTGTGTGTGTGCAGTAAGATCTCGAAAAGGGAATGATCTGGTCCGAACAAATCAGAATACGCAATGCTGCAAAATGTCACAAAAATCTGACTGAAACAAAATCGATGTCAGCGTCACGTACTCAATTGTGATGACCAGTGGTGATGCTCTAATCGATTGGTGTGTCCAACGCAAGATTTGTAACATTTTTCATCGTCGCTTGGTCAGTCACTATGTCATGACTTTTTTTTACTGTGATTAGTTCTGCAAAATGTCACTAACATAGTCAGGACAAATTCCGCTTGAATCAAAATCATGTCAGCGTCACGAGCTCTACTATGATGATCAGAGGTGAGACTCAAACAGTTGTTGCGACCATCACATGCTTGGTGACAATTTGTGCAACCAACTCTTGGTCAGTCACTTGATCGTGACATTTTCTGTCGGTGATCATCACGATGGTCATGGGAGATATGCGGTAATTGCGAGTGATTCAAAGAGACAAAATGAGATTGTTTTCTCGCTCTGTTTGACCCTACAAACTATCAAAGCAGACAGAGCAAGAAATCATTCTCTTTTTGTTGCTTGGGACCATTCGTCAAGTATATTGCAAGCATGTCGTGATTATCATCGACAGAAAATGTCCAAGTGAGTGATCAAGAGTTGGGTGCTAAACAAAATGTCACCAAGCATGTGATTGATCCACCAACTGTTTGAGTATCACCTCTGATCATGTCAGCTGTGCACGTGAACTGATTTGAACTTCGTTTCACTCATGAGGGTTTGGTGGCTGTAACGGTGACATTTGGCAGCACTGTTCACAGCCAGAAAAAATCATGATTATGCTTGCGCCGGCCTTAAACTCAGCTTGTCTGTCAGTGTTTCGCCTTTGACTCAAGCACTCGCATGTCGTGTTCGGCATATCATGACGCACTTTCATCGAGTATCAGCAATAAGCTTCAAGCTATCACGGATATGTTCATTGTTTTCGTTGCTGAACATCTCGTGATGCTCATGACATTTTGCAGCACTGATCATGCATCTCCATTTTCTGCATTTCCAGACTTTTACCAAAAATGATGAAAACTTTGTTGAAGCGTTCGCCATCTTTTGCGGCATGGGCATTCACAACACGCACATGTACGAGAAGGCAATCATCGCGATGGCAAAGCAGAGTGTCACGCTGGAGGTGCTGAGCTATCACGCCTCTGCCACCATCGATGATGCGTACCGGTTACGGGTAACTTGCACCTTGCGCCTAGAATTTGTCTGTTTCCACAAAGCTCTGACACTTATTTTTAACCTTTCTCCAGCAACTAAAAGTGCCATCATCCGCGTTCTTCAAACTGTACGACTTCAAGTTCGACGATCTGACACTGGACGACGACCACACGCTGAAGGCGTGCCTGCGCATGTTTCTGGACCTGGATCTGGTCGAGCGGTTTCACATCGAGTACGAGGTCCTGTGCCGGTGGTTGCTGAGCGTGAAGAAAAACTATCGCAACGTGACGTACCACAACTGGCGGCACGCGTTCAACGTGACGCAGATGATGTTTGCCATCCTCACGTCGACCCAGTGGTGGAAGATCTTTGGCGAGATTGAGTGCCTTGCGCTGATCATAGCCTGCCTGTGCCACGATCTGGATCACCGTGGGACCAACAATTCGTTCCAGATTAAGTACGTATATCTGAGACTGAGTGGTTTTGGGAGAATGGTGCCAAAGGTAACGACAAACGCTTCTCTCGCAGAGCCTCGTCACCGCTGGCTCAGCTCTACTCGACGTCCACGATGGAGCACCATCACTTCGACCAGTGTCTGATGATCATCAACAGCCCCGGCAACCAGATACTGTCCAACATGTCCTCGGAGGACTACAGCCGTGTGATACGCGTGCTGGAAGATGCCATCCTATCCACCGATCTGGCCGTTTATTTCAGGTAGCTGTGGTGTTCTTGCCATTCCGACCAAACATCCAACGATTTAAAAATAACATTTTAAACTGGTATTTGTTTTGTGATTGGTCAACTAGGAAACGTGGAGCCTTTTTGAATTTAGTCGAACCGGCCAGTGAAATGAGTTCCTGGCAGGCGGAGGAGCCACGCTCGCTGCTGCGCGCGATGAGCATGACCGTCTGCGACCTGTCCGCAATCACCAAGCCGTGGGAAATCGAGAAGCGCGTCGCCGATCTGGTCAGCTCGGAATTCTTCGAGCAGGGCGATATGGAGCGGCAAGAGTTAAACATCACACCGATTGTAAGCTCGCGGTGCACGATAATGCTAGTTGGGTTGAGGCACATTAAGCATATCTTTATTTTGCTATTTTTTGCCCCTTCCACAGGATATAATGAATCGAGAGAAGGAGGATCAATTGCCAATGATGCAGGTTGGCTTTATTGATTCGATCTGTATTCCTATTTATGAGGTACGCTTCGGTTCGTCACACCGTTTCGCTACGGTGCTCTTTCAATTGATTGCCATCTCACTTTCCTCACTGCTGCAGGCTTTTGCGACCCTGTCCGACAAGCTGACGCCGCTGATCGATGGTGTGCGGGAGAACAAGCAGCACTGGATCGAGCTGGCCCAAAGCGCGAAGGAGGCGTACGCAAACAACAATAACACGAGCGAAAACAATAATAACAACAAGAGCCCCTGCACGGACCATGCGGAGGACGACGGCCACCAGCAGGATGGGGTGGTGGAGTGCGTCGGCAGCCCGCTCGGATCACCAGCAAGTAATGGAACTACCCCGCGTAAGCTTTCCCTTGAACCTGATTGTACTGATAGTGGTCACCACCACAGTATAGGTAGCCACGAGTCGGCCACCACTAACAGTTGTCGTAGCATAAAGGAGAAGATCGTCGGCCGGCTGGGGGCCGATCTTGCATCGTCGCCACCGTACGCGGACAAGCCCTCGTTCCTGGTGGTCGGCCAGAAGGGCAACGGATGGGTGAACGGGGACAAGGTGCGGCTCATACGGCTGTCATCGTCGGATGGTAAGACGAGCGAGCTGCTGCTGGACGATCAGCTGCCGCGGCATCCGGCGACGGTGGACGACCAGGACGCGCTCGACGTAGCGCTGGAGTGAAAGATGATGGTGGATGATGAGGACGCTGTAGTCGTCGACTCACTCGCAATGCGCTACCGCAAGACCAAACAGGCTCTACTGTATGTGATTCGCCGTTCCGGTGCAAACGGAATGAACCCAGTTTTGTTTTTAATGTTTGAACCGCTGTACTCCTATCCTCCCTGTCATATCATTCTCCCCGCAAACTGCGCCTCTCATTACTTTTAAATCCCCGTTCTTTTTATCTCCCCCACAAAATGACTTCTGTAAATGAATGTTAGCGTTATGTTTTACGGACCGGAACGTTCCGCACTGGGTTCCGCAAGGCGCGTAGGCGCTTATCTGTTCGTGTGCACCACGCACAAGCACGATGTCACACGCGATGGTAATCGGTTCGGTTTCAAATCGTGTATTTATCCCCCGCAAGCGCACAATTGATTGTACTAATTAGCAGTATGTGGCATTATGTTGTATTGTAAATATTGTTAGGTAATTGTTTGTTAATTGTTACACCTCATACGATCCACGATCAGAACAGAACCAATCGCCACAGATCCTCCACAGCAATCCCGTTTTCTCTTCCCCCAGTCAGCAAGAACATTCATACATCATACTACCTACAGTGTAATGCACCACTATTTGTAATGTTTCGATCAATTGTTCTAGTAAGTGAATCCACGCAGCAACAATTGTTCGTAACCAATGTAGAGATCTATTTTTAAATAGTAGTAAAATATAAAAACAACTTTAAAAATTCTATGTAAAAGGAATAAGAACAGGAAGTAAGATAACAAACTAAAGGAAACAAACAAACAAAAAAAGAAGCAAACAAGGAACCATAACTTCAGCACTAGTCAGCAGAATAATAATTTTAGTGTTAACATTGGAAAGCTCCGGGTGGTAAAGGGCGACGGTCCTTAGGCAAAGAGCTGTTGGAAAAGAAAAGGCACACACACTCACACGCAAGTGGGTGTTATGGGCAAACGACCCAAAAATCGTGAAACGTAACGCAGCAAACCAATGGCATTGCACCCGACGTTCGTTTGCTAGGGGAATGGCCCCGGTGTTAGGAGTATTACTCGTTCTATGGACCATTATTAATTATGTACTTGTATATGAGAACAAACAATCCTTTGTTATAGTTGTTCTGCTTATTCGAACGGTGACCGGACGTTGATATCCCTTTTGCACTTCCATTTTGAAAGCGATTGGAACACTAACGATTGGAAGAGGTATTTTAGAACAATCTTCAGACAAACAGGGGAATTGGTGTGTTTTTTTCATTAACGATTCACTCGCACGCTCAATCAAATCCCCAACCCTTTATATTGTTAGTGAAGGTAGTAATTTATTGCAAACAACAAGAAAAAAAGTAAACAAATCCATAACAATCCCACAATCGTAACCGCGGCCCACGGGAATGGAATGGGAGACATGTGAATCGTCCTTTAAACGTAATGATGGTCGTATAACGTTTCTTCAATGTGTCATCAATGAATGTGTGTATGTGTGTTTGTGTGTGTGTCGGTGGCCCTTGTATGATTCGATGTCGTCTAGCGTGTTGTGTGCATGTATGTGCATGTATGTCTGTTAGGTTTTTTGGGGGGTTAATTATTTGAGCAAATCAAATCAGATTAAACAGCTGTTATTTCGTTCTATTGGAAAATGTGTATTACACTAGCAAAAGATCGTGTCAAAAGATGTATTTCTTTCACTGCAAGGGAAGGGAAACTGATTCTGTTACTAATTAGTTACGCACTGGCACACATACTGCAGCATTGAATCATGTCCGATAGTAGACAACAACCCATTATCCTAGCAGAAATGGCTTATAATAAAGTGTACTATTTTTCTGAATATTTGACACCACCGACTTGGATGTGGAACTGTGTGTTAAACATATCCGAACGCTTCTTCCTCTGTTTGGCGTAACGATCACACGCCGGTCATACCGGCCTATACAGGCTTTAGAGATTTATGTAGTACCACGCAGTCCGATAGTCAGTCTTTGCTTATACTTAATCATTAGGTTTTTGTTGTTGCTTTTTTCTCCTTAATTTTCCATTTTTATTATTCATTGGATTTTCTTACAGGGTTTTCCAGGGGTTCTCATAGTTATGGAACACTTCCTTGACCGTTTCCTATTGCAAATGAACTTCGTATGTTGGAAATTCGACTCTATGGCACCCTTTTTGGACATGCTCCTTGCAAATTCTAATGGGATTTGTCCAACAAGGGTACTATAGAATCCAATTCCCATTACAATAAGTTCATTTCATGTAAGAAAGAGTCAATAGAGTTTCCCACAGCTATGAGAACTCCTGGAAAACCGTGTATCAAATTTGAATGAAAATCGACCCTTTTCCCACGTGTGCACTGGCGCCATCTATGGGAAAAACACTGTAACTAGCGCGAAACAGGGCACGAAAGTTTTCAACATGCTCCACTGCACATACAATGCAAAGAGCAGGCCATGCGCAGGATCCAACACACACGCACACATACGTTTTCCTAGCATCAGGTTATTAACTTGTTGATCGAGCTCCCCGCGTGAGACTCCTCAAGTGTTGGGGAGTATAGCTGTCTGTCTGACTGTCCGTACATTTCCCCAGCGTGTGCGTGTTGTTTTGGCCTTTCGGAAACTCTCGCAGCGTCACACACATACTCAGCTCAGGGAGAAAGTGTGACACCCGAGCGTCGATGTCGGTGTCACAACCCACGCACGGCGCGTGTCTTCGCTCTCTCCCATGGGGCACTCCGTTCGGAGCCTGCTGGCACACTGCATCCTTCAACACTGAATGGAGGAACTGCGGCTCAAAAAAAAGGAACCACGCATTTCCCGTTTACACTCTCGGGGTGCGCAACACGGGTTTGAGTTTGAGTTGGTAAGTGCTGTTGTTGTTGTTGTTGTTGTTATCTTCTCACCCGAAAGCGTCATCTCCCCCTGGTGCAGCCGGATGTCCTTGTGTGCACGCTCATTCTCACGATATATCGCTCGCTCACTCTCCCTTCTCTTTTTAGGATGAAGCTCTCCTCAAATGTGTTATCTCCTACGCGTCGTCGTCGTCGGTGATAGGAAAGGCAAAATCCTTCGGTGCCCGACAGCCAACCGTTTGGCCTTCGCCGTCAGTCGAGTTTTGGTCGTTCCGGGCGTCGGAAAGGCGGACCATCACCGGCGCTCGTCTGCGCCTGTTCCGGCAACATCCGGCCGTTGCTCAGCAAAAGGACCGCCACCACCACCATCCGCGGCGCACCAGCTGGTTGGTGGTATCGTAGTGAGTTTTTCCCTTCCGTTTAGTTGAACTCCTTTTCTTTCTTTCTTTTTTTGTGCCCTCGCTTTTCCCCCGAAGGTTGCTCCATTTCCTTCATAAACAATAGCAGTGACCCGAAGAACCCACCCGCAAGGCAGCGTTAAAAAGGCGTCCCTTTTTGCACAGCGCAATCTTTTTATGCCTGCCTGCGCCCTGCAGGCTCCTACTGACCTCGTGATACAGTGTCTTTGTGTGTCTCTGTGTGTGTATGTGTACCTATCCTAACTTATCCCATTTCCTTACACACTTGCTCCCCACGGTATCACCTCCTTTCGAGGGCCGTTCCACTCCACACTCCCATTCGAACACTTTGCACCAGTGAAGGGAAAACTTTTCCTTAAATTTTGCGCTGCATCATCAGTTTTCATCCTTATTCCCCACCCCCACCCACTACCGACTCATCCCTGTGGGGTTTAGTTTTGGGGAGAAGGGGATGTGCATGTGGTTACGATTGTGTCTCTGTATCTCTGTGGTGCTGTGGACGATGTGTACGATATGGCCAAGGCCACCCCTCCTACGGTATGTGTGTGTGTGTGTAAAAACACAATCGTGCCTAGATCGTCTTACCCAGCGGGCAGCGCGTTGTGTAACACCGAGCCTCCTAGCTATCCATTTCGATTGTTCCCTTTCCTCCACGTTTGCTAAGATGATTCTCTGCTCTTCCTTACACGGCAAGGTGGGGTCCGATCGGCACCGCCGATGAAGTGAGTGTGTGGATGGTAGAAGGATAGTGCCCTAAAGTGTGATTGCGTGGACGTGTGCGTGGATCTGTTCGTGCAGCTGTGCATGTGTGTATGGTGTTCGGGGTGTGATCTAGGTACGTGCGCGCGTGTACGCAAATGTCCCTACTGTTGTGCAGAAGAAGCAAAAAACACACGTTGCACGGATTTTCTACCCCTTAACCCCCAATAAGCTCTCCCTCTTCTTCATCCACGAAAAGGTGATTAGGCAAAGGGAAAACTGGCCCCCAGTGCCAGCGTGTGTGTGTGTGTGTGTGTAGACAGGTGATTGGGAGAGCTTACGAAAGAGGAGCTGAAGCTGGCAGATTATCCACTGGGACGGAAGTGCTGCTGCCAAAGCTGATGAAGTGCTTGAGCATTGAGCACTGTACGGGACGGCACGACGAACTCGAACTCGCCAAGGTAAGCATCTTTCGGGGGAGCGCTAGGTGTGTGTGCAGTGCAGTAAGGGGTAAATTAATTTATGCCTCCAGTCGGTGGAAATTTGAAATCTCGCTGGCTAGGTAAGGGATTTTACGGTTATGATTTAATGAATAGCCGCATTTTGCTTGGAAGCGTGAACTGGGAGGAGCGATGAGCATGAGGATTGTATTCTATGCTAGATTTCCGCGAACAACCCCCATTAACCCGAACTTTGAAGCATTTTCGAAGAAACAATCAAACCTGTATAAATGTTTAATGCATTTCGTTAGCTTTATGTGCAGAAAGCAGTAACAATTGAGCATTGTAAAAAGGGGAGGAAAAAAAGGATGACGCATTTTTATTGAATCCAATTGGAATCCAATGGGGCTTTTTACCGTTTTCGTGGAAACTTTGCTGAATAGCGTTAGTTCGTAGAAGTGGTACATGCTTTTGAGGGTTCAACTATTCAACGCTTGGTTGTTTGTGGCACGTTGTGTGTTTGTCTAACCATTTCATTATCATAAGACAACGCTCCTACGAATATGAGGAAATGTCTTTTTTTATCATTAGCAAATAAAGTTTATCGCAGTGATATTAGTTTATTACAGTACCTAATGCTGCGTCAAATGATTCTAAATCTCATTATAGACAACAGATACAGTCTTGTTTTTTTTTTTCAGTATATATGACTTTAAACCTTCAGATACATACCGTACCCCGTAGGGGCGGTCCCGTGGTACAGTCGTCAACTCGAACGACTCAATAACAAAACCGTCATGGGTTCAAGCCTAGAATGGGTTCAAGCCCCGAAGCAAGAATTGACTATCCGGCTGCGTGGTAATGAATTAAGTCTCGAAAGCCTGTATAGGCTGACATGTCCGCGTAGGACGTTACGCCAAATAGAAGATACAGTCTTGTTTGTGGGTGCACTATTACTTACTTATCCGGCACTACAACCGCTTTGCGGTCTTGGCCTGCCTCAGGAGTGTCCGAAACCGCTCACGGTCTCGCGCCTTCGTCTGCCAGTCCGTTATCCCGGCCTTCATGGCGGACGCCTCCACTCCATCTTGCCACCTCAATTTGGGCCTACCACGCCTCCTCTGTCCTTGTGGACGGCATAAAAAGACTTTACGGGCTAGGTTGGGGTGCACTATACCAGATAGTTAGTTCGCCAAGATGCTAAGTAAGTGGCTGCTTAAGTCATTATCAGTTATTCACACAAAAAGCATATCTTAACAAACTTTAACTCTTCCCAATGCCTCTAACCAGAGAGAATTTGATCGAATCTCAAACATTTTCAGACTTTTGTTTCTTGATATAATTATCGATTGTTTGTCTTGTTTTTTGGTTAATGAATCTTGGTTTATGCATTTTGGATGAGGTTGTAAAAGTGTATTTTCGAATCAGTTTCTAAAATTGCGGTCTGTTTAATTGATAAGCTATACAAAATTATAAATAATAATAATTGGTATTGTTTGTCCAAAACTTTTATGTTCTAAAAATAACTGATTATCATATTTTCATGTACATTTATTGTGCAATATATTATTATTGATCTGATCTATTAGATTATAAACATAGAAATATATTGTAAAGCTTCAATCCTTAGCCTACAATTACAACTACCTTCTTTCAAGATTTTACTAAAATGTGAAGAATGAAATCATTTCTTCGTATCATGGGATATCTCCACGTAGCTTTTGCATAGTTTGAAATATATAATTCCTACTAAAATTTGTATTTATAGCATCACATATTTAATTAGAGGCGAAAGAACTCCGTTGGAGCCAAAGCCTCTCAAAACTGTACAAACAACAACAACATCACATATACAATGACAAAATGGATCATCTAGGTTTATAACTAAAGATGAAAAATGCCCAAATGACGAATAGAAATGTTGTTAGGGAACTTCATAGTTTTGCCGACGTAGGCTGAACTGACAACTTTTCGATGCGAACTGTATCGACGATTGATCGTCCAGGCGATCATGGAAGTTGATATAAGATCTCCCTTACTGAAAACGCTGGAACAAAGAGGTCTTACCTTGGACAGGGGGGTCAACACTCCATGCTCATGAATCTATTGGTAGGAAAAGTAGAGTGCTATTCTGACAGTCCGAGCGAATCTGACCTGGCAAGATCAGTGGTTGTTTGATTTATCCAGAGACTCATCGGAGAATATGGGTTTCTTATATTTGATTGTGTGTTTCTTCTGATTTAAAGCCATTGTTTACATCTAGTTAGTTTCGAATACCTCTTGTACGTAATAGAACGTTTACACGTTTGTTTCATTGTTTTAGCTTTGTGTCATAATGCATAAAGTGCTCCTTTTGATGTGCGATGCATAAAGCTGATTTTCGTCTTTAACTAGTAAACATTCAATTTTTGATGAACATAATATAATATTTACATTTTCCTTTATGAAATCATCGCGGGCTGTAGTTTGGGGACCCTGATCTAGTGCTTAAACTTGATTTAAAACATAGCTCAATCAATGAATTGCGCTGCTGCAGCTCAATTCCAGGTTCAATTGCTTTCCAGCCAAGCAGGACTGTTACTTTGAAGGTAATCAATAACATTGCTATACCACGGAATCGTAACATTCAATTGCTAAAATTCATGAATGTTGTGAATTTTCCAATATTTAGAATTAAATTCAGTATTCAGACAAAATAATGGGGGACAACATCTCATATTTTCCGTTAATTTCCAACAATACAAAAGACAATCAAATCTTACTTCATTTACCAACAGTAAGAAACAACACACTGTAAATAATATAATAATGCGGAAAGAACAATGAATCCCGCAGTAAAGATTAATTTTGGGAAAATCTGAACCAATGGAGCATCACACTCACACTCCCCCAATCTGCACCCCATGTCAGTACAATAGATCACCTTACTTCAAAAATTTCCAACATTTCCAGTACACCCGCGTCACGCCCAGCTTTTTCTCGGTGCAAAACAAAAACAAAAAAATGTTTACATATGGATGAAAAGCGACATTCTACAAATATTTTGCATCGAACCAAATCTGCGATGCTCTCTCTCTCTTTCGCTCGGTGGAACTTGGGTCGTGGAACTTGGAACACAAACAAAATCACACTCTGACTCCCCCAAAAGTCCTCCTCTCCCAGTAAAAGCAAAGAGTGATTAATGAACGTTTATTCTAAACAGCACACACTCTCCGTAAAAGCAACACTTGAAGAAAAATGCTCCCAAATGGGAAGAGAAAAGCGCTCCCCCCTGTTTGGAATGGTTGGAATGGTGATTGTACGTATACAGCCGAGATATGGTACAGCAGCAGCAGTCTCCTGTCTTTCCCCTGTCACTTGCAAAACGATCCGCCCTCCTCCACGTTCGCAAACGACTCCCTTAGGGAAGCCATTTTTGTTACAGCTTCTTCCCCGTTGTGCCTTGCATAACAAACCCCCACACGCCTTTCCGCTCGTTTACCACTCAAGGACAATTGATGGTATGAACTTTTGGGATGAAAGGCGGTCGAAAAACAAGCCAAACAGTTTCCCAACAACCATGTGTGCTGAAAATCGACAACAACACAACAACAGTTGGATGATTTGTTTGTATATCTGTGTGCGTACATGAGTGTGTGTGTGTGTGTAGGATGATGGGGAGAGCATGTGTTTTATGTTTATGATTGATATTGCTCTTCATTTCAATCAGGATTCTGCAAACGAAGCAGCACAAAAACTTCAACACGCTCTCTTGTGGGTGCTTCTGTCAAGGCGAAAGTCAACCTTCATCATTAGCTCAATAGGTCTCGGTGTATAGGTAGGCCAAAGTGTGCTGCTGCTTGCCCGTGCTAATAAATGTGATTGCTTTCGATGGCTCTTTAAAACCCATCGAAAAATCAAACACACTGATGTTCTCCCATTAGTGTGCTTGGCTGTTGTTGTGCTACGGCTGCAAACGAATCTAAGAGCAATAAAACACTAATCACTCCCCAACCCTCCTCAACACCACCTCTAGCACCCGTGACTTGACCTCACGATGGACGCCTTTTGAGGCAGTCAGGTTTACTTTCTCTTTTCTTAGCTTCCATCGTGTATACACTTCTCGGTAGTAGTCGGTGCGGGTAATTTTGGTTAGGCGAAATCATCGCCGGTATGCCCCGGTATGCTGCAAAGTTCGCTAGGGCCCGTGTGGCAACGTTGGCTTGGCTTCCGACTAATTACTTTCTAACCCGCGGCAGTCTTGGTATGTTAGACTTTCTGGTGATGCTGGTTTGTTTTTCTTTTCCTTTCCTTTTTTTCCTTTGCCCTTTTTTGTGTGTGTGTCGTGAATTAACGGTTCTAGCAGCAATGCAACAGGCTTCCGATAACTTTTTTGTTGGCTTAGGCAATTGAAAACAATTAAGTTGGAGAAAAAAATACGAAAACGGGAGTTTCTTTTCGTTTTGTGCATTTGTTTTTTTTTTTGCGAATGTTAAATTGTTGCTAGAATGATTAGGAATCATTGCAACATTCATACACTTATTAAAAGATGTGAATCCAAAAGGCTATCGACGGGGTGTAAATAAAAGCAATTAAACGCAGCTGTGACATCGTTCACAAAGTGAACATATTGAGGGGCACAGTAACATCCCCTGTATACACGTGTGTTGCTTCTATGGCAACAGGTTGGGGCATGGCTCAACAAGCTTCCCGGGGAGCACACCATCGTCCCGTGACTGGCTATTTAATAGTTCTGGCCAGCCTGGCCAGCTAGACAATCACAGTGCAGTGCGACATGTTTGGAGGGTTGCCAAGCTACACTTCGACCGCGCTTGAAAGCGTTGGCCGAGGAACTGAGGAACCGAAAGCCTATCTTGTATAGGAGTTTATGCTCACCAGGAAGCGAAGATAAGCTGACAGGCATTTGTTGCTTCTTCGCTCAGTAATTAACAACGTTCTAGGCGGTGTGACACGTTCACTTTGCAGTCATGTTGTTAGATAAAGTGAGAGCAATGAAGTATTAGTATATCTGAAGCTCAATTGAATGTATAGCTTGAAACTCAATTGAATGTGTCAAAATTTTGATGAAGTCTTAAAATCTCTCTTAAGACCTCAGAAGTCTTAAATTAAATCTTGCCCAATTTAGATATTTCCGTCCAATGGAACCCATTTCAATACTATTGATATAACTGTTGTGCTGTTTACTATTACTTTTTTGGTATAGTTCTTTTCTGTTTGATATATTCTTACACATTTTTCAATTTAAGCACATCAGTAATCACAATTTATGTCGATCATGATTTATTATTCAACAATTATTTATCGAATCACTCTACCTGCATACCAAACACACACCAAACCTCTTATCAATGTGGTGTCTACTGTCAAGTAAGTTCAGACAGGCAAAAAAATCATGACCTAAAATAAACAATCCGCCTTAATTGCGTTTGCCATCCTACATATGGCTAGCATCCAAACCATCACGCACTATCTCTCTCTATCTCTCTCTCTCTCTCTCCCTCGCTTAATTCCAAAATTTCCCAATCCCAAAACACAAAAAAGCACTTAGCTTACGGTCACATTGTGCGTAACGGTTTTGGCAGGCACCATCTTGCACGCTTGACAGCGAACGACGCCGCACCGGCTGTTGATTAAAACTGAATCAAATTGAAATAAATTAAAACGGTCGCGATTGAATGTCCCTACCGGGAAGGGCCACCGTACCCAGTTGCCCTTGAAAAGGTGCGTTTAATTGAAATTACTCCATTAATTACTCAAAAATGCTTCCTCTGGCAGGATACACAAACAGCACGTTGCGAGCGCCAAATGGGGGATAGCCAGCCGGAGGGAGCGCAGGGTGTGAGGGATCTGTCAACCAGACAATGAGCAGTGTGTGAGCTTCCGCCACCGATGGCAGCTGGAAGGTTCCGTTGCTTGGGGCGTGTTTGCTACCGCTACATAATTAAACATGCACGCGAAAGCACCGCATCGTATATGAAAGCAGTGATTTGTCATCGTACTTCCGGCGCACTCCGGCCCGCTGAAATTGCAAACGATCGGGTTCGCTTTTGTATTCCAACAATCGCGCTTCCAGTAAGGGCTTTTGTACGATGAATCGTATAGATTAATCCATTTTACATGAAAATTTATATCAAATTTTAGTTTTAGTCTGGGTTTCTCTTACGAAATTACATCGTATATGGGTTTTGAATCTAGTGACAGTTGCTTAGATTTTATAGAACGTTTCTCAAATTCACATATATTTTTGTGTAACATAAGCTATAGAGATATATATATATATATAATATAATAACAAATATATAAAATACAAATATCAAATATACAATATGAATAATACGGTTCAAAAATGTTAACAACTTTATTCTTTCAAACAAGATTTTATAATTTTTTCCAAAAAAATCATGCATGACATACAATAATTTTGCATTTCATTACAGTTTCTTCACTAACTAACTTCCTTTTATGTATTACACCATACAGGATGACAGTTGGGTACATACATTTAAGCGTGAAATGTCAGCCATGTTGATTTTGGCTATTTTTTTACGCTTTACAGCGTGAAATTGTTTCTATATGTGTGGTTGCACGGTAGGAACATTGGAAATGGGTATTAGTGACAAGGAACAGAAAAACTATTAACATTTGTTTATAACAATTTTTTTAATAGATGCCGCTGTCTACTACTCAAGGATGTTATAAGAGATCAGGTTGTGGAATAGCCCTTCTGGCAGCTAGCCAACACCCGCGTGTCCCTTTTCCCAAATTTTAATACGTAATTATTAAAAGTATGTTCACTTTTAATTTAAGTTCATTAAGTAATCATTATGAATTTTTTTTTTCATTGGAAATTACCGTTTGTTTCATTAAATATGTCAAAACACATAAATTGATTGGATTTTACACAGCGACTATTGCTGGATCAAAAACCCACACGTCAAGAGGCGGTTTGTCAAAATGCTCTATATTCCACCACCTGGTCTCTATTAACATCCTTGATACTACTTGATCACACGTCAGATGGTATGAGCTACTCTGTCCAATTTAAGAACACAATTGTCATCTTCGATTGCACAACTGTCAGATTCGGCGTTGAAATGCCAGGAGTAGTGTACAAACCGAACAAAAAACAGTACTACGCTTATGAGGAGTTGTAATCAATAGTTAGTCAGAGTTCCAGTTCACATATGCTTAAGTTCCGTTCCTCACGTCATCAATTGTTCTCAAAAATTGTGGGAAATAATAAATATTTAGAACAGATTAGGAGTGAGTATTAAGAAGAAACAGAAATACACCTGTTTCCATCTACGTTCGAATCTCGTGCCGTTTGCATCGAATCGCAAACCGCCTGCTTCGAATCGCATGCCACTACGATCGAATGCGTGCACCCATGGTTGAATCGCGTGCCAGTACGGTTGAATCGCGTTCCACTATGGTCGAATCATATGCCACTACGATCGAATCGTGTGCCGCTACCGTTGGATTTCTGAAAGCAAGAGCATAGTAAACTGTTTCTTTACGTTTGAAAGCTGTTTCTTTCTTCGCCGACGGCATTTCGTTTGTAAAATTGTACTAATAAAAGGCAGTTATTCACTGATTACACGTAAAATCCTTGTTATCGACGAATATCGTGGTCCCTTGTTGATGGTAAAATCCTTGTGTTCAACTAATATTCGGTGTTCGTTGTTGATGGTAAAATCCATGGTTTCAACCAATATTCGTCGGGTTTATCTATAATCATTGAATAATTCCCTTTTATTAGTATTTTACAAATGAAATGCCGTCGGCGACGAAGGAAACAGCTTTCAAACGTAAACAAACAGTTTACTATGCTCTTGCTTTCAGAAATTCAATGGTAGCGGCACACGATTCGATAGTAGTGGCATATGATTCGACCATAGTGGAACGCGATTCAACCGTACTGGCAGGCGATTCAACCATGGGTGCACGCATTCGATCGTAGTGGCATGCGATTCGAAGCAGGCGGTTTGCGATTCGATGCAAACGGCACGAGATTCGAACGTAGATGGAAACAGGTGTATCATCATTTAGAATGATCTAGCTGTCAAACCGGGTTTTCTTCCTCGTTTTGGGTTTAGACCAAGGTCCATAAATTACTACCGGTTGGTCCGTCCTGTGTGCTTTGACGAATTTTCATTTGACAGCTAGGGAGTCCAAAGTCGCTTTGCAACTCATATAAAGTCCTTAGCAACCCTAACTCCTTATCTGCCAATCTCGATAGAAATCTCAATCCATCATGGCTACCAAAATCTGAGCTAAGGACCCACATGTAGTCTATCTAGGCACCTTGGTTTCGACATCAAATTGCGACATCAAATAAGCCCACCAGATATGTACACTCACTTTGAAAGTGGCTGGCTAATCACACGCATCAATTGATGCGGGATCTGGTTGCTGTGATGCATTATCTGACAGATATTTCGCCTCTCAAATAGTTCATTTCGCTGTATATTTCACCTCATGTGGCTGCGCGGTAACGCAAGCGACTAGTGTTGGATCAAGTAGCTCTTTGAAATGAGAGGAGTGAAACGCTTGCACTCATCTGAGTGAGCGCAGAGCCCGAGGTAGCTCCGCCGTGAGCAAAGAATGAAGGTACGATGTTTTTTCGCCTGTTTTCCGCAAGGATCGTGCTGTGCACACCCATTCAGTGGAGCGATAGAGCTTACTCCAAGTTGTGACACAAGATTTGGCATGGTATGACGTCATGTCAAGGTGAAAATCCTATAAGGCCCCATCATCCAGGCCCTTTGACAACTTTCAAACAGTAGCATCAGTCTGCCACCCAACCTTTACCCTTGAATGAAAAATCTGAACACAATCTATCTCAAAATTACCCCCCCACAGCTCAAACGTAATACGTGCGTGGGTTGAAAATGAAAACAAAATGATTGCCAAAATTGGGGAGAAAAAAACAGCAAGCTTATCGTGATTGGTGCACCTTAAAATGGCCTCCTTCCGGCTACACGAAACAGAAAACACAGACAACCCCTCCCCCCCACACACACACACACACATGAAAACGGGACGGAGCACGGAACAATACGAAACAAAAGGCTGGCAAAAGGCCAAGGCTAAATGTAACCGATAGCGCGACGACAGTGGCCGCAGCCGTCGTCGGGCGAGCATACTGCGGTACTAGCAGCAAAGCCTTTGTGAATGAAGAAAAAGTGAATTCGAACTTTCGGCCACCCCCGGGCTCTGGATGGGTGCGCCTTTTGTGTGCCACCACCACCGTGGCATTGGCAGGCGGTGGGCGGGGTGAAACGGAGCCGAAGGGCAGATTTGTTCACCGAGTTTTCGATTACCTTCCGTGGTGCGAGAAATTTAACAAATTTGTCGAAACGAAACTTTGGCCCAACCGGATCCAGTGGTGTGTGCGGAAACATGGCGGATGGGCCACGGCCGGATGCAAGCAGCTGCGCGAAAGAATTCATGGCTGAAAAGAAAAAGAGAAGAAAGTTGGGGGCGATAGCGGAACACGTAGTGGGCAGCCTACCCTACCGCCCACCGGATGACGACAACCGTCTCAACCGTCATCGATGACAACAAAGGAATCGGAGCGCGCTCGCGCCCGCGCACTTATGTAACGCTCTCCTCTTTGCGTTGACTTATGCTGTTCGACGTATTTCGTTTCACTCCAGTAGGGCGCTCCTAAACAACACCGCGGGGCATTCCACGGTTGATTGAAACATTTTTCCACTTGACGGTTTCACTACATTTTTTTTTGTATATCCTCTGAGCAATGAACGTGCACTAACCCTTATGGTGTGGGAGAGGGATGGAAAGGGATAACAGGGAAAAGGGGGGGGGGAGGAAAAGCTATTAAAAAGCAAGAATGAACGGAACGGAAGGGAGCACACGTTGAGCGTTAAAACCACCTACCCATTACTTGGAACGCTCCGACGGGACGTCAACCGAGCAGTTTGTGGGGACATTTTCCCTGCTGCTGCCTGAAGTTTCCTATTTCCTGCCACTGTGGCTGTAAGTGTGTGTGTGTGTGTGTGTGTGTGTGTGTGAAAGCTATTGTCTCAATTTACTTGACGGTAATGGGAAGCGGAGAAAAAGAAAAAGTCTACAATCGAAGGCTACAATCCAATCCGTTGTCGCTGCCGGAATGCCGATACCGATCTTGATAGGTTTTTTTTGTTCGTTTCTGTTGGACACGACGGGAAATTGGGACGGAAAAGGCAAGTGGAAGTGGAATCCTAAATCCAGCATCTTTCACCCAGACCAGACCGGACCGGGTTTCGTACGCCTGAGTGTGTCTATGTGTGTGAGTGTGTGTCTGTTTTCCGCGTCAGTTCGATTCCCGCGACGCCAAACTGGGTAAACACACTTGCTTAGTTTCACTTTAACAAGTGTCATCATCTTGGTGGTTCGCGATCCACTCGGCCTTCTCTCTCTTTCTCTCTCTGCCTTTTCCCTTTTTCAAGCTCTTTCTCCTGGCGGCAGGATTTGCGATGTCACCAAAAGAACGAGGCGAACGAAGCAAAGAGGTGGTGCGGTGAACCCTTTTCATGCTTGTTAACTCAATGGCTGCAGTTTTCCCTCCTCTTTTGGTTCCTTCTCTCCCACAAGCGCGGGCCGGTTTTGTCCCGCTTTTTTGATTGGGGAATGAAATTAATCGGATGATGGCAGAGACAGCCTTTCGGTGTGCCGTACCGGGAGCGCTGCTAGTTGCATCCGACGCTTACGCCAATCGATGCCTTTGGCCTACTTTCACACCATTCGCGCCCCGTTAACGATGGTGGCTGGGCGCTACTGTCCTTCGCTACCAGCGCTGCGCCCAGGATTTATCCGCTAATCATCCGTTTGTGCAATCAGTTCGGCCTGCTAGCAGCCGATTAGCAGTAGGCACTGCCGGATGTCACCGTACGGCACGGGAATGTGTGTTTTATCGCAAAATTCCACGCCTAATCAACTGATCAACTGATGTGCATGGTGAGGCATGGCTGCTGCTCCTTCCTTTCGGAACGGCTTGATTTCGAGAGGGCTGAAAGCATCCGGGCCTGTGAGAGTGGAGAGAGAGAGAGAGCACGCTCATTAGGCACGCGACTGTTGGAGGCAGCGGATTGGACTCTGCTCCTGCACGAAAAGCGAACATTATGGTCACACATTTTCCTTCCGCTCCCTCTCCGGTGCAGAAGCGTCTTTGGGGTGGACTAATTGGGAGAAGGAAAGTTGTTGGCGAGTGGGAGTTGAAGGATAATATTAGCTTTACGAACCAAGTGTTACTATATTTTGTCTGCTTTTGTGATGAGAATTTATCAACTTCTTTATTATTGTTTCATGGATTTTTAGGAAAAATACGTGTTTAATGCTCTTTTTATTTATTTATTGATTGATTTATTTATTTATTTATTTATTTATTTATTTATTTCTATATTTATTCATTTATTTATTTATGTGTTTATTTATTTATTTTTTATTTATTTATCTATTTATTTATTTATTTACTTACTTAACTGTTTGTTTGTTTGTTTGTTTATTTATTTATTTATTTGCTTATTTGTTTGTTTGTTTGTTTGTTTATTAAATTATTTGTTTATTTATTATATTTATTATTTTTATTATTTTATTATATTATTTATTTGGTCAAAATTTAACCATCTATAGCTACTCCAAATGATCCTGTCATTATTCTACATCATCCTATCGTCGCTCAATAGCGTTCGTTTGTCAAGCTCATCAAAACAGTTTCTTTAACAGCTCTATACCACACGTGAAGTGGAAATGGGAATTTTTCAAACTGAAGCTGAAGACTGCCTTGAACAATTTGTCACTGACGTTATTTTTCATCGCGGCTTCAATCATTCATGTCAAACCCACCTTTTTTTTTTGTTGCTCTAATTGAATATTCTACTTGCCACGAACCATTCATGATTAATGGCTTTCGATGAATCGATACTACCTACACCCATATAGACACGCACACACACTGAACGCTCTTCTTTGAAGCATAAAATTTATGGAAAGGATAATTTCTACGAATTAAAAATTGATTCCACATCAACACTATTAAAATACATTTGAACAGCACCGATGGACGCAGAAAAAGTGCGTCCGGCAGGTGCGTGTGCACCGCAGTGTTTTTAACCACCCAGCGAAGCAATTCCTAGCGAAAAGCTCACATTCATACCTACGCAATCAATGAAAAACGGATCTGTTTTTCTTTCCTCCATGGCTGGAAAATGTGTCCTTTCAAGTCCAGTCGCGTCCTACGCGCCACGAATGAATGAAACGCCATTAAGTGGAACTCATTAAAACACTATCACCATCGATCTTCTTTTTTTGTACATGCGGGAGGAAGGAGTGAAAGTGGTGGTTTTTGCAGCAGTGGAGCGAACATTTCCAAACGTGCTCAACCGCTCAATGCTCCTTTCATTAACCTAATTAATCTCTGCTGCCCTTCCACGCAATTTATTACCGGCGCGGATCAGGCGCATGTGTCCCGCAAAGGTGCGGAGGGTGGAGGAAGCAGTTGGTAGCCCAATTTTCACGCGGCCAGTGGACAGGTAAAACCCATCGCGCAACGCCAAACCATAATTCGACCGGCACATCGAATTCACCACCACATGGACCATTTTGATTGCACGCTATTTGTACCCGTTGGATGGGGAGAAAAGGCAAGAGTCGGGAATTTGGTGGGTTTGTAAAGAACAAGGCGCGACTTTCAAATTTCCTACCCGTGAACTGAAGGTGAACTTTACTCCATCAAGATCAGTTGCACCGAAGTGGTGTTTCGAAGAAATCGAACCTTTTCATCTCAAGATACGCGATGATAAAACGCGTTGGCGCTTAAAATACAAGCATTGACCCCATTGGTGGGCGTCGTGTAGGAGTGTTGCCCGATGGTCACGGTTTTTTTTAACTTTATTGCTGACTCCACGAAATTGCTTTGAATGCGTCATGCTTTCAAAAGAAGCGAGGATTTATTAATAGTTTCTTATTAATATGCTTCATCGAGGAGCCAGCCAACCGTTCGAGGTTCCATCTTTTAGGGTGTGTCGAGACGACGGATCGGGTGTTTCGGGTGTTTCCTGGTTTGTTTACCTTTATCAATTATCGTTTTTTCGCATTTTAAACTAGTTTTATTTCATGATACATTATGTGATTGTTTTCTAATTTTTAGCTCATTTTTTGCGACAAAGTGAAATGTATATTTTTGCATCGGTTTGATTGGTTTCAATTCGCTGTAATTTGTTTGATTTTGTTCGTGTTTTTTTGTTTTTGTTTTTGATTTTCCTGTTTGAATTTCATCATTTGTTTACATCTCATTTTGTAACCTTTTCTCCTTTGTTTATTTTTACCTTTTTGTTTATCTTTTTTCATATTTATAACACCTTTCCTTCCTATTTCTTTTTATGCATTTATTTTCACAAACCTTTGGAGGTAAGGTAAAGACACAGCCAATTGACGATACGAACGATTAATTATTGTTATTTTTAGAAATGATACTTTCATATTGGAAGTGAGCTTCATATGTTGGAAATTGGACTCTATTGGCACCCTTTTTGGACAGGCTCCTTGGAAATTCCTATTGGATTTGTCCAACAAGGGTGCTATAGAATCAAATTCCCATTACATTAAGTTCATCTTCTTCACGTTCACGTATGAAAGAGTCAATAAAGTGTCCCACAGCTATGAGAACTCCTGGGAAATTCTGTAAAGTGGCCTCTTAACATGGTTTTCTCTAGGGTTATGTATTAAAACAATGAAACATAGCTATTAAAAGCGCAAACATGATTTTTAAATGTAAATATACGCAAAATTCTCATTTTAAAAGATAAGTAAAATTAACTTTTATTTGCGATTCCACCCTTATCTTTCCAGAACACTAGCCAAGCACAGTTTCATCGGCCGTGAATAAACAACGTCGAAAAACTGCTACAACAATGTTCAAGTAACATGGTGTGAAAAACAAAACCCCCAAAACGCTTACAACCTACCAAAGCCCACCGAAAACAGTGCAACTACAAGGCCAGTGTTTGCCTGCTTGCCGAACGTCTTGCCACAGAGCGTTAACCTCATCCACACCTCAACGGCCCACATTACCAGCGGCACCATCAACGTTTAAGCTTCAGCACTTAGTGTGTGCGTCCGTATAGCTGTGTGTGCATGTGTGAGCCTGCATGTGTGCATGCGAGTTTATTTAATAATCATCAGCGTAGTAAAAGTGTGAATGTTCTGTAGTGTCGACTTGTGCTACGCCGTCGTGTGGCTTTTCTCGCTTCCGGTACGCCTAGGATAAAGTGAAATGCATATTTACCATCCGGTAACGTCTTGTGTAATGCGCGGTGTAATTGAGCAAACAATTAAATTGTACCACCGCCGCCAGAGAGTGACAGTGAGCGGTAGAAACTTAACTCAGCCGTGAAAAGAAAATCCCACCTTAGCAGCAGCACCAGCAACAACAAAAACGAAGCAAAAGGGTGGTGTGCAATCAAGGCGAGTGAGGTTGCGGTTGTTACCTGTGGAAACCCGATCCTTTCGCTGCAGGATTCGGAACGAATGTGGGGTAGCTGTCTCTACGCAAGATCGGAAGAGGAGCAGGTGAAGAGAGAAGAATAAATCTTAAACCTTGATTTAAGAGCCATCGTTTCCTGCTTTCCTCCTTGCTGTCGAAACGGGACGGGAAGGCATGCTCACGGCCGGATCTTCCCATCAGCTACTAGACATCCCGTGGACATGAGTGTAAGTATTACGCTTTTCGGTTACTTACTAATGCTACACGCGTTCAACACTGCACACTGCCACACCACTGTAACTGTGTGTGTGTGCGTTTCCCTCTCAGTACACCTTCATTTTACGGTCGGTTAAACGTGTGCGCTTTTCTTCGAATGAAATTGTGTTGCAAAATTATTCATTGAGGTGTGGTGCTTTTTACGTTCTCTCTCTCTCTTTTTTTTTTTGGTTTTGGCTTACCTTTCGCCCAAAATTGCTTTTACCAAACGGAGAGGCAAATTAATTGGGTTCACCATCTCGCACCCACGCTACCAACTCGAATAAATGATGAAAAGTTAAAGCAGTATATCAAAAAAAAAGTTTCCCAACTTGCTCGCGCTGTTTTTTTTTTTTTTTTTTACTGCGCGATGTCGCCACAACAGAAACACGCCATTGTCGTACGCAGCCAGTGCCGTTGTCGGTTACGTACGCAGCCATGCTGTTTTCGTACCACGCTTTGATCATATTCCCGCAAGCCCCCGCCCGTAGATGGCGGCAAAAGGCGCAAGCAAGTGTGTGTTGAGTTTTAGAGGAGGAACGGTGGCTAAGCGATGGGGTACGAGGGGGAAGCTGAAAATGTTTTCAAATAAATTATACCCAACGTTTTAGCTCCACGGTTATTTTTTTTTTTTTGGAAGATGCTTTGGTCGTGAAACTCAACTGGCGGTGGCGTGGAGTTCTTTTTTTTTCTCTTGTTTATGCTACCATCATCAGTTCAGCGGCTCAAATCAGCACCTGCCCGTGCTGACTGAGTCTTGTGAAGTGGAAAAATGTGTCACATTTGGTGCACTGCTACCGGAATTGTTTGTGTGTGTGTGTCTCGTAAAAATTTAGTCCCTGTCTTAGCACACATACACACACACACTCACTCAAAAGCAAAAGGGCGGTAAAGGTATACTTCGTTCGCAATCGTTCGCCATAACTGCTCGGAACGAGGCTAGGCACTCCGTGCCGTGCGACTTCTTTCCCATGACGTTTAATTTCCTTTCAAGTGTGCAAAATTTTACGACCACCACTAACGCAAGGAAACGCGCACCACTGTTGTGCAAAGAAGGCACAAGGAGTATTTTTATGACTGTTTTGATCGTTTGCAGTGTGTGCATTATTGGGTTGGAATCTTTTCAAGGAGCTTTACTGGCATTTGTTTCACCTTTTCAAACTGTTGACGTTGGTTTTTTTAAGTGAAAAGTAATGTTTATTTCTTTCTTTGTAAAAGATTTACTTTTAAAATAAGCTTTCTTCTAGTACTTTTTGGTGTTTTTACGCTCCTTTTTGTCTTACACGACTGTTGATCGCTAAGAATAAGATTTCATTCAATGACCTCAAATTGTATGTAAAACACAAAAATCGCCTTTGATTTGTGAAATACTCTCAACAATTTTCATTTTTCATTTTTTATTTTAAAAATGTGTGCAAAATTGTAAAAATAAAATAAAAAAATAAAAATGCAAAATTGTAAGCATGGTTTTATTACAATTTTTCAAGCCTGAAAACATACCACTTTGTGTCCACAGATCACAGATTATCGATTTTTCTTATTTTATATCGATTGTTTTCTGAAGTTGTCATTCTAAAATAATATAAAATATTCAAACACAATTATAAATATGTATATATCATTATAACTGATTTGAAACACAACCATCAAAATACCAATAGGATTATTTAGACAAAATTCAATCAGGCAGTGCAATCTGTGAATACAACAAAGTAATACAATTGGAATTGGACGTATATCGCAAATTTCAACCAATTACGCTGCAAAATGTATCTTTTCTGACTTACAAAAGCAAACATATCTAAATAAATGCTTTTTAAAATTATTTTAAAACATCATAGCTTCATAGGCGTTCGACAAGGAAGCTGGTCATGGTGAAAAGGTTTGCTATACCTATTTAAACTATCCAAATAAAACTATTTATGAAATAACATGTAATATTTATGTTATGTATTTCAAAAATTAATTACCTAGAAGACTTTAACACTGGAGCTTATTTAATAAATAATCAATGCAATGAAATATATGATGCAATATTTAACCAGTGTTATAAGCAGTGGTCTCCAATCCATGATCCGTGGCGTCAACGCGCAATGATGCGCGAAAAAAATGATTTTTTAAAAAGAAAAGCTTATACGTTTCGTGCAAAATTTATTTCTCACAATTAAGAGTAAATGTTCATGTTTAAAATAAGATTCAAACATATTTTTGATCGAAAAGTTTTGAACTAAGTCTACAAAATATGTCACCTCAATGTATGTGAGCCACGGTAAATGTATTTTCAAAGCCAAGAGGTCCGCAATACCAAAAAGGTTGTTATATAGAATCGAAAATATAATACAATCACTTAAAAATCAATAATTGATCAGTAGTTTGTACTAGAAAAAAAACAATTAATGTATAAGTAAAAAAATCGCAAACAAAGTACGAAAATATGAATGTGCATCAATTTCAATGATGGCATTTATTCAAAAGCCGAGCATTATTCAAAAATTACACTTTTGTAACACATGATTTATGCGCTTCACAATCGTTGCAGAGTTACAACATCAACACACGTAAACACACATATCAAAACTCAAAAAATCCCTGAGGCACAAAACCACTTTCCCATACACAGAGTAAACATATAGGAACACTGTTGCGTTATACAGTACGTAAGAAGTACGTGTCCAATCCGTAGAAACGTGTACGCAAAGATTGCATGCTGGCATACTGCCAGCATAGCCTAGAAGGCTATGAATATTAAATAGACAAAAAAAAATAGGTAAAAGAACATGGAGATGACCTTTAGAATTTAACCAATTGACTGTGCAACAAATAAAAAAACAACACAGCATCTTTAATGTCAAAGCTCACCAGCGCACATGAAGCAACACAGAAAAGAAGCACCAAGACGGTGGGGACCATACCGGCTGCCAGTAGTTAGTGACGCCAAGACGCAAACAGAACAATCGACAAAACTTTTTCCCCATCGTTACACACAGAAGCTTTGGGATTGGTGGTGGGTCAGCCATTTTTTGTTGTTGCTCTTATTGTGATTGCAGGATGGGGGGATGGGAGGTAGGTTCTTAATACCCACGGTCATCTAGGGAGCATTAATTTGTAGGCACTGTTGCGCCCTAAATCGGATTTGCCTCCGTGCCTCCCGATTCGGAATTAACATTCTGCGGTCAGCTGCGGAGCGGGCAAGGGGGAACGATGCGTACACGACGACCGTGGAATGCATAATTTATGCCGAAAATTTGCTTTTGCGCTGATGCGTTTTGTAAATAATGTACCAGCAACGCACCAAACCAGTGCCCGAGTGAGTCGGTGTGTGTGTGCAGGGGTTTGTGTTGGTGTGGAAAAGCCAAAATAAACCATACCGCGCTTATAAAGTGCTTTTCGCTGTAACATAGAAGCAAGGGACAATGGTTTACTGTTCTATTTCCTACTTTTTTGTTGCTGTTTTCTGGCTGTTGGTTCGCTCGTTGCGCCTCGACCACCATAAACATAAATCAAACGCTTCTGCGTGCTTCTGCGTAGCCTAGAGCTTTACATTTTGAGTAGTATTTTAACACGGCTGCGTTTTCGCTAGTGAATACGCTATCGAAAGCGCAGCTCGAACGTATTTCGCTGTAATGGTCGATACTGATCGGCGCATATTCCTATCATTAAATTAATAAATAGTAATTGAATTCAATCTCCCTCTGCCCGTCGAATTTCACTGTAATTTTATTCATTCTGAAAAGCTTTTCAGCTTCCGTGTACACCGAACAGTGTACCTTCCCTTCGGAGCTCCTTTCGCTTCCCTGTGCCACCGGAAGGACAACGAACGCAAATCAAACAATAAAAACCGGTCGGTGCTTCCGGTCGGCGGGGAGGCGAGGCGCATTGTTCCGCCGTATCGCCGCGGGCGCACCGGCCCACCCCATTGCAAATGGGCTTCGAGCCAGCCCACCAATCTCCTGCCGACAGTGGTGTGTCCCATGTAAACAAAATTATCGGGATTACAATTTCGGAGCAAAAATGCAAAAACCCTCGCATTGGGAAGCAGTGGTGCAGATGTCGGAGAGCACTGGCGGAAATGTTAGTATCTTGTTCCGTTGAATTTTACATGGAATTGGTGTTGCAAAGGAAGCAAAAAATCAAGGGCCCCCGAAATTCCGAAAAGGACAGCCCAAAAAACCCACTGACAACGATTTACTCCCAAGGACAGAGGGTGAGCTTTTTTTTGCTTGCTCTCTGCCTCTGTTTTCTCTCTACCATTTAACAACGAACCGTTTCCATGACAATGGGGAGGAAAAAACGGTTTTCGATGTACTGGCGTTTTGTTTGTATTCATCAGGTGTTGAGCGGGCGCGTTCACGGCGATCACGTTGTGCCCGCGAATCGAGCTCCATTTTGTTGCTGTCATAGAATCGCAGTGTGTGTTTTTGTGAGGTTGTTGAGCCGCCTCCTGTCATCTGTTCGATGATTAATTTTCGGTCGAATTTAAGGATGCAGTGAGGTGTGGAATATTTTCGGTAAAATGATTCGCACGAAATAAAAGCGACATTTCCCCGAAAACAAAACATGCTTCGTTTTGGCAAAATTGTGAAATTCTAGTATAATACAAATTCCATTGCCTCCATTGTACTTTGGCAGAGGCATGTTTCAGAGATAATTATTCTGAAAATACTAAGCATTTAGAGTATGATTTAATAACTAGTGGGAGCTGAGTTCTCAACTTACCACCAATATGCCAGTCCATTAGCAAAAACAGGCTTTATAAAAATGCCTAAAATGCTGCAATTCGCATTACACAACGTAACTATTAAGCTTATGTCTGACTCGTTTGACTCATTTTGACGATATAATTTGAAATCAAGATCAACTGTTTCGCTATGTTTTATTTAGTTGATAAAAGAGTCTATACAGGGTCTCCCACGATTCAATTTCAATTTTTGATGGGTTCCCATGTTTTTTTGGTGCGTTCCCACGATTTTTTGACTGTTACTCAGAATTTTTTGGTCCAATTGTATTGATATCCAATCGGAAAATAGCAATAAATTATGGGAACGAAACAAAAATCTATGGGATTCGATAACAAAATGTTGGGAATGCACCAAAAAAGCATGCGAACTGACCAATAAATCGTGGGAAACCCTGTAAATTGATGCAAATTTGACATAATCTTACATTTTTCTTTTGTTAGCCTTTTTATTATTAGCCTTTTATTTTGTTGAACAATTGTTTAATTCCTCTAGTAATATGGTCTCATCTCCAAGCAATACACATCACTCGTAAGACCCTGATTAATATAATATCCATTAAAGCTTGGAACTGTAAATGGAATCATCATAGAATTTGCATAAAAATTATCCTGCGATACGACCTACGGTAGCACTGTAAGATATTCTCATCGATTTTTTATCTCTGGTATCAGTCATGTAGACAATGTCACGACTATGACACCTAGAATCTGGCTCCGCCTTGGTAAATAAGCATGGGGGACAACATTATTTGGCTTCAAGGGACAAATGACTATAAACGGGATTGTAAAGCATAATGAGATAGTTCTTAACTGATATGCATCTGATGAGTTATGTTAGAGATAAATATCGTTATGCATAATGATAATTTGACGTTGGTAAGAACAATGGTTAGTTCTCAATCTAGCGTCACTTAGGACTCATTGTGTCATTTTTAACGAAACAAAAATTTATTGCAATTCATCACTAATATTCAGTTATAATTCTAAGCAATGGAATAAACATGCCTGAAGCTCATCAACATGGAACCAAATGGTTTTTTCTCTTGCAAAAAAATGACACCCATGGTAAAATTATTAATGGATCATTCCGCCTTCGGCTTGATGGCCAAAGCTGCCATACCACATTCAAAGACCTTAGCTTTATTCAAATTTGTTGCCTTTTGTTATATTTTTCGCATGTACAATCTTTCTTGCCACCTATTCCACGAACTCAAGCCAAAGTTATGAATATAATGGGTGTTATATTACACAATGTAGGTTTAACAATGCATGAGCATTTGCATTACATATTTTCGATCTGTAAACTGACACATGATAGCGAATGTTTTGTTCCTTCTACGGGGAAGCTCGAGAGCTAACGAGAGTTTTTTTATTAGACCACCTAAACAGCTGCTCCAAGCTCCATCACCGTCCCATGTAAGGCTTCAGATCAATGAATACAAATACAACTTAAACCCATGCTATGCTGCGCAAATGTAACAAGCAAAAAAAATAATATAAACAATTACCCATGGCTTCAATGATATACCTACACACCATGTGGGTAGGTAATCGTATGAAATGTAAACGATACAACACGCCCCGTTGTTATCCCTTTTAAAGCCATCCCGGTGCGTGTGAAACACCTGGTGCAGCTCTTTCAATTTCAAAACCTAGTATCGCCGCACCAGCAAAAGGGTTCTTAACTTCGTAAGGTTGCGTCGCGCAACACAGCAGCAGTGCCGAGAACCCAATAACCCTTACCCATGATAACATTATCAACTGAAGCCAACCGAAGAAGCTACATTGATTTTACAATAAGCTCTCTGCACCAGACGGTGATGGAATTTATACATTGATTCTTTTCTTTTCCTTTTTATGCTTGGTGTAATACCGATACCGAGCGTGGGTGGTGTCTAGATTTTGGTATCACCTAACCGTCTGCTCAAAAGTGAATCCATAGTTATTTGGAAGGGCGACGAGCCGGTTACCAGGTTAACAATAATCCCAGCTTTTCCACGCAAGTCCCATACTGGGAAGGAGGCGGGATGCTGTCCAAAGTGAAAGCTGTCGGTAGTTTTCCATGGGAAGCCTTTCGAGCATAAATCAAGCAACCGGTGTTAGGTTTCACGTACGTTGTATTAGCAAGAGAAGGGAGAAATGGTGAAGGACAAGCGGAGAAAAAAAAAAGAATGCATAATAAAGAGTCTGTTCATGCGGAAGAGACGAAATTTAGATAAGCAGAAGAGAAAAATGATTTTTTTCCTCTCCACCAGGGCTCCATTTTGACTATTTCACCTGCACAATGGGTGCGAACCCAACACGAACCCAGATCATTTGCATCACAGTACTATTCCATGGTCGGCCAGCTTTTTGTCATATAGAAAGCAACGGAAGCAACCAACAACAACAACAAAACATAAAAGCTCAGCATGCGCACCTTCACCGGAAAGCGCTTCGCAATAAAAATTGCACGGTTTTTTGGCAGCACCGGAATCACACATACACACACACACAGACACAAATTGAATATTACACGTCGCATGAATATATTGAACGTTTCTGTTCTTTTCATTTTTCTTCTTATGCCTTCCCTCACTCGTTTTGGTTTGTCGATTTTCCGCAACGCCGCAAACGCAAAAGTTGTTGGATCGTCCCTGCGGCCCGGCTGCTCGCGGCGGGGGTAAGCTTTGGCTTTTCCTTTTCACCTCCTAGGGTGTGTGTGTGTGTGTGTGTGGAGCTTTGGGATATACTGGAGCGAAATTGAATAAAAAGATTTATGCTTTTCACACACCGAGGGCCACATTTTCGATACGATGGGACGCGCGCCACCTTGGCAACGCTCGAGAGCATTGGCCCGGTTGGATCAATTCGAGTGTGTGTGGTAGGGCAAACATTGCGAACCAGCATCCCAGCGACAGCGCTCGCACAATATTCAATCTGGCAATCCGAAACGCTGCCAATTGTACAATCCCCGTCGTTAAAATTCGTTTCCATCCGCACGGAAACGAACCGCTGGCAATGGTGCACACCTTTAGGGGCCAAAACCACTTCCACCGTCCACCGGGCTTAAGCGTCAAGAGGTCGTTAAAGTTTAACAGCGCGCATTGGTGCGTGGCTCTCAATTTGCTTCAAAATTAGCTCGTGTTCCATGCTGCTCTCTTTGCACACTCTGGATGGGAGATGAGGTCGTGAGAGGATTACGTGCTTTGCAGCGGGTGTAGAGAGGTATTACCAATGGTCAAGGCATATGTTGGTCGATAGTGGCTTTTTTCCGGTAAATCCCTGGAGAATTTTGAAGGTTGGATTTTGTTATATTTGCTAACGAAGCGTATAAGATAACAAGCTGGTGATAACGATGCTTGGAACGATATGATTGTAGTTTTGCTTGGAAGGCTCATGCATCCTACCAACACCTCCCTTTTTTGCTGGCTGCTTGGGCTGGTTCCAATAACATTGTAAGCTATGTCCTTATCTCTGTTTCTAGACTGAATCACTATATGTAGTCTATCTACCTCTTAATCTTTGTTCATGTTCTGTCCCAGTGTTTCTCATCGTTATGATCATGGTTCTTGTTGTGGCTTTGGAGTAAGACGTTGTTCTTGTGCAAGTCTAGTCTACCTGGCACATGATCCACTGGTTCTCTTCTCTTAACAGAACAAAAGCTGTAGTCAACATAAAGAGATTGTATGTAGAAAATGACCGAAAATTTTGAATGCCGAAATTTGAGTTTAGTTGTGAACATGGTCCCAGTTGCAGTCCAGATTATAAACTCTGTGGTGGACAGGATCACTGCTTCTGTTCGTGCAGCTTAATATTGTGCGTCCTGCTGCTCCCTTTTTTCTTATTCTAAATGTATCTGATCTCTTTGTATTCTTCAACAAGACATAAATGCCTCACCAATGCGCACGTTTACAGTCTAGGTCTGCCTTTAGCCACAAGTCTGTCATGATGTGACACTTACTATCGGGTATGAGCAGATTTGCGATATCAATTTGAGGTTTTCCTCCCCGGGCCACACCGTTTTCTCATAGCAAAATTAGCAAACGAAAGTATTAACGCCACGAAGTAGACTAATGTTGACTCAAAAAGGATCACCGTTGCTCTAGCAAATGGAACCAAGAGGAACTTTGTAAAGTTGATAGAGTTTAAATTGTTTAATCTTTTGTCAATAGTTTTGTAAGGCCCACTGATTTTACAACAATTAATTGACTGAAGACTGAAGAACTGAAAGCGGAAGAACTGAAGACGGAAGAACTGAAGGCGGAAGACTTAAGGTGAAACGCTGAAGATGTTGCCGAAGCAACGATCCAAAGCAGAATGGTTCTTTATTGTGACACTTCATACGATCGCACAGTTGACATTATTATGGTCATAATCCGTTCGAATAATTTGACACTATGGTCATGTCAGAGGTCAAATTTGCCGGATTTAACAGTTTGTTTGTTTGTTTTTTTCGCTTTGGTAAGGAGCTTCAAAAGTGGTTCATATCTTAGTGTCAATAGTAATCAATGGATACTAGAAATTCTCATGCCTTCATGAGATGTTTTGATTCAATTTTAAGAATTTCATGAAATAATCCATTGGGCTGTCACAAAGATATTCCTCTCATACTATCTTTATTCTTGCTAGCTATTTGAACAAGTAAAGTTCCTTTCTCCTGGAAGCAATTACTTCGCTTAAGAAGATTTTTCCCCCCATAATCCAAAGTAAGTCAAACCACCCAGAAAACCTGTCCCTCTTCCATCCACTTCAGAAAACCGATTCCAGGCAAATTATTACGAGCGCTACCGAATGCGATTCAAGGATGAGATCTGTCTCCAAGCGATGCTGCATTAATATCCAAGGTCTCGCAAACAACTGACCGGAAATGTCCCCGAGTTCCAGCGCAGACGGAACGGACAAAAAAAAAGCATTTCTTCTATCCGTTCTCTACAGCGATTGTGTTTGCATCCGATTCCATCCTTCCTTCGCCGTATTGTTTTGTTGCTACCAGAAGAGGGAAGTTTTTCATCCTCCCTCGCTCTCTCTCCAAGTGGCTCGATGTTTCTCGATTATTGCTGACGCGTCACGCGTTCCTTTCGTTCGTTTCGGGCGCTTCTTGCTGTCCGACTTTTACGGATGGTCAGTGATCCGTCGGGTATGCGAAAGGTTCCCAACGCCCAACAGCAAACAGAGCGATAGTCGATAAAAGCAAACTAGACGAGAGCGATTTGGCAACACACCCGCATCTTTGCACAGTCGAGACTTCGATTGATGATAGCGAACCAGACGATCTGCAAAACGACCTCCCCCAAGTGAATAGCGCTCTGATAGCGTAGCCCATATGCTATATTCTTGCTTGCCCTTTTCTGGGAAGGGACGTTTTACCATTTCAAGTATTATTGTGATACTACGGGTTGGTTGCTCTTTTTCGCTCCGTCTTGCTGGGGGGGAGGGGTGTCGGAAAGAAGGGAGGAAAAGTTTCCTTTTTCCAATAATGCCACACTCAGGCTCATCCTTTACTCGCGTGGCTTACAAGGGCGAAACTGTTTGTGTTGCTCTCACATACATCCCATCGTGCGGAAAAGTGACGACTCTTGACCGTTTGTACGAGAAAGGGGAGGTGTGCAATATTGCTTTTGCAGAGCTTTTTTTTTTGGTGCGATCCATAAGATGCTGCCTTCCCCTCGCCAGTAGCTCAATGGCTCAATGACAAAACATTCCCATCCCGAAGTGGCAATTATGCAATCGTTCGTTCGCTCGCTCGTTCTTTTGTCCAACACCATCGTCACCTCGACATCATCCTGTCCTCTGCGGTGCTTCGGCAGCACATTTGAAGGTGCACACAACTTGTTCAACTGCAAGGAAAGGCCTCTCAGCTCAGGCCAAGAGTCCGTCTGTCGGTTCTTTCACGGCGGGGAAACACTTTTGGCGCATCCATCCACCTTCCAAAGCATCTGCTTCGCAGTGGTACACCAAACGGCTCTATACAATGTAGCACCGCCAGCAGACCACCAGATTCGCTACCACTTCTGTTTGGGGCACGAGGAAAACAAAGGGGTTGGGTGAAATCTCTAATCCTCAGCTCACCGACACCAAGGACAGACAAAGTGGGGGGGCGAAGAAGCAAAAAAAGGCAAAAAAGAGTCCCCTCCAGATCCCATCCACTGAAGCACCATCATCTGGGGGGAATAGATTTTCCGCGTTAATGAACTTTTCATTCCGCAAAATACGACGAATGGCGGTGATGATGGCGATGATGAGCATGATGAGGAGCATGTTCATAAATGACCTTTCAAGTGCTAGCGCTCGCGTTTTTTCGTCTACGCGCGCCGCGTGTCCCTTCGCAAGCGCAATTTATGTTTTCAATGTTGCTCGTTCGGTGTCGCCTAACACGCTGTACATTGCTGAAATCCGTTTCGCTTGTCTGATTTTCTTTTCGTTTTTCTTCTTCTTCTTCTTCTTCTTCTTCTTCTTCTTCTTCCTATTCAACTCCCACTTTTCCGCAACTCGCTCGTCTCTGTCGTGCGTCTGCTGAAAGATTTCCCTTACTTTCAAGAGCGATTAGCCCTCAATTAGCTTTAAAGCGAGAAGATTAAGTGAATCAGCCTCGATCGGCTCGAGAAGACGAATTTTGGCGCGGGACTGGGTAAATGAAAAGTTTGCGCTTCACAAGATATACCGGTGGATACGGGGGAGCGGTGGCGGTGCTGCGCTGCGAAGGCAAAACCTTCTAACATCTCTTTATCGTTCTTTTTTATACTTTTGGTAAGGGGAAATGAGGATGGTTTTTTCGACTGTGTGTGCTACAGCGAGCGCTTAAGCCGGTTTGGTGTGACATTCATTTAACAGGGTGTACACCGTATTTTATGTCAAATAGTAAAAAGTTTGAATGACGTACAAGCGGGTAATTAAATTTGTGACCTCTTTATGTACATAAAGCAATAGGCTTTCAGACACCAGGTTGGAAGATTTAAACTGAAGGGTTAATGGCAAAACAACGCTAAACTGTGCTCATAGACATTAACATCTTAAAACTCGCGTTAAACGTTAAAAAAATTACAAACCAAGTTTACTTTTTATGTATTTTGTTTTAAAACAGTTTCAACTGTGAATGTCAACTATGAATTCTGACTAACCGCAAATCAAAAATTTTACTAAATTTATTAAATTTGTTCAATCAAACCAATAAAATCGTTTGGTAATGCTTTAATAGGCTAATTGGCTCAAGTTCTGTATAAAAATTAATAAAAAAGGGTACTGTTAAAATAAGGTTCACACGGGTACAGGTTTACTGTTTGTATAGCAAAAAGTTATTGGAAATGGATAAGTGTTGTAGAAATGGATTGATAAAACATGTGATTTATGGATCTTTAGTTTCCGATCTTTAGTTTGTTTGTAAAGATCCATTATTCAGAACTTTCAAAGACTCGTTAAGATATCTGTGTTCTGAAATTAACCAGGACGTTTTCAAACAAAACCAATATTTCCGACAATAAGAAAGCATAATTTTGCTTAATCTTCTTCTTTTTGGCTCAACAAGGCTAGCAACAAGGCTCAAGGCCTGTACCCACCAGTGAAGTGAGCTTGGCTTTCAGTGACTTATTGTTACCATAGCTGGATAGTCAGTCCAACGTATGGCGGCACGGTCTATTTGGGGCTTGAATCCATGAAGGGCATGTTGTTAAGTCGTACGAGTTGACGACTGTACCATGAGACCGGCAATTTTGCTTAATATGTAGCTTATGTTTTTACATCATTTGTAGCATTAAAAATGAGATAGAAAATCATACATTATAAACGAAATCGTAGTCGATTTGTCTATTAAAAAAATGTTTATTATGAAGTAACATCACAAGACAGTCTGATGTGCCGTAAATCAAAAACTAGAAAGATATGTTTTGCTATTCATCATCACAAAAATATTGTCAATGGTTATGTATCCTTCATAATTCTGACATTTAAAGAAATCACAGTTGCTCCGATGGGAAAAACCAGTCGCCGAAGTATATAATCTTGATGGAGAATAAAACTTTGCTCGTAACGTTTTGCAATGTTCTTTCTTTCTCTCTCTCACTCTCTCTCACTCTCTCTCTCTTTCTCTCTTTCGCTTTCTTTCTTTCTGTCTCTATTTCTCATTATTTGTCTCATTCCTCCTACTGTTGCTATTGCTGCCAACTCGTTCGCTTTTTGACATTTGCAGTGAGTTATGTCACAAGCTGGGAGTTGGTAAATTACTTCCATGAATGCAACAATTCGACCCTTTGATGATTGAGTCTTGCGGTAAAGGTCAATCATTGATAGATTACCTTTACCAGAAGCGAAGGTTGATGAGCAGCAATCTCCTTCGCATAAACCTTCATTAATATTTCAGCAGCCAAAGTTACACAGCAGGAGAAAGACATGAGAGTGGCTCTGGGAATTCACTTCCATTAAGGACTAATCAACATAAGCAACGAAATTAGTATGGAAAATATTGAAGAGGATTTATTTTATTTACGAATAACATAAGCATTGATTTCTGTTGTAAATTTTCCTTCCGTTTATTTTACTATAAAAGTTCGCTTAAATGTTTGAGTCATTTCAACTGCAATTTTCATTTGACCAACGTCTGGCACTGATTAAACCGCTTGAGTAATGCAACCGCTTATCTCGTAAACTGCACCGCACTGCATTAATTAGACAAGACAAATCCTGACCATCATTTCAAATGCATCCTCGCTCGCACAACACCTTGCACAAGACGCACCGACGGTCCTGCCGATGATGGTTCCAGCAGAGCTCCACTCACAAGAAACATTCTGTAATAAAGCCGTCTGAACAGCGGCCAAACTTTCGCTTGCAGTCCTCACAGCTATTGATGGTCGTCTGCAAAAGATGAACGCCCAGCCATGTTTACTTCCCGTTGCGTTCCTTTGCAAAAGCACTCAACCGAGCAGCAAATGAAAGAAGAGAAAAAAAGCTCACCTGTCCGTCGCACGAAACGCCCTTCCGGTTGAGATAGCCGTAGCCACAGTAGCGTGCCCCGATGCTTTTACATCTCGCACAAGTCGGCGCCTATTTAGAAAAGAGGAATTATACAAACGGAAGTATGATTGCAATGTGCGCGTTAGAGAATGTAGGAGGGGGGATCCTATCTACGGTTGCATGTTCTGCTGCAATACTCACGTAAGCAAACACCATTGCATCCGCAACGGCTGCCGTGCACAGCAGCACTGCCAGAATAATGCACACCTGCTTCATGTTTGCTACACTTTAGGCACTTGTGACGGCGTTCAGCTCTGGATCGCACTGGATCGAATTAAACACCGGCAGCACACTGACGAGCATCCGAACCGGTCGCGAGACTTTTTATACTCCGCATTTATCTCACCGCGCACCTTGCCATTCTCCAGCGAGCCGAGGGGATTCACACCGAGATGGGGAGTTTTATCTTGCGTTGGCCGGCGGTTATTGACGGTACCCTAACGGGGATTTTTATGCGCAATTCGAGAAGAAAAGAAAGTGTTGCACGCTTATGCGTGCCTTGAAATGGGTCTGAAGAAGACGGCAATAGAGGTGTAGGTTTTTATTTTCTTTATGGAATTGCATGCTTTGTTCCATATGTTTTATGATTATGTTTCAATTGCGAATAATCATGCTGAAGCACAACAAATCCATGTTTAAACTTTAATCTCGAATGATATATTATTAAAAATCATCTTGACGGTTTTAATGCTTCAATCACATCTAGAGTGTTCAAGAAGAAAGGTTTATCAGTATGAGGTTTGATAATGTTTAAACAATAATCAATGACCTTCATCTTACAGTCTAGAATCAGATCCGGGTTCTCACAGTGTAGTTACTTCTACCGGATATACATGTCGACAAATCTCTTCATTACACCTTGAGTCAGAAATCATTTTGCAACAATTGATTAGCAATCCTCCTGTATTGTTGACTACCGAGTCCAAAGATTAGATTAAGTTCAATGATAAGTTGGCTGATTCATTCTCAAAGAGCCAAAATGTCTGGGGGAACCTACTTCCAAGCGCTAAAGATTGCTGTTTGAACAGGCCAGTCGTCGTTGATAACGACCAGGGAGATAAAGTAGGATATACTTTTATGTTCAATTTATCGCTCTATGTCTATATTCTAACGCTAAAACTTTGATAAAATGTGTGTTTTTGTTCATTACTTAGTACATAAGCTTGAAACTTATCGTGAATCGTGCATGTTGATCCAATATGTATCGCAGTGATAGCTTATAATCGTAATAGTTTCATCAAATAAATGTTAAAGTAGGATAGAAGGTGTCAATCTATCTTACTGCTCTTTCATAATGCAGTATTATCAATTCTATCGTCTAAGCACGGTCATTAGTTTAGGAAAATGATAATTAAAGTACTGTTAACATGAGTACGAGAAATGATTCAATAACAACTTATAAAAGTGTAAAATCGCGGAGAATCTATCTTATCTCCACGAATACGATCAAATGATATATTCAATAAATTAAACTAATTGAATACATGGTTGATCATAAAAGAAATAAAATCTGTGCTCCATATACTTTAAATCTTTATCTCATTTAGGCAGGGGATTTATCTCATTTAGGGATTATTCATAAATAAACTTTGCACAACTTCATTATTCACAAAAATGTCTTTAAAAAATGCAGCTCACGAACTCTTCAAGAGTTTCTTCCAATTATGAAAACTCGCACGAGTTAGTCCCTTGACATAGCTGCCATACACTACTTTATTTTATTAGGAGTGAACCCAATTAGTCCCATTAGACCAATTGCAAAGGTTATTAGTGGCTTAGGCTTAGGTAGGCTTACGGTTCTTGGGCCAGGTAAGAAGAAGATTAAAACAGTTTATATCATCCCCTATTTCTAGCAAGCTCTCCATTCCTCTCTTATTTCAACTTTTCCCCTTCTATTACCATGAAACGATGTCCATGGATACGCTTCTCAGTAGTTAAATCAATTCACCGTACGCATAATACAATTCTGAGTGCTTAGTTTAGCATAGTTTGACTAAACTTTAGAGCGAGATAAGCAACCGAGCTTTAAATTTTAATAATGCAATACCTTCAGAGCTTTTCAGCAGTACGTCGATAGTCCAATTTCTGACATTCCTTCGCTATGGTTAAAGTTTTATTCTCGGTCTCCAAAATAAATATACAAATACCAATTCCACTTAATTTCACGGGATAATTTCTTTGCATTCCTTTACAAATATGTGTCTCCTTTTCTACGGCTATTCCATGAACATATTTTAACGTTCTAAATGAGGCGTGAGTGGATGCGAAAAAAATCAACAACATTTTCAGCTGACCTCAACAATTCCCAGAACTCTGATTCCTGATTTAGAGTTTAAATTATTGCTAAATTCTGGAAGGAAATGTTTTGTATAAGCTCCAACTTGTACGGTCACGTCGAAGCTACTTTGTTATAGCCAGGTTGAGCTAACTTTTCCGTTAACAATTCAGATGAATTTAACGTTAATCAATATCATTTCAAACTTGTTCTTTTGTTGTTGTATTATTCGTGACAGTACAATGCTTTTTTTATCGTTCAGGACAGTCATGCTTACCGTTCTATCATGTATTACGTTTCAAACACATCACTTGTGGTGCCAAATTCCTGTCAAATGTTTCATTTCTCGAACAAAGCAGAATGCTTTGTACACTCGACACCTGTCGCGTTACCAAAGCAAACTAGCAACGATTACGTGCTCATCACAAACCGTACACGTGCGCAGATATGATCCAATCAATTCGATTCCAATATCATCATCTTTCGTCGTCACGTAAGAATGGCACTGATTCGAACGAGAATCGTACCGGTGTGAGTGTTTTCCCCAACACGGTGATATTAATTTCTCTACGCTGCAGGTGCTGCTGCGCAACGTATACCATCCGTTGCCATTGCCGATCGCCATGGGTTGGCTTCACGTTTCCCGCACCGTATGACCTCTGTGGTTAATTTATTGCGTCTCAGGCACATTTAACAGGGTTTAAAACACATAATTCCCACGAGTTCTATCAGAGGGTAAGCATTTTATGCTGCTTTTTGAAGCTTCCCTAACAGTCCCTGCTTGTGACTGGTTCTTCCAATTTGCATGATTACTTAAAGGCACTTCGGTTTACGTTCGCCGACCACAAAAGATGCCTTTGTCAGCAATTCCTCTTCCCCTTGTTTCCCAACCCCCTAGAGCCCCACTCGTACGATGTCTGGTGGCAAACAATTATTTTCATATCAACGCTCACCAAACGGCTACAGCTTCCCAATTTACTATCCGCCATCTTGCCATTCGGTGTGCGCCCAAACCCAAAGCTCACCCCGTATCCGTCAACGAACATCATCAATGCGCATTGTGTCAACGTTTCGTTTCCACCACAGACAGAGTCCCGCAGGCAGGCTGAGCCGGATCGCGAGTGACGACGGGCACGTGGACAGCTCCGTCCGACCGTGGGGCACCCCCATCATCAGTTACGGGGCCGTTATACAACCGTTCCGTGGCACGCAACCGAGATCTCCCGGGGGCCATCCATTTGCACAAACCATCCTTTCGCCGTACCATTCACGACGGTCTTTGGCTGCCGTCCGAGACGAATGGTTCGAGAACGATAAATAAACTGACATTAAGCGACCTAAGAGAGAGTGAGGCTACAGCAGTGGTTCTATGGCCCCACACGCCACACAGAACACCATTATCCATTGGCGCAGGATCTTATGTCAAACGGTCAGCTGACATGCTAGAGAGGGAAAGAGAGAGAGAGTCAGAGAGAGAGAGAGAGAGAGAGAGAGAGAGTCAGAGAGAGATTGGGAGGGAGCGAATGAATATGGCTATAAATTTCCTTCTTGGAACTCTCGCGTGCGCCCGTCACGCTATCGATGGCCGTTGGAGAAAAGTGTTTTTCCTTTGCCTCCACTTTGTTGACCTCTTGACGGATTGTGTGTGTGTGTGCTTCGAGGGTGGATAGATAGCAGCACCCGTCACGGTGTAATGCTTTATCGCCACCGGGTGGTTTACTGAGGGGATGCAATTAATATATCCAAAGAAAGACAGAAAGAAACGTTTCGTGAGCCGAAGTGAACCCCATTTTTCTGCGTAATAACTTCCGCGAACAAGCGTTTTATTGATCATGTTTATCTTAAAGCTCTCATTTGGGTTACATCGATTGGCGCAAGTTGTATGTATTGGCCACTTTGTGTGCGTTTGATTTAAATTTCTATTGCAATGATCATACCGGCTTAAGCTAATACGTTTGCCTTAGTTTGAAAATTTCTTATGGATGGAGGCAGACAGTACAATAACAGTTAATTATCACTTATTTTCGTGTAAAGCCGGGGGGTTAATAACAATGCACATTCCCGGATTTCCTGGCATATGGAAACCACCACGCTCTTTACAGCCGGTACCATTTACAAAGCATGACATACACTTGGTTAGATTTCATTACAATCTTTATCGTATTGTCCAACAACTTACCTCCTCAGTAACTCGAAGTAATCTTTGGCGAACCGAATCCGCCCGGTGTCGGAGTCGTCTGGAGTTTTTTGGAGTCATCCGGCAGGCATTGGTTTCCAACCAACCGATACCAGACGACTCTGGACGACTACAGACGACTGCAGACGACTCCAGACGACTCCGGACGACTTTAGACGACTCCGAATGACTCCGGATGACCTCGCCTCCCAACGACTCCGGCCAACTCTGGCCGACTCCGAACGACTTCAGACGACTTCGGATGACTCCGACTCCAAACGATTCCGGCCAACTCCAAACGACTCCGAACGACTCCAGACGATTCGAAATCCAGATAATGCTGGGCAGACCTACCTTCCGGAGTCAGCTCCGATATTTGCCTACTTTACCTAACACTATTACAGTCTTCAACTCACACTTAAAGTATTTAAAAACATGTCCGTTATGGATTTAAGCCTCGTAAAGACCGTGTCCCCCATACGTAGGACAAACTATCCTGCTATGGATAGCCCATCAGTAGCTGATTGTCAAGCTCATTAGTGGTAAAGTCTGACGAAGACCGACACTAATGGTTGACCCTGAAGACCACCAGGAGGTTGTTATGCAGAAGAAGAAAGTAGACAACAATCCTTACCAACTTATAATGTTAGCGAACATATTCTGAATCACAATGAAAACTAGGGTTTATTGGTAACAACGCACAGTCCCGGATTTCCTAGCATATAGAAACCGCCACGCTGTCTACAGGCGTTACCGTTCACAATGACCTGCAAAGAAAGTCACACGTACATGCATTTAGGCGAGAAATGTTAATCGTGTAGTTCAACTTACCTCGTCACTACACTGGAAGTAATATTGGGCAAATGAGCGACATTTTTGGTGCAAACAGTTTTTACAGAAAATGGTCTGTTTAAGAAATAACATTACATGAAAGGTGAATTAATATTCACTTATGCACAGAGGCGAAAGAACTCCGTTGGAGCCAAAGCCTCTATAAACTATTCCAACAACATTCACTGATGCACAACGCATGACAGCATCCATACTTACAACGACAGGAATTCTCGCTTGGGCCTCAATAAGTCCGACCATAACCATGGCCAAAAGCACGGAAAACAATATTGTGGGCCGCATTGTCGAACTTGAGCTAATGTGAATGGACCTGCGAAAGATTGTACTGCTACTGCTATCTTATTTTGGTAAGCCATTTGCGTGTTCAAACCGTAAGAAACATTTCGACACTGTTTGTTCAGATTGATCCGAGTTTATTTTTCGTGCGTCGGTTGATTGCCCAGCTGGCTGTTGTGTATTATGTTTTTTTTAACGTTTCTTAACTAAATTTTACACGTGCAGCCTAACATTTGATTAGATCCAATTAAGAAATTACACTCTACCGGCAATCTTAGAAGGAACGGGCAATTGAACCGAACACCCAGCACAGACAAGGGTTATACGTGTAGGTTGCAACGGTATAAAACTAGACCACCACTTGCTATCAGCGGCGTATTGATTTACCCAAAGCAGGATACGTTGCATGACCTACGTATTCGGGGCTCAGTCTATATGGGTAATTTTATTTGAATAGTATTTTGGAGTATAATTTATTACCGCCATCAGTGATACTACTTTCTGGAAAAGTGTTCTACCGTACATACAGTTTCGTTTTGTTTGCTCAAGTGAAGTACGCAGCCGCACGATACTGATTACTTTGACAGAATTGCAGTTACGGGGACTTTGTGCATAGCCTGGAGCATGCGACATAATATTGAATAAAAGCTTGGCTACATCAATTTCTTACGCTACGCTTTGCTGACGACATCCAGTAGTCCCAACAGATGCCGTCTGGTGTCATTAATTGGAGGCTGATCCAACGTAAGGTTTAAAACAGCTAATAGTGTGATTGTACAAGTAGACAACAAAATTTGATATCCACTCATGTCTGTATCATGCAATGATGGAGTACGCATATGGTACTTGAGATCCTCAGAATGATACGAGACTCATCTCATTTGCACAGATACTTAATGATAGTAGTAGCCCTGTGGGCTTTTAAACCTTCTTGTCGTTGGTTATTACAATCAGACATATCTCATTAATTAATTAATAAATTAATGCATGAAATGGTTGGTTAGAACAGGTGGTAATATTGGTGATTATTCAGAATTTGGCAACTTTGGGAACACTGTGTCATACAGTTTCACAATAATTATTCTGTTAGTGTGTTACACATTCAATGAAGCAGGCAATCTTTTGTATCTTTGCACAGGCATGTGATTCTCTCCTTGTTGTTTTATTGTATCTTCTCATGCTATAAGACAAACCATGCGACATTGTACTCATATCCTATAGTACGAGAAAGAACATATCCTTTTTAATTATGTTCGGGCTCAAAATTGTTCCACGGAATAATTGCACTAGGAAAGCTTCACATTACAAGCCCTTCCAACTGGTTGCCTTCCAACTGGTTCTCGGCGGTAACCGTACACGCGGTACATGAAATAACAAAATCATGAAAATAATTAAAGCAAACCTCTGCCATCATGCCATATTTAGTTTCCATCCCAATCCGTAAAAGCGATCCGACCCTTACGGCACGGGAATCCCGCCAGATTGGCACGTTCTCGAACAACACGACACGGGCGCAGCGAGTGTCACGTCCATTACTACACACCTACCTGAAGCATGGAAGTGTGACAACAATTTTGTACCACAAGCGAGAAGAAGAGCAACACTTCCCCACGACCATTTTATCACGTTTCTCTGCAAAGCTCTGCCTTTTCGACAGCGCCAGCATTGCGGCCGTGTCCGTGTTCGACACACGACCACCTCGCGCTTGCACGTTCCCGCGGCCAATCATTGGAACCATCAATCTGCGCCGCCACCTCGTGGAAAGCGGTGGAAAGAAAATTTAATTTATTTTACCCACTGATTAGAACACAGCGCAGAATGGTTCGCTTTTCACACCGCACGCTCTTCACACCATTGTGGTGTGCGTGGGTTTCTTTTTGCTCGTGCTGGAAAAATCTCGCTGTGAAGTGAAAACGTTATCAATACTCTGGCTATAGACGTTCCCGTTGCGAAAACGCACGGGAATGTACAGACCCGGTCTCCTTGAGTTAGAGGTTTTGTCTTTATTTTACTGCCATTGCCATTACTTAGCACTGTCCTCCCCTGGCTGGTAGAACGGAGCGGATGGGCCACGTGTGTGTGTGTAGCGATGGATAATAACATGAACCGTCAGCCTGAATGGGCCCAGCCAGGCCAGTGGTGCTAATCGCTATGGCATTCAGCTACCCACGCTCAGGACGACGAAAGGCGGCGGCAGCGGTTCAGGCTTAATGAAACGGAAGTAAAATGTTCTGTTCGCATTCTTTTGACGTGTATTTATTCTTTCGCCACTGCGTTTATCCCGGTCCCGGTTCCACCGAGTCTGGTTTGCGATTGGGAAAAATAACGATTCCAGGTTGTGGTTTTAATCGGAAAATGATGAAAAAAAGCGTTCTCCCACTTTTTATAGAATCGATTTTTTGCTGCCCCATTTGTACAAATATTGAATCCATTTCAGTGTGTATTCAACATCGGGTGCAGCAAACGGTCTGCTTGGTAAAGCGATATTAGCGGACATCGTTTTTTTTTTGCTTATTTGTTTTAAGTTTCAAAACTCCTCTTGCACACCAATCTCCATCCCTGTTACAGCTACCCACTACTAAACTATAGGAGCAGGAAAACCCAACCCAGTAACAGGAGAGGAAAAAAACACTTCGCTACTAGCTACCGATAAATTCTATTACACACAAAACCATTAGTGGAGCAAAATTTCATTCGCAATGTTTGTGTTTTATTTTCGCATCTCTTTCTCACTCTCTCACTCTCTCTCTCCCTCTCTCTCTCCCCTATCCGGCAGGTCCCATGACTCATCGCGATGCATAAAATTGCGTTATGGCCCTGGTTAGCCATAGCCTGGAGATGGAGAACCGTCATTATATTGAATTTGTTAGCACAAAGCTGGTGCGCCGGCTCTGTCCCGTCAAGTGGTTTAAAAACAAGCGATGGAAGTAGCATCGGCAGCGGCGGTGGCGGCGGCAGCGGTGCCATCGGGATCGGCGATGAAGGTGCCGGTGCGGCCGCCAGTATGCCCAATCTGCTCGAGCAGGACGGCATGTTTGGGCCAGCGACGACGACCATCTACACCGAGCGTCACACCATCACACCGACGGAGGTAAGCCCCTATCACACCACCATCATTACCATCATCGACAGCGCCGGCATCATCGTCAGCACCATCAATCATAGAGCTCTCGTGTCCTTGGGGTGGGTGAGGAATGGGTTTTGCCCCACCGGGGTTGGATGGAGAGGAGGAAACGCCCACTACTTCCGCCTCGGAGCAGTTAGATTAGGATAACTAAATTATGCTCGAACGCATCAACTTTGCTATCGATCATGGCAGCTGGTGCAACAGATTTTCCCTTTCCTTCCTTTTTTTGTATGCACATCTTTGTGTAGCACGACTGTGTAACTAGCCAAATAGGAAAAGGTCGTATCAGGAAACGAGCTTCGCGGTAAAAACGCGGAGCGCAGAATTATTTCACTTCTTAAGTTGGTTTCACTCCCGCTTCCCTATTTGCGTCCCTACAAAACGTGCTGCTGCCAATGGAATAACGTGCCTTTTACTGCACCCGTACGAAGGCTGGGCGGTGCAAAAGCGGCGTGATGCTTCGCACGTTGGAAACCGTAGCTTTTATTTAATTAAATGTTTCATTCAATTAACAGTTCGTAGAAAAGCGTGTTTTAGCGTTTGGGTCTTCCTCTTTCTTAAGGAGATGTTTCTTAACGTTCAAATTTGCTTAACAACAGGTCAGGCAATGAGGTGCTAAAGGTCTTTACAGGGCGTCGTTTTCGTAGAGCAAAAGAGAAAAGGATTGTTTTTTTAATTTCTTCTTAAAATTTCATCTTGAAGAAAGTTATCGAGTGCTGCACATAAAATTAAACAACTTCCCTGAAACATGATATCATGAAGAACTACAACACCTTCCTTTTTTCTGGCAATGGAGGTGCCTAGTAGCTGGTAGGAAGAATAGATAAATACAAAGCAAATATTTCACTCAAACACTGTTGCAGCCAAGATTTTTTGGCCTATTTTTATTAATTGTTTGTTTTTTTTTTTAATTTCATTTGTTTCATGCAATAGTTGCTGCTGTTATTGCTGTAGCCGCATGTTTCATAGTTGACTGATCAATCACATTTATATGTGACCTTTTTACCAGGTTTTCTCACAATATACATAGCACATTGATCGGCAAAGTAAGGCTCGCGAACTGCATGCGGCTCTTTGCTGTCGACTGTCACAAAGTGACGTTCAAATTTGGCTATAAAAACATGCTATGAGACCACCTGGACTACATACACACATACCTTAGAATAAATGTAAACAATACCTTGTTTTGCCATTTTTCGAGCAGGTACTCGAATCTAATTCTAGCTTTGAGGCTTGAGAAATCTAGACTGAAAATTGCAGGCTAGTTTTGTGTGTGTGGTTTTGTATGGCGTGTTTACATGATTTCAGTCACCAACTGTCAAAATTCATAGAAAAAAGCTGACTAGAATCGTGAAGGGCCCCAATGTTGGTCATCAAAAGTGTACTAAAATTCCTGACTCGCTAGTGTAATTTCGTTTTTCACTCGCTCATCTGTTGGCGGCTGGTGGAAGCTTTTTTTGGTCATCGAGAGAATGACCGTGCCGGAACTCAAATTGAAATAGTTTTTTTCGCCGTTTTTTATGCAAAAATGACTGAAATACTTGCACAACATATGTATCTATCAATTACAAAGCTTATCCAGTCCAGTTTGAGTAAAAAAACATATATTCCGAAGCTTTTCCAAATTGTTTGACAAAATGATTCGGTCAGCCGCCACCAGATGCGCTAGTGAAAATCAAAATTACACTAGCGACTACGGACAATCTACCCCGGCCTTAACATTTCATTCAGCATTCCACGTTGGACTATTTTTCTGTTGCATTAGTTGGCAAAGAGAAAATAAAGCTGAGCGAGTCCCAGAAAGGGTCTTCTGGAATGAAGTTACACCTACCTTTTATATGTGTGTGGTTGAAGTGTGAGTGCTTCTCATGCGTTTCGCATACCATTAAATAGTACTTTGCAAATAAATTACATACAACAGCAAAGGTTAATCAGCGATTTGACTTGGTGTGCATGATATACAAGCAAAACGTTTTTAATATTACATGTTTCAAGTCTTCTGAATTCCATTTGCAAGCAATGCGCAATGGGATTCAGAATAGGAAATTACCTATTCCAATGATTATTTACATGACGAAGCTTTGATCTTAAACGATTACTGCATTTGGATATTGCATTATGGAAATTCCATAATTTATAAACAAACTCGTATATTGTTCATTTGGCAAACATCTACCAATAACTTCTCACACCATGTTTCTAGTTGATTTAAAGCTATTATTAAACAACGCACGGCAGTCACTTGATTTACACTCAGCTTTAAGATCCAATGCAATAAAAGAGTATTTTATTTTCTATCTTTGGTTCTGATACCGTCGTACTCAGCTGCCATGAACCATGAATGCGTTTTCTTGTATTTGTTTTACTTTCCACAACTCATTTGCTGATAATGAGTAAATTTGACACACTGTGACACAATAATTACGTACGATTAGCTCGCGTTCCCAGAACGCTCAAATCAGTAAAACACTTCTCCTTTCGAATGCTCACCCATTAACCACCAAGTAGCACCAAGTTAGCACCAAGTAATGGTACAAATGCCTTTCCTTTTTGCTTTTCTTTTCGACGAACTCCATATGAAAGCATTTCCAAAAACGTCGTCCCAACACACCTGCACAAAGCGTAACTTCCGAGTCAGAGCAATTCGTAATTAAACATGCCATAATCGTTCTACCCAATGCGTAGCGTCAGGTGAATGTGATTAAATATGCAGCAGCGAGCAGCGGCAATAGATTGTGCTTCATAAATAAATTTCATCCCGAAAAATCCGCGACGGGGCAGCGACAGCGGGGACAGCGTTTTCGAGTAATTCGCAGAAGCAAAAGACAGCGGAAAAGCCCTCCAGCTTTTCCGTTTTCCCTTGCAACGAGAGTGGGGGGCAGGTTAATGTGCGTAATGACATGCGTGCCCTGGCTGCTGTCGGATTTTAATAGAAGGTCGTGCAAATTTTGCGATGCGCATTTCGCCATGGCCCATGGACCAAAGCGCGCGCTCGTGCAATATTTAAAGAAAGTCGTAAAGCAACAGTACTGCCCTGCAATGCTCACATGTGGATGGCATAAAGATGTGAGGGTATTTTCAAAAAAAAAAAGGAAAATAAAGGTCTCCTCAAATAACATCACCATCCTCGAAAAAGAAGTTCCCTTCCGGCGGGGTTTAGCACAGTCGAGTTTAAGTAAAAGCTCGCGCTCTACCGCCCCGGTATTTGCACAGGCCGCGGCAAAACGGGAGAATTGGCTGCATTAAATATTCAAACCCCAGCCAGCCAGTCAAAGCCGAATGATGTGCGGTTAAGCGGACTCCTCTTTTGCGCCGGCACAATCGAGCGACCGACAGACCGACATCATGCGAATCCTTACCCCCAATTGCTGGTACCGCCTCTACCACCAACCGAACAGAAAAAAAATGTGTCTTTTCCACACGCCACACGCTTGCCAGCTTCGCCAGACGGCACGGAAAATCGTTTCCGTTTTGGTGAAAACGGCTTCAAACGGCATCCTTTTCTTATTTAGCGCTCAAAGCCACTTAAATACCCCGTGTCACACATACACACACATGCATACACACACACACACGTACGGAAATTAGCTTCCTATCCTGTGCCTGCGCCTTCTGTGTACTCAAACCGGGCATACGATAAGCGTTTACGCTTTCAGAACGGGGACATTGCGCCCCTTGTTTCGGTCCTTCCGCCCCTACACACCCTGCACCTCTTCACACACACACACAAACACACATACTGTGATCACGATCGTTAACCGCATCCGTCCTGGTGCCGCACTGGAAGGCAAAATCTCGTCAGAGCCAATTTCTGCACAATCTCGTGCTTTATTAGCACAGCGTGTATTCTCTTCTCCATCCAAACTATCGAAGTGTAGTTGTGTGTGTGTGTATGTATGTGGGTTAGTGTGCGTGGAATTGTGTTAAAGAAAGAAAAAAAAACAAGGAAAGTAACAAGAAGAAAAGGATGCTAATCGATAGACGTTGTCCTGTCCGTCCCGTGTCCTCGTGATGTGAAAGCGCTCTTGTGCTGTGGAACCGGGAAGAAAGATAACAACAAAACTGTGGCACTCATTTCCCCGGTGTCCACCGGTGTAGCCGCCTCGTGCCAACCAAAGAACTCGATTAATATTTCATTCGACACGTTGATTAGTTTCTCTGCGCATCGTCGAAAGAGTGCCACACACACACACACGCTCATGGAAGGAAGATGAGAAAATCAGCATTCCCACGGGGCATTTCAATAAACGTGCCTCCCGGGAAGGGCAGCAAAAGGCGCCAAGCGAATCACCATTCAAAAGGGGAAAAAGGCGAGAAAAGGGGTTTTGTGTGCGGTCCCTTATGTTTTTTTTTCATTTCGTGCTTTCGTTGACTCCTTCCTTCCTCTTTCCCGGTGAATAAATCAAGCCGTGCTTTTGATGGCGGCTAAAGAAGTCGCTAAATCTCGGTCAGCGGCGTTTGTGGGTGCATCGCGAGGGTTGGTGGGCAGGGGATAGATTCCTACAAAGGTAAAAGGAGAGCTTTCCCTTCTCCCGTACAGCACTTTTTTTTTCGGGATGGAGTGAAGTCACTGAAGCACATGGTATGCTGGAATGCCTGCCAGCAGCTTGTTGGCATTTCGAGCCCCTCTTTCTCGATGATGAGTGAACTCGGTACTCGTCGTGGTACGTCGATGGTTGATCAGAAAACCGTCACACTTGCAGGCATGGTGATAGCAGGGCGCAGCAAGGAGCGAGAAAGAAGCAAATGTCGCATCGCTCAACCTGCTCAATCCATCAGCCGGGATAGCCTCGATGTGTCGCTTCACTCCCGCTTCACACACTAGGAATCAAACCAGAGCAGATCGCTTTGGGGTTTCGGTGATGAATAAACAACTCACCAAACCGCTGCTTCCTACTCCACCCCGTTCGCTTTCGGTTTGGGACAGCATGAATGAAAGGAAGGGAGGAATGGTGCCTTCTGGTGGAGGTGGAGCCTTCCAGATTGCGCTACCACTTTTGATTCACATCATCTGCGGTCAACACGGCTTAGACTTCTTAATCTCTGCTATATTTTAAAGTGCCTGCATTGGTAGCATTTAATAAAGGGTGTTCCGTGCAAAATTTGCTTGCTAGTTGAAATAAATTTAAAAACAGCTAATATTCAATAACAAAATTCAACACACTTGTGGAGCTTTTTGGCCACATTTATGAGCTTCAGTCATTGTTTTTTTTCCGAAAACCAACAAAACTAAAGATGATACTTGTTGGTAAAGCCTAATGATTCCTCAAAAAAGCAAACAAACGGCCTATGATATGCTATAGTGTTTAATTGTTATTAAAATAGTTACGCTAGCTCTCAGGCATAACTCATCTGTCATCCATTTATTGGTGGTGTTATGATCACAAACAAGTTTCATGCGACCAAAATAAAAGCTTGATTTGACAAAAACTTTTAATAGTTGCCCAAATAACAAAGATACCAAAAATGCCACCAATTTCATGTACTAAAAATCCAGTTTCATCAAGCAAAGCATAAAAACTGTCAGTTTGGTGGGCTAAACCACACGGTCACAGAACCGGCCACTTCAGTGTTGTTGAAGTATGTTTTTGTATGCACGGGTAATTCATTTGCTCTACATGTTTCACCCCAAAAAGGTTTTTTATTATGCAAAGGAAGCGATTTAATGTGTGTGTTAAAGTTCGTTTGCTGTGAAACATATTTGTGTAATATGTGCATGTGTGTGGTTGTTTACTTGCAATTGGACTCATTTCGCTGGTCAGTGCACAGTTTATTGATTAAAAATATTGCCGAAGTTAGGCAGTGATGTAAGTGGATGAATTAAAACAATCAAGGAGTTTAAATCCTGTTCAGTATATTGATCTTAGCCCGCCCTTGATCCTTCTTTTCCTCGTTAGTACCCAAGTGACATTTGTTCTAAATTTTGAACCGTGATCTGCTCGAATGGCGCCCGAGATACCATAAATTGTAGATTTGTGTGTGATAAACCTTATGGAAAGCGTCAAAATTTTGTTTGTGCATACGAATGACCTTCTTCTATTGGATGATGACGGCGTCCAATTCGTTTAGGATTCATTTGCTTTAATATTTAGAGAAAAAAGATGGTACATTTCGCATGCGGCGTTATTTTATAAAAAAATGTGTTATTTTGGTATTAAATGACGATACGACCAGTGATAAGGATTAAAAACGTTATTTTCCAAAGTACAGAGAAGAAAGTTACGAAAAAGTCACATCACAGTCGATTTTAAAGGGCTTGTTCTAAAAGTCCCTTAAACTGGTGCAGTTTAAGGGAGGTTTAAGGTGCCAGTTTAAGGAAAATAGTTCGAATTCCCTATTTTAGAACTCGAAAATGTCAATTGGGTAGTTTTCTAGGTTTTTAGTACAAGAAATTGGTGGCGTTTTCAGTATCTTGATTATTTGGGAAATATGATAGAAAATAACAAGATACAACTGCTTTCAGCGCACTAGCATTTTTAAAGCAAATTTTGTAGAAAAAACATGTAAAGTGAAAGATATTTTGCGTCTTCCTGGGCTAGGAATTGAAACATAAATGTTCTAGCCATGTTTCAATATCCAAAGTAGCAGTATTTTTAAAGCATTTTTTAAATTAATTAAACTTAATTGGTAAAATAAATATTGTAAAACATTAAATTAAATTGATTGTTTAATTAACTTATTAGTACAACTAAATTAAATAAGCTGCAACTATAAAACATAGTTTAAAAATGACTATTTTAAAGAGCTTGTTGTAACTTTTCTTGGAAAAGTGACATTTTTAAACCAGCTGAAACTATTATTGAGTGCTCAAAATAGGATGTAATAACAAAAAAAATTAAATCTTTAAGCCCAACGTGAACCATCTTTTCTACGGGAACACCCTGTAGTATTTAGTAATGCAGAAGCAGAAGCGAAAAAATGCCAAGGACCCGAGCCCAACAAAGGATGAAAACAATCACTCACCTCTTGGTGTGTCTGGTCATTCTATACAGACAACCTGCCATCCTGTCATGACTGTCATGCCTGCCATGTCAACCATTGGGAGAGGATTATTTATTTCAGCAAAATATTATCCCCAAACCCTAAGACACGTCCAAAAAGCAAGACACTATTGAAATGCTTTACAAGTTTCGTTTTTGCCCTGCCAAAGTAAAGGTTATGAATTTTAAACTATCACCTTTTCATGACTGCCTCCCATGGCTTTCCTTTCGAACCGTTTGCGGTTAACCTTCAGCTTCAACCTATCTGCCTCTTTGGTTGGTGCAGCATCTCCGCTTTAACAGTCGGGGCAAAACTTCAAAATAAAACCCTGCCACGCTCAAAACGACGATAAAGTTTGTGAGGTAAACATAATCATGAAGAGCAAACCGGTCATGGTCGTTTAAATATCACAGGGTCGTTTACTACAACGAAGACAGCCGGAGTCGTACCATCTCCCCCCTTGAAAGCTACATCATTTCGACCGTCAAACAATGGAGAGAAAATAGGATCAAATAAACCTTCCGAGGCAGAGAGAACGCCTTTTCGCGCTCGACCGCGTTCTGTAGCGCACACACCCTCGCCGGACCGCGCTTCGTACGTCACTATCATCTCGTCACTAGTGCGCATTTGGGCCCGGATGGCTCGTTTGTTTGCCTTTGTCCTCTACTCTACTATTCTCCTCCCTCTTACCTATTTCTTTTAGGAAGCGATCGAAGACTCTCTGCAAACAATACACGACATCGCGACGGAAAACCTGGGCGCCCTCTGCCTGACGAAGCTCTACCGGCCGCTAAAGATAACGCTCAACCCGGAGCGCTACACCGGCGCTCGCCAGAAGGCGGATCTGGCCGCGGTCGTACTGCAGGACGTGGGTGTGTCACGCCACAACGGTAAGTACGGAGTGGTGGGAAATGTGCCGAGATGTGCACGATTAATAATTAACATCGACACACGCACGCGGGCTAAGGAGGCGAAAGTTTTGCCCCGTTCCCGGTGGCACATTCGTTTGACGCAATCAGCAAACTTCCGTAGTTCATCACGCCCTTCCGACTCTCTTTTGCTACCAAGACTACCCCGGTTTGGGAATGACGTCGAAAGTGGCAAGATTATGTGTTTCTGGGCACTGGGTTGGAAGAGAGGTCGTTTGGGTTCCTCGTAGGAACGGTGGCATGTGTCTAATGAGCTTCAGCAACAGAAACGAGCAGCCTTTCCATCACTAATCACACTCGAGAAATCAATCTAATAACGCCGAAGATGTTTCTCCTGAAGCTGAAGTGAGTGACTGGTTAGAAAATTGCCCCCACCGCTCCCGCTCCCACTCATCACTTACGAACGAATGCGCAAATGTGGCACCGGCGGCACTAGTATTGTTAGCCAATAATGATGTTGCTGATTGTGCCGCGCGGCACAAACAAACCTGTTGCGGTTGGACGTCTAGAGCCACAGTAGGATTCACTGTTCGCTCCACGGAAGCCTCTCGGTGGCGTAACAATAATATGTTTCCACCAGTTTAGCACGAACAATTCCAATGCTTTGCTTTAGCCCTCTCAGCCTATAATCGTCGGTATCCTTGCACTAAGCAGGATATAATTGGTGCACAAAATTGCTAAGCACAATTAACTGACAAGCAATAGGACGTGATTGATAGGGCTGTCCAAGGGTGAGGTGAATGCTATTTCTATGATTTAATCTCCGATAATCTTTGAATGGTATTACAACAGATTTTGTGCCAGCGTTAGTGCTACACACCACTGTGATTCCGATTGATTGTTTGTACAACAAACGACTAACCCCTCCTGTCCTCTGTTCCCCCCGGCACAGGTTTGCTGGACGCACTGGCAAAGGGTTTGCTGTCCGATGCGTACGTCACCAGTGCGCGCATTCTGTCGATCAACGTTACCGACGGTTTGCTCACCAACTCCGTCTGGTGGAACAAGGAACCGGGCGGAATGGGCGCTCCGTTGCGCATCGAGGCGGAAGGTATAGCGATCGGCACCAAGCCCGATCCCAGCTATCCGTGGTAGGTAGAGTGAACTGTTGTTTCTTGCTTGCCATGTTCAAGCCCCTGTTCTCCTTTCGCCCTCGATTGTTTTGCGCCCGAAGGTTTGAGGATGAAACGTCCTCGCCCGGTCTCAGGTCGCCCAAGTTTACACCGACCCCGCCGGACATTTCCTACAAAGGCTGGTGGACCTACCCGTACTACTCCTGCGGCCAGAAGAAGTGGATCCTCTCGTACAGCGTCGCCATCCCACCGATGGGCCGGCACGGGTAATTATTCTCTTCCGGCTGAATGCCGCTGGCGCAACCCACCATTGTTCGGTTTTCCTCTCTCCTACTCTCCTCCTCAGCATTCGCGGTTTCCTAAGCATCGACATCGACATCAGCGATCTGCAAGTGAACCAGTGTAACAATCCGAACCGGTTCGAAATCCTCAGCTACAATCAGCACCTCCGCCAGTACTACCCGTTCGTGCGCAACCTCAAGCTCGGCGAGGACGAGCAGATGCGCCAGATCGAGGCGTTTCACGGTTCGCACAAGTGCCACGTGCACAGCATGCGGTGCGAGTACCGGCCGGTCGTGACGAGCGTCATCAGCCCCGCGTCGCTAACGGTCGGCCCGAACGGGACCGGGCCGCTGATGCCGCTCGGGGGTAGCATCGTGAACGGTAGCGGTGGCCCGAGCGTGCTGCTGACCGGTGGCACCACCCTGCAGACGGTGGTGAATGGATGGACGCGCGGTGCGTACCAGTGCCGGTGCAAGGACGGGTTTTACTCGTTCCGCCATCCGGATGGGTTCAATGGCAGCATCATGGAGGTGGCGTACCAGGAGTACCGGGACAACATCAGCACGTACTACAAGGAGGTGTTCGTTTGTGTGCGGTGTGCGCCCGGTTGTGCGACCTGCACCGGACCGGAACCCTGCCTGGCGAGCTACAATTGGGCTTTCAGGTGAGAGAAAAAAAAGAGGAAAGAGCTCGTAGGGTTTTTTTGTTATTCAGTACTCAGTGTTAAAGATAATTTACCGACAGACTCACACGCAAATTGCTCCTAATTCAGTCTCTTCTTGTATCCCATACCTCGAACCTTTTTCATAAAAATATCTCAAACAGGTATAAAATTGAGAAAACTCAATTCTTGCCACATGCTGCGAGGTTCTGACCATTACCTTAGTCTGATTTCTACTTTGAATGTGCTGTTTCTTTTCGCTCATCGCTGTTTTATCTTGACTGTTTATAATTTTTACTCCGTAAAGGCCGGGGGACACTGTCCGTACTCGCTAGTGTAATTTCAATTTCACTAGCGCATCTGGCGGCGGCTGGTGGAAGCTTTTTTTGGTCATCGAGGGAATGGTCACGCCGAATCTTGAAATTAAATAGTTTTTCCATCGTTTTTTGTCATGAAAATGGATGCAATGCGTGCAGGACATGATTAAATTGTTTATCAAAATACTTCAGTCAGCCTAGCGAGTACGGACAGTGTCCCCCGGCCTTAATAAATCTGTATTTGAATATTCCATTCCATTTTCTGACTGTAACTTACACTATTTCAGTTTGTTATATACAGTATGTTCCCGAGTTACGCGGTTCTCGACATACGCTGATTCGGAGGTACACGGTTTTCTAAATTTGACAGAGCAAATGCCAAATCAATTCAATTTGCTTCAAGCATTGTCCGACGAATTTAGCAATTGTATTTTTGCTAAAAAAAAATAAGCCGCTAAAAAGCCAGAAATAGGGTCCTTTCCGTTTTAAGTTCGTAGGCTGACATTTCAGCCTGTCAGCTGTTTTCTTTGTATCGCAGTTTTCGAGCAGCTATCTTAGTGGGTATAGTATAAAGCAAGGCTTGTCCCAAGGTGTATGTATTTAGAAGGATGATTTTTATCGCTTCTGCTTCTGAATCAAGATTTTAAGAGTGTTTTGTGTATTCGTCAAGCCTCCAGAAAGCTTGTTTGAACAAAAGTTTTCACCCATCCTGTCAAAAAGTTATATTCAAATTTGGGTTTAAAAAACATACTATGAGACCACCTGGACTACATAAACTTTGATTATAGATTCCACCACGTGATCTCTTTAATGCACCTTGGGGTAAATGTAAACAACACCGTGTTTTCGAGCAGGTACTCGAATCTAATTCTAGCTTTGAGGCTAGAATAATCTAGACTGAAAATTGCAGGCTAGTTTTATGTGGTGTTTTGTATGGCGTGTTTGCATGATTTCAAACTCCATACAAAAAACTGACTAGAATCGTGAAGAGCCTCAATGTCAGAAATTCCTGCACGAATCGTATCAGATGAATGATAAAGGGTATAAAAGTACTAAATTGGATCGAAAGTACCCAGTAATCAAATGTATTTTAGCTGAAAAAACGTTAAATTCGACTTGCGCGGATTCCTCGCCAACACATTGACCGCGTGTTTCGAGTAAATACTATATTATTTTTTCTTACTGCTCTCAATCCCTTCTATCAGATTTAGAAAAGAAAAATAGAAAGACAAAAATTCAGCTTAATATTTCCTTTACTTAAGCAATACTATTTTACTTCGGCGTTGGATGTTTATTTACTACGCTTAACACGTATTTAGTTGAACTACAAACGTTACGCCGTAAAGAGTAATTGTTTGAAATTATCTCGTAGAACTTTTCGTAACATTGAAGAATTTTGCGACCTAGGATTTTGCCGCCAAGCATTTTGCGACCAGGAATTTTGAGATTTTGCACCGCGTATCTCGGGGACTACCAGTACTTCAGTAGCAAATGGAAATGACACATACACTTTTTCTCAATATTGTACGGTACATCTTTCTCATCGCATTCGAAAAAAGCTCCAAGGTCGAGTGGCGTTGTGATGTCATTTTAAATTCCCTTTTATTTTATAAATTTACTATTCAGTTAAATCCAACCCGCCATAATTAAACTACGAAATGACGCTCAATTGAAACAGCTAACAAATCGATCGAAACTCACGCTCACACATCGCATTTATTCTCCCAACCCCGACCGCGAACAGAACGACACTGCTCACCTTCTCCGTCATGTGCGCCGGGTTTACCGTCGTGCTCGCACTGTACATGTATCAGCACCGGAAGGTGAAAGTGTTCAAGGTGGCCAGCCCAATCTTTCTCACCATCACGCTGCTCGGTTGTGCCTTCATGTACCTGGAGATGGCGGCCATCTTTCCGATCCTCGACACCTACTCGTGCATCGCTACGAAATGGACGCGGCACATGGGCTTCTGCGTGACGTACACGGCGCTGCTGATGAAGACCTGGCGCGTCTCGCTGACCTACCGCGTCAAGTCCGCGCACAAGGTGAAGCTCACCGACAAGCAGCTGCTGCAGTGGATGGTTCCGATACTGCTGGTCATGTTTATCTACCTTGGCACCTGGACACTGTCGGCACCGCCGACCGCAGAACGGGTAAGTTGACACACACGCACACACACGTATACGATTGAAATTTAATTCTCCCATCGTGCAGGACACGAAAAGGCACATCTACATACGCAATTAGGCGACGGTAGAATGAGCAACCGCTGGGGTGTAATAGAATTCTCTATCGTTCCTAATTTACGCCAAACGTTTCAACCTGTAAGCGGCACACGGGCGAGCATTTCAGGGCAGCAGGGTTATTATTACTCTACCTTGCACCACCGACCACCGGAAACGCTCCGTACGGTACCCCCCAACTGATTGCGGGAATCGACCCCCGGCCGATGCGATCCCGCTGACCGTTTCTACCGGTCACCGTGTAAATCGGGCCTGCTCGACAACACATCGGGCACGAGCAATACATTTTTAATAATCCGCTTAATTACTCCTCCGGGCAGCCATAAAATCATTATCACCAAACTTGTTCCGGCGTTGCTGTTTTAGCACGTACGCGGACAACGCTACGTCTGCTCTACGGATGCTTTTCGGTGCGGTGCAAAATGGTGCCGGTGAGCCTACCGTGCAACCCTCTCTCTCTCTCACTCTCTCTGTCCTTCCCGGGCTGCGTGGGTAGATTTCTGTTTTCCCCTCATTAAGGGCCAGGCAATGGGCTCGGGAAGGAAGACCCATTCCAGCACGTTTTATTTGTTATGTTTGCCTATAAACGTCGCTAGGGTTTCCCGGCCCCGGCACATCGGATGTGCTGGATGTGAATCTGTGAGCAACTTTTACTGGGACTTTGATTGGGTCACGTAAGGGAACGAAATCTAGGTAAACTATTAGTGAGCGAGTTATTTGGGCTAGGCAGCGCAACCGCCGGGAAAAGAAATATCATCAAATAAAGTTAAGAAATACATAATTTATACATCACACAAATGATTGGAAATGAATGAAGCTTGTTCCTCGGAACTGGTTACTGTCAGCTCATTTTGCCTGTCAGCCTCAAGGATGCGTCTGGCACTTGTTAGGACTATCGAGACGGGTATGCGTGTAAAGCATAGCCTAATTTGCGTAGCGATTCGAATAATTGAAAAGCTCTACAGCTTTGATTTTAAAATTCAATAAATATGTAATGCTCTCGCTGCTGCCTACTAAATGCATGGGGCAAGGGTTTCCTCTCTTTGGTTTAGCAATTGAAAACAACTGTTTAAAGCATAATAATATGTTTAAACCTTCCGTAAAATACTCCAATCCTTTAAATTATGCCTCAGTTAAATAAAATATTAAGAATAAAAGCATAGAAGTAAGCAGAATCAGAGAAAAATACACCAATACTTTTATTTACTCGCAACAGACACTGTAAGCATTATTATATTCTCGAAATAAACGAAATATCTCACATTGCTGAAGTGTTCCACGTTAGCATTGCGAAAGCCTTGATTCCTCGTCCGATTCCATGTGTAATTCCATGTGTTAGCCCACCGGAGTAGTGGTGGCAGCTCGGAATCAATTCCGGAGTCGATGCCGTTGCTGGAATCGATTCCTATTCTAGACCCAAATTCGGAACCGATTCCGGAGTTAACACCGGAGCCGATTCCGGTGTAGAATCCAGAATCGGAATCGACTCCAAGATCGGGACTCGACGTGGGAATCGCTCCAGAAACGGAATCAAAATTGACTCCAGAATTGGAATTAGCTCCGGAATGTGAATCAGTTCTTGAATTGAAATACAGGGTTTCCCACGATTTATTGGTTGGTTCCCATCAATTTTTGGTTGGTTCTCATATGTTTTGGTGCGTTCCCAAGATTTTTTGGCCGTTTCTCAAAATGTTATTTTTCAATTGTATTGATATCCAATCGGACGATACCAATAAATTATGGGAACGAACCGAAAACCTATGGGATACGATGAATAAATCGTGAGACGAGCCCAAAATATTATGGGAACTGACCAATAAATCGTGGGAAATCCTGTAAGAAGTTTCAGAAGGGAAATCAATCCGGAAATCTTGACATAAGAATGTACCATTTATTAGTAAATTTGGATTCATAGCGTCAATCAATACGTGGCAATCATTCGACCCAAACGTCTATTCTTATAGAGATTCCGAAACTGACTCCGATTACGAAGCCGATTCTGATTTTGTAGCCAATTCCGGAGCCAATTCCCAGAATCGATTCTGGAAACTGATCCGGATTTGATTCCAGAATACTTCGGAGCTAGGAGGAATCGATTCCGGCAAAAACTTCATTTTCCCCATCACTACACCGGAGCCTGGCCAGCTTGATACGCTTCACCCTGGGCAGTGAATCGAGAGTCGTCCGTTGCGACAGGTTCTTTGAATTAAACTGCTTTTTCAGGCTATAGAATGACCGGTTGGCAGCCAGCATTCTTGCACGCAACTCAGCTTCCATGCTGCAGTTTGTGCTGACCTTTGCCTCGAGATAGGTGAAATCTTGGACGGTTTCACACGTACGTACGTGTCACCCCTACGTAGGTGGGTTTTACACATTTAGTTTGTTGTTTTTCAGACATGCAAAGGGACATGCATATTTTTTATGACTTGAACTGTTGTTCAAAGTAAAAGAAAAAGCATAATTTTAATTATTATTGCCACACGAAAGTAATTTAAATTAATATTTTTCTACTGTTCAACTCCATGCCGTAGTCCAGCAATGTTACACACTTTGTTCTATAATGTACCACTCATACCCAGCAACAAGGACATAGTTTAATTTTTAAATTATCAAACCACTTTTAAGTCTAAAATTTCCTTCAACCTACCTATAATGTAGGAAAAAGACAGGCTACAAATGTACCAAAGATAAATTAATTTTAAAAAAATCTTCCAAAACTCGTACCACCATTCAACATTAGCTTCCACTGAATATAAGTCAACTACAAAGCCTTTTATATGTTTTAGGAAGTTTTATACACCAAGTAAGAACTTCATTGTAGCACAATAGAAATGGTTGTATAGAAATTCAATTTAACGTTAATTTTCGACATAACCTCGCTAACGACTGTTTAATGTTGCAATTTATTCCATTTTTATCCGATTATATGCCGTATAAAAACAAGCAAAAAGCTCAGCATCAACTGACTGCAGACAGCATTTGGCTATAAAATGTGAGCTCCAACGAAAGCAAAGAAACCGTACCAAAACAACATTTTTATGTGATTTTCAGCTCCAGCTACCAGCATCTTAAAGCGAATGTTTTGTTGTGTTTTTTTTTTTGCCTGTGTGAAGAGTTCTAAATTTCCACTCTCGTTTGCCCTTTCCCTCTCTCTCTTTCTCACACATCTCTTGCAGATCGAGGACCAGTACGGGTTGATATTCAAGCAGTGCTCGTACAACTGGTGGGACCACAGTTTGGCCATCGGCGAGGTACTGTTTCTTGCCTGGGGTATACGCGTCTGCTACAACGTGCGCAACGCCGAATCGCTATACAACGAGGCGAAGCTCATCTCCTACGCCATCTACAACATTGCCCTGGTCAACACGACCATGGTAGCATTCCAGTGAGTATCGATTAGTCTTTCAAAAGGCCCGCTCGAATTTTATGTCACTCCCCATGCCCCTCCCTACGCATGTTTTACTGCCTCCGGTAAGATGGCCTGACTGGTTTTAAGCTGCCGAAATGACCTTCTTCCAGCCGGGGCCTGCTGAAGCTGAAGCTCTTAAACACTCAACCATTTCCCTCCGCTCTCTCCTGCCCATTAGTGAGGGTGATTTTAGCTGAAAAATTAATCCTCCGCTTTTTCTTCTTCTTTTTCTTCTTCTTCGCCTTCGAAATTCTTCCTCGCTTCGCAGCTTGTTCATTTTCCCGCAGGCTGGGCCGGATATTAAATACCTGCTCGGCTTCATACGTACGCAGCTATCCACCTCGGTCACGATAGCGCTCGTGTTCGGGCCGAAAGTGCTGCGTATACTGCGCGGCCAGGGTGACCAGTGGGATCAGCGGGCCCGGAAGCGGGGCATCACGGCGTCCTTCTCACTGAACGGCATCGGACTGGTGCCGGAGGAAACGGCCGACCTATATCAGGAAAATGAAGAGCTGAAGGTAAGGCTAACACCGGTGATAGCTATGACCACAACCAGTGTGTGTGTATGGCTCCTGACAGCTGATTTTTCAATTTTCCCCCAATGCCATTTGCATTCGACACTTCACTTAACCGGACTTTTGCTATGCATATTTTTCTCTCCTCCTTTTTTCCACCTGGATTTGTGCATCCAATCGGAAAACTCGCCTCAACTCGACCGGCACCATCCTGATTGCGGCCAATCGGACGTTTGTGTGTGTGTGTGTGTGTATGTGTTTTTCCCAAAAGGAAGAAATTCAGAAACTCGCTGCTCAAATTGAATTCATGAAAATTGTTCACATGGAAATGAACAATCGCCATCTGAAGCCGAAACCGGGCGGCTACTTTACCATGAAAAGTCCGCTCGGCAAATCGTTCGGCGGTGGCGCCGGTGGTGGCGCGGGCGGCGGCAGTGGCAGCGGTTCGCACCGGCACAAACACACCAAGGACGACTCGGTGAAGGAGCACAGCGGCGTGACGGAGGATGGACACAGCGGTACAAACAGTTGCTACTCGGGAACGGCCAACTCGATCGGGTGAGTTTTGTGGTAGTTGTTTTGTTTTTTTTTTTTTAATGGTAAAAATCATCCCACCTCTCTGAGTCCCTTTCGCTCTTTCTACGTTCCCCGAATTTTTCCCTCCAGCGGGTACATGCCTGTGTTCGAACACAACCACATGCGAGATTTGCAACGAAATCGAAACAACGCAGGCAACGTCAAAACTTTGTTACACTTTTTGCTGGGTCTTGTTTTTTTGGGTCCATCTGGTTTGATGTCCGTGTGGTTTGCCGTTGTGGCGAGAGACTGTTGTTTGTGTACGTTTCTGGCGGGTGGTGGTGATTAGTGGACACATTATTAGGATTTGCCTGTCGGCTAACTTTGTGCTCCCGCAAGGGCTTGCGATCAATGATGATTTATTTTGGGAAGTTTTTCATCGTTTTGTATCACTTCTGGGAAAGGTGGAAGAGATTGTAAGGATCGAGCTAAATTGCTTATGGGCTGTTTTTCTCTATATTTTGATGGAACAAACATTATATAGCGTTGTTTGTGTGAATATCTACGCTCAATTCAAACCAGGCACTGATTAATTCCATCAAACTGTTATCCTGACACGCGTCATCGCTAACGTACGCAGCCACTTTCTAGTTGAAAAGTACCAGGCGGCTCCATGGCTCCATGATTGTTTCTGACTACATAAGGAAAATTACTATTATTATGTATTGTTCAATTTGATGAACATTTATCATAAGTGGAATATTAATGACTTACATTAACTTAATTACACTATAATTTCAAACACCCTGCATGTATCCAGATCTATAAAATGTTGTTTTTTTTAAGATTCTGAAAATAACATTTCAAAGGTTCATCATAAGGTCATCATTGATTCGTCCAACATTTTACATATGTCGATAAGTTGTGCTCTTTCCATTAGGTGTTATTGTCTTGGGAGTGTGTAACATTTTTTTTCTTTATCTAAGTGTTTGTTTTAAATAGAAAATATTTAACATTCTTGGTAATTTATCTCTTGAGAAAATTCCGAGCTTCATTTTGAAGGGTTGTAAACCTATCGTTTACATAAACATATAATATGTAACTTATAAGTTATCTACTAAAAATATCATTATTTAATTTTATTCAACGGGCCAAAAACGCCAAATTGCTTTTAATTATTTTTATTCTGTACACATTGGGTTCTTTTATGTTGTTTAGTTTAATATTTCAAAACTAATAAATTATGATCAAATAAATATTTTGAATAATGCAACTTTTTAATAATAATTTTCAATAATTTTTAATAATTGTTTTCCACATTTTTAAGATGTAAACAAAAAATATTAACAAGCAATCATTACAGTTAATAAATAATCACCAGTTAACATTAAATTTTCGTTTCACATTTGAACACAAAGATTACCACAGTTTGAAATATATCGTTATGATGTGTTTATAGTTTGCCCAATTTGTTTTCATTAGCGTTGATGGGTTAAAAGTTTTGTTTTGTTAATTTTATTTGGCAGCAATCAACAAAATTTGATTACAGTCGAATCTAATAATGCAGCATGCATGCACCGACACAACGTGATAAAAATGATTTCATCCGCAGTGGCCGACCTGCTTTGAAGTTGTTCGCTACGTGCCCGAGTTAAGCAATCTCGGGTGCCGCCACACTTCCACTATACACGACGGGACGGTGGCTTGTTTTCGTTGCTTTATTTGCTTAATTTTCTCACCCATCGTTTTACCACCCTCCCTTTCTGCTTTCTTCTACCACACCGCAGCTTTACAGCGCAACCGACCACTACCACCACCACCACCAGTACGAGCACCGCGGCAAACAACAGCAGTGGGCTGACCGAGAAGGTATGACAAGGCAACCGAGATGGACAAGCAGGAATGGACGGTAGCAACCCTGCCAGCCCGTACCATTCATCGTCCAATTCTGCCACGTACACGGCAACGGACAGTACGAACCATGCCGGCTACAGCATCAACTACAGCGTCACCCAACCGGGCTGGGGGAAGCCTAGCACTGGCAAAAACGCACACCAGCCCGGTTTCAATCTCAACAGCATCAACAACAACAGCAACAACAACTGCAACCGTAGCAGTAATAGCGGCAGCAACGCAAACAGCCGCCCGTGCACCTCCCGCCACCAACCGGCGGTGGCTGCCACTAGCAACGATCACGATAACTGCAATAATAATCAAAGCAAGCTATCGCCAGTGCAACCGGCTGGTGCGATCGTGAAGGGGGCGCCCCGGGAGGAGCCCGATAATCGACTGAACAACAACCACATCGTGCCAGCACCGGCAGGGCCATCACCGGTCCCGTCCTCGCTGCCGTCGCCGTCCGCTTCGAGCAGAAGCGTGCCGAGGACGGAGGACATCTCTATCGGGGCCGCCGATTGCACGACAACCGTCGATACGACGACCGATACGAGCACACACACCACCAGCGATACCATCGATCAGCGGCTGCCCGTGTACGTATGAGATGGGGGGCGGGGGCTGATTGAGACCGGAGGCACCGGTGAAGATGAAACCGAGCCCAACCGCCACTCGAGATATAACCCCCATAACGCTTCGCTATTGTTGTAACCCCCATCATCCCCCAACCCCCGTGTTGTCGTGTTGCGGACAGCGTGAGTGATGTGCAGGACGCCCTCCGCTCCAACAAAAAAGGAGGGACAGAACATAAATCCTTCAGCAACAACACGACGAGCGCGCATTAAATATGGCCGAAGCAAGAACAGCGACCCGGTTTCGCAACATTCCTCGGCACCCAGAGGCACCAGAGCGTGCGCACACACACACACCCCCCTGACCGCACGTGATAATGAAGAGAAACAAGTGACACGATGTCAAGCGAATTACATTACCAGCCATCCTGAGCCAATGGTTGCAAATTCTCCTGGCATTTGCCAAGTGTTTTTTTTTGTACCACACCACTGTCCGCTGGTGGCAGCAGCGGCTACCATTACGCGCTGACGCGGTAAGAGAGTGTGCGTGCGTGTATGTGTGTGTGCCTGTTGGGGTTTTTTTTGCGTGTTTGTTATTACTGCCAACTACCGTCTGTTATGCTTGTTATCTGTGTATCCGTCCGACTGACGAGGGGGCCGGACCACGGACCATTTCTCCCTCTACCGCGGGACTGGCGGTGGTCATGTTTTATGCTTAAGTTTTCACGCTTCTCCCGCCCTCCAGTGCACCGGAGGCAAGTGAGAGAGACAGAGAGAGAAAGAGACAGAGACTACGTGACAAGGGGAACGTGTTTGCTGTAGCTAGGCAGCAGCTAGGATGATCTGTTGTTCTTCACCGCTGCCGTTGTTTAGTTTTGTGCGCCGTACCCACAGTGCAACGGGAGAAGGAAAACTGACACCCCGGGACGATGATTTATGCTGCGTGCTGCGCGGGAAAGCGGACCACGGCACGGACATTGATGGAGAGCGATCCCGCCTCACAACAGCAGCAGCAACAGCACTTGCAAAGAACCGAAGCCGTAACGTACGCGTCTCGTCTCAAATGTAAGTAGTGATAGCAAGTAGCAAAATTTGAATAATCCCAACATAGAACCGGGACACAAACGCAAGCCACAATTCGTTCACTGAAAGAGGGAATTTGATCGCAATGTAGTTTGGCTTTCGCATGTAACCAAAACATAAATTTTGTCGTCTAACACTGCAATGCCGAAGTTCTTACACTTGTTTCAAGCGAAATTTACAGGGTTTTCCCGGGGGTTCTCATAGTTGTGGGACACTTCCTAGACTCTTTCACATTGGAAGTGAACTTCATACGTTGGAAATTGAACTCTATGGCACCCTTTTTGGACGGGCTCGTCGGAAACTCCTATTGGATTTGGCCAAGAAGAGTATTTGAGAGAGCCAATTCCCATTACAATAAGTTTATTTCATGCAAGAAAGAATCAATCAAAGTATCCCACAGCTATGAGAACTCCTGGAAAACCCTGTATGCATAGTAAATAGTACATTTTAGTTTACCATTTTCTGGAAATGTGTGCGCCACTCCTTTCAAATAGAGATGGAAGTATTTAACATAAAAAGTAAAGGTAACTAGTTACTTTTCCATGAGTAATTAGTAACAGAAACTAGTAGCGAATCGTCTGATTGTTGTAATATAACAATTTATTTAAAACTACTAAAAAAACTCATGGGGCTGTCCCATGGTACAGTTGTCAACTCAAATGACTCAATAACATGCCTGTAATCGGTTCAAGCCTAGAATTGACCGTCCCCTCGTATCTAAAACAAATGACTAGTTAAAAGTTCTTCTTCTTCTTTGGCACTACAACCATTGTCGGTAGCTAGAGGCTTGCCTATACCACTATTAGACTTGGCTTTCAGTGTCTTATTAGTTACCCGTAGCAGGATAGACAGTCCTACGTATGGGCAGGCACGGTCCATTCGGGACTTGAACCCATGACAGGAATGTTGTTAAGTCGTACAAGTTGACGTTTTACCAGTTACAGCAAAACATTCCCACCTATACTTTCAACATCGCTTGGTTAAGCTAAATTGCTTACTATCGAAATTGTTTCTTATTTTCTTTTTTACCCCGGATTGTAGTCCGTCTAGCCCTGCCATCCGCCATTAAATTGAGCTGCTTATTTATGACTTATTGGTTTACCCCAATAAAGCAGTATAGTCAGTACAACTTACAGTCGGGAGTTTGACGCTTGTTGCTATGTCCTACCCTTCGACGAATGTTGCACAAAAACATTCTTCTTTACGATATCTTAACTAAGCAAAATCGTAAAAACCCGCCAAAGCACATTCAATCAAACTAACAAATTGAAGTATTTCTCTCCAAATACGTGTTTTGCAAACAATCAAACATTTATCTTTATTGTATATCCTAATAACTGTTTTGGCACATATTAAATACTCCCTAAAATCGATTTAAGTATAAAAATTCATTTAACAACGCCCAATTTATCGTAAGCGCAGTTAATTTGGCAACAAATGAAAAACCTTTGCGTGAAAGACAATTAAAACAATAAACTAGACACTTCTATATAACATTCAAAGTGCAAAGTGACAAACATTCAAACACAAGCATTGACATAAAATTTCCTGCCGTTCTAAAAACAAGCCATTATGTAGTCCAAAAGTTTGAGATAAACTTTTAATTATTTATTTTAATACAACATATCAAAATAAATACAACAAAATAGTTTAGGTAGGTTAAGGCGCAAATTACTATAATTTGTACAAAACTTTTAATCCTTCTGAAGCCAACGATGGCGTCCAATACATTGTTGCGATTCCTTGGCGTAACTCTCTCGCCACAGTCTAACACGCGCCAACCGTTTGAACAATTTGAATAATTGCCCTCAGGACGGCTCGGCACGCTGCCGCTTAGCTGAACCGTGGCTAAAAAGGGTACGGTTGAACAAACATTGCACGCAAATGGATGGAAGAGGCAACGCGTGGGTGACCTGTGTAGTACGACATTTAAAAAAATGAGAGTGAACACAAAAAAGAAGGAGGATACTCTGCCACCTCCACCTCAAAGAAAGCGACCACCAGTCAGAGTGGGATGACGGAAACCTCGAAATGGACCGGAAACTTGACCAAGACAAACCCTCCGAGTCCGTCGGGAGATTAAAGGATTTTTCAACACACACACTGCTTATGCACGATGGGACTCTCTTAACGAGTGTGTGTTCACTGTGCACGGTGATGCTGATGGGAAATTACAGACACGTTATGGTTGAATTTATTTGTCCTCGGTTCACTGGACGGTGCTGAAGGGGTCCCCGTTGTAGGGTAGAAGGACCTGGGAATGCATGTACACATCCTCCCAGGTCCGAGCACACACGCCGGGTTGGGGCACCACTTGTCAGATGCACAAATAGATTACAGTGCAGCTCGCAGTGAAGGGCAGAAGGATGCTGGTAGCTGGGAAACATTAGAGAAAGATGCGGTAGGCGTCGGTCTATTTTTGTAAGGAAATAAAAAAGAACATCCTTCTGCGATTCGAGGACAGACTGGCCAGGAATGAAGGGCAATGGTAGGATAATGAAGCTTTAAATTAAAGAGCTCGCCTTGATTATCCAGCTGGTGAAGCCTTTGCTACACGTTGAGAAGTGTAGTCCGTTGTTACGGTTTAAGTGTGGTTCGCCCGGCAGGTGTGCACTTAGTCGTAGTGAGGATAATTAAAATGGTTTCTACATTTAGCTTGCTTCAAAATTTAATGAAGTGCTATTTGGTCAAATAGAGCCCGAAGACACGACACCATTTCAGTTGAAATAATAACACATTTTCACGGAGGTATTATTGGGCAACTGAACATACCTTGTTAGTTGATGCAATTGTGTAGTATCAAAATTACCGTTAAAGAATTTACATTCAGAAACGAATGGACTTGAGTGGAATGGAATATTCTCGGTGAGAGGGCAACTACGCCATAATCAATAGATTCTCGAACAATTTGGAACTCCATTGTGGTTCTGTCTTGTTGTGGATATTGTATGTGTCTTCTATGTGGATATTGTACAGATGAACACTGGTTCAAATTTCATCGCGATTTCGTGTTAATTTTAGCAAACATTCAACAGCCGAGGAGGTGTGATTCATGCACCTTTTTTCATGCAGTCAATACTCGACATGAAGGGTTGCAGGGCTTCTCTTTTTATCCCAATACTGCGGGACAATTTCGTGAATCTTTCTTAAATAATGCCAAGATTGTAGCATGATGCTAGAAAACGTAGGCATTTGTCGATCGTTAAACTCTTCCGAACTTCGGAAGGTGGTTTAAAAGATAGACCTGCCAGCTCCTACAAGACCAGACGACATTGATTCTCATGTGGATCGTCCTATGTTAACATTGATAAGAGTATTATTCAGTTGCTTGTAGTAATCAATAGTTCTTGGGTTGTTATTCCAAAGAAGCAAAAAACGTTAGGCGTCATCCATCAATTACTTTACGCAAAAATTGCATATTTTCGATCCCCTCCCTCTATATTACTTAACAGATTGAGAAATTGGAAAATTACATAACAGATTTTGCAAGAAATTGGATTGGTATTACACGTGTTTCCAGCGTTACAGTTGAATCTCGTGCCATTTGCTTCGAATCGCGTGTCGTCACCTGCAAATCGCATGCCACTATCATCAAATGCGTGCCTTTACAATCGAATGCGTGCCACTGGAATGCAACGTTTCTGATTACTGACGTTACGGAATGCTTACGATCCCTTGGTAAGCTTATTCGTCCATCCGTCCGTGGTAACCAAATTCCGTCGTGGGTTCAATCCTCTTATGAACTGGCCCCCCTAGCAATGACGGAAAATGCGTACATACATAGAGAGTAGCGAAATCCTTTTTAGGCCAGCATAACCGTAAGGATTATTAAGTCATGGAGAATAATCGTTTATTACTCATTTGTTATTCAAAAACCAAAATTTTCAAACATTTTATTTTTGCGACACAAAATTTTAAATCCCACTTTTTTCTATCTAACAAATCGTAACGTTTAACGACCCCCCTATCGGCGTTACGTAATTGATTAATGACGCCTTACGACTTCCAGTTGTGGAAGTTGGAGCAAAAATAATTATTAGAATATAGGTCCACGAATTATATTGATTTCTGGTTTCTGGTCAACTGATCAATTTTTCGTAAAAGTCTATGGTCTGCTTTTAAGATCTATGTTTTCGGTTTTGCTTTAAGATCTATGTTTCGATCTATTGCCTTACTTACCTACTTATCCGGCGCTACAACCGCTTTGCGGTCCTGGCCTGCCTCAGAAGTGTCTGAAACCGCTCACGGTCTCGCGTCTTCGTCTACCAATCCGTTATCCCGGCCTTAACGGCAGACGCTTCCACGCCATCCTGCCACCTCAATTTGGGCCTACCACGCCTCCTCTGTCCCTGTAGGACAGCCTATACAAACATTAGGCGATGGGATGGTTCGTCCGTTTCCATGCGTACAACATCACCAGTCCACCGGAGCCTGACGTGCTTGATACGCTGTACGACAGTGAGGTAGGACGTACTTCTCGTATAGCTCGTCATTATAACAGTTCTTCCAATGTCCTTCCACACACACGGGGCCAAGTATCTTCTGAGCATTTTCCTCTCGAACGCAGCTGAGAGGGTTTCGTCAGATTTGGACAGTGTCCATGTCTCAGAGGTGTATGTGAGTACTGTTACTATACAGGTACTATATAGTCCCAGCTTCCCGTTCCAGCAGGTGAGCTGATTTTTCAGGCTAGAAAGATCAATTGGCAGCCAGCATCCTTGCTCTACCATGCTATTGTCGTTGCTGACCTTTGACCTAAGATAGGTGATTTCTGGGACGACTTCAAAAGTACGTCACGCCTACATAGGTTTCGATTATTTATAGTTAGAACCGCAGGTGTTGAATTTCCTACCTCGTATTAATTTTTTGGATGTCTTAAATGTCTTAAATACCAAACTCTACTTCATAATCCTAATCTCATAAGCTCCTAAGTAGACAGTCTTCCCAGTAAATTGTTTATTATGGAATATGAGTAAAACTATTATTTAGTTGCGTAGAGTGAAGGAGGTCACAGTGATCGATTTACGACATTCTAGCATTTCCTTTTTGAATCATACCCGAATTTATACTCAACAATATACAAACATACATACACCCTTATCTTAATGATTACCGAGAACGATTTAATCCAAACCTCCCCAAAAATCATGAATCTTGTGCCTTTTTTGCTGCTATTTCAATCAATCAACCTAACTGACCAAGCGGCTGGTGGATCATAAAACTGTAGACGTTTTATTCGTACATCATGCAACGATAAATTTATACGACTGTATGCAATAAAATCGGTCGGTTTGTTCTCTTTCCCTTCCCCATGGCCGTTTGTACATTGATTGGGACATTCTCCAAAAAAAAATAGGAAACAGACGAATGTATTCTGAAACCCATTAAATCCGTTTGACGCTGACGATAGCAGATTCGATTATTTAATGTTATTGATTTACTAGTCCCATAGGCCACGACCATTGGTGGAAGTGATTTTTGTAACGAAATTTTGACATTATTTATGTAACATAAAAATACTATCTATTAGGTATCAGGATAATCCTTACACCTACACCTCTTATCACTTCTGACTACTCGAAACAAACCGAAAGTTACACAACAACTGCAACCCAACCCACAGCTGCAATCAAAACGCAATTTAAATAATTACAATTCCAATGTAACACCAACCACTGGGCACACCATACCGGCGTGCTGGGCGTGGTGTTGCAGGATTGACCAACATCCCACTCGGGGACCAATCCAAGCGCCCAACAACGCAACGGGCAACTTCCCCCAGGGGGAAACCCTGCTCAAATGGTGTGGTGCTGTTTTTGAAAATTGTTACTTCATCGCTTTAGAATTATTGTCACCTCGGCTTCGTTGTTGGCTTCCCAAAAAGGGTGAGTGCGAGTTTTGTTTGACGTACGAAATGCTCCGCTCTCACCCATTCAAAAAGACACACACACGTACAGAACTTTTCTTTCGTGTCCACTTTTCCCTTCCGTGGAATAGTCCCTTCGCTGTTGATTAGTTGCAAACTAGTTACGTTGTGTACGTTGTTGCTGCTCCTTTCTGTGTGCTGTGTGCTGTGTTTGCCGTTAGTTACAAACTCGTGCTTTATGCCATGTTTTACATGAAGCCTTTTCTCTCGCCATCCGCTTTCTTCTTCCTGCAGGCTACAAAAGTGCCGGGAGAATGCTAACAAGTGTTACGGAATTATGGTCGACGGTTCGTCACCCCGGTCCCCGGCAGCGGCATTTGCTCAACAACCGACCCTTTCCCAATAGCTACACCCACCGGTTCGGCAGTACAGCAGTAAGGTGAAGCCGACGGTGAAGTGACCGTAAATGAATCAAAAGTGAACAATATCAACTGGGAAGCTGGGAGAAGGTGGTTGGCGAAACACGGCACAGCAAATGCTGCTCTGCTGGAATGTTTTGTTCTGTTCCCCCCGTCCTAGCGATCCTGCTTCCGGGAGAAGAGGGGCAGAACACAAGCGAATCCCAGAACCATCCCGGAAACACAGGAAAGGACACAGCTGCAGTATCGCGCCAGGATGGGCCGGGAAAACGAGAAAACTTTCCCATCAACGTGAGTATCATCATCAATCAAACTAATTAAAATTTAAATTACCAACCAGACCAGGGCATACTGGGCAATGGGGGGGACCAGACAGCAGCACCGATACTCGACGGGTGTCACAGTCGCCCATCTGTGTACCTGTTGGCAGCGGCTGCGTCCGCAGTCTAGGGACCGGGTTTGAGAATTGGACCATCGATCGACCAAATCGCCTCTAAGATTGTTGCCCAGCCCGCTCCGATGAGCGCTTGTTGCAGTCGTGGAGTTGGATGACTTGGCTCATCGGGATTATCTGCCGGAATTTTGTAGGGATATCACTCATCCGTATATTAAAAGCAATCGAGCCAAATCCGTTCTGATGAATCGTAAAAGAGAGAGAGAAAAAGTATAGTCAACCAAGAAGCAGCGACAGGGATTCTAGCATTCCACGAATTATGGTAGCGATACCAGACACTAATAGGCAGCGTAAAAGCTTCCCACTCTGCTGCGCGTACTTAATAACGTCGCAAGTGCAATCATTCACAGTACTTGGTGCATACTCCTCCACACTCCAATTGTGTCCGCGTTGTTTGTCCACTCCATCATCGTGCATAACCCACACAGCGGAATTCGGAGGATTACTTCGTGGTTAACCGTGCGGGATACGCTTGTCACAACCCTTGACACAATCTGTCCTTAACAGTGTGTCAGCTACGGTTGCGTTTGCGGCGAATCGTACTATCGCTGTACTATTTTTTTTACTGCCTTTCTGTTTCAATAACGGTCGTTCTGTGGCTCTACAGGTGGTTTCCCGGGTCCAATACGATGAAATCAATCTATAGCCGTGGCGGACTGACAAATATCGATACAGTGCATAATATGGTCCAGGATATGCGATACCATCGAGGCAGGATTGTCAGGTGTAATGAAAATTATGCAAATTCAAGCAATCATTATCAACCCCGACCCGATGTATAATGTGCATCATCAGTGTTGCTAATCATGTGAATTTGATCATCCTGAATGCATTCAGCACGGTTGGTTATAATCAGAATGGTTTTTTTTCTTTTGTTGAAACATCTGGCGTTCAAAAACGCCTGTAATGCAATCAACTTTTGTTTGTAAAGCTGTGCCTTTTGGGTCGATTGTATGACTGAATACGATATGTTTCTTTAACAAATATTGGGGTTTCATTTAAAAATGATCTTATTTTCCCATCCATAATGCCACTTCAGACGATTCCATGGCCCAGTTCTTAGCAGTTTTCATTTAACAAACAATAGTTTTCATTTATTTAAAGTTGATGTCACAAGAAGAGAGCAACAAAAAAGCCATATTACAGTCGAAGTTAAAGGACTTGTGCTAAAATCCCTTTAATGTGTTTTCGTAAATCGGCTCAACTTTAAGGCAATTAACTCTAAAGCCCGATTTTCAAGCTCAAAAATATTACTTGGGTAGTTGGGGCATCTTTCTTCGTTAAATCCCAACTATCAACCACGGCCAGAGAAATATTATATTTGATTGTTGGTATACTGTGTGCAGAGCCGTAGCGTGGTATGGTGGCGCCCTTGGCAAACATACATAACCGGCCCATACAGGCTTTTGGGAATTATTGCGTAAGACCACCCAGTTGGGTAGTCACAGTCCTTGCTACGGGGGACGGTCCATTCTAGACTTGAACCTCTGATGGGCATGTTATTGTGTTTTGAGTGTTGACGATTGTACCACAGGACCGTCCCCAACTTTGCTCAGAAGCGCCCTGAATGATGTTTTATCGTGCAATTGTATTATGGACCTTGGCGGTGACCAATCCGGCCAATACGCTACGCTACGGGTCTGACTGTGTGTTTTATTCGCCATGAACCAATTTTGTCGATCCTCTGCACCAGAGATGTCAAACTGGTGGCCAACGAGATCTTTCGGTGTGGCCCGCGATTGCTTGATCCAATATTTATTTGTAGAATCATTTCTACTTCTACAGCAAATGTCAGTGAATTCCGAACACCTGAAACATGAAGAGATGTTCAATTTCGCAGATTTCTCTACTAATTGTCAGACCATGCCACGTCATAAATCCTTGTCTGGTGTTTTATCGTACCTTCTTTCTTATGCATGCATTCACAAAAAAGAAGAATAACAAACACTATTTATTTTGATAAAAATCAATATTCAAATCCGGACAATTTTATAGTAAAATGGTTGAGACAGTTATTACAATTGTGTTATATCCCCTTAAAATATTGTGTTAAAATTGTGTTGTTAGCAACAAATATTTGATGAATATTTTTTAAAGACAAAACTCGCATTTTAGCTGCAATCTCATACAAATGTATATAACCCGGAATGTGCGGAAGTATGTTACCCATCTGTATGTGGATTTGGAACATTTTTTTTTATGCAAGGTAGTACTCAAGGTACTTGGTGACAAAACAAGTAATTTCTATAAGAAAAAGACTTGGAAAAATTAACAAAGTCACTCAACCAACAGGAGGAACAGGAACATAATCAACCAATGGAATTTTTGTCTTTATCTTAACTTACCTTGTTTGTTGGCACAAAACTATGGAAATTTTGAAAATATCGGACGTCTTTGGCTGATTGAAAATAATCTAATACATTTTTTACTTTATTTTGCGTCAAAGTTTTAACTATTGCAACGTAATTGTTATCCAAAAATGAAATGAAAAGAACTGCTAATAATAATATCATTAAAAAAAACTACTCTGCGGCCTGTGCTACTATTTTCAATAGCATTTTGGCCCGCGGGGTCAATTGATTTTGACATCGCTGCTGTACACTTCAAATTTTTAACTATACACCCAACAAATTCAGGAACACTTTTCTTCACGATGTAATTTCTTTTCAACCAATACGGAATCGACCAAGGAAATGTAGTTTAGTGTAGACCAAGTGGAAAAATGATTTGCCACTCATACCATCGACAACATAAGAATAACATGCTTCTCACCCTTCTCACAACCAGCAATAACTCTCCTACATATACCCATTATAAATATGCATTACATCAACATTTTAACGCCTTACTGTACTGTGCCCAGACGCGATCATCCCCATGCATCAACAAACACCACAATCCACAACACACACACACACACATACACATTTTCGCTCGAAAAAGTTGTGCTTTTAACTTCTCTGTTCCGGGTTTTCACACGCCCAAACCAACAAACAATTCCATTGTTATGAATCCCAAACTTCCCGGAACAGATCCCCGGAACCAAAAAAAACCCGCCCCGTACCTTACTCGTACCTCAAAACATGGCATACAGTTCAATACAACCCGTCAAAGAGGATGAGTTTTCATTAAATTCCACTCACGCGTGGTATCCGCAATGCCCCGCAAAAAGTTGTTGTGCCTCTTTCCCTCTGTTTCCGTTTGATTCAGAAATCAAAACCACCCTTCGCCGGGGGGGGGGGGTTGCCCGGGGGTGATTTTTCGGAGGTTTTCGGAAGCTTCAACGGATCGGCGCCGATACGCAAAATCCGGATACCATCAGGGCGGCTCAAGTTGCCATATACCGTCTTCCACTTTGCGTGTGTGTATGTGTGAGTGTGTACGTGAGTTATTTTATTTTTTTTGGTTTTGTATTGCTGTAGACTTCAGTTAGCCTCCAGCTCGGCACGGTCCAATTTGGTTCAAATTCCCTGGTAAAGCTGTAATCGGATTAAAAGGTTACTCAAGCCTTAATGCTCCCGATAGTGCTCCAGAAAGAAAGGGGCAGGAGAGAACCTAACGGGTTGTTTGGGGCTGAGCCGTGCTTATAGCAACGTTCAGCCGAATGGCTCAGAGATTTTGGTATTAAGCGGCAGGGCCCCGAGAACCAATTAGAAGGTTTTTACAGCGATGGGCACTTCCGGCAACTCGTTGCGTGCCCGCAACACGTACAAACGATATTAAGATCTTGTTTAATTTAAACTCGTGCGTATGACTTGACACTACAAGCTTTGCACCACTCTTTCGGCGTACGTTTAAAAAGGAAAGCTGCTACAAGTTTGCTTTTATTGAACTTACAGAAATCGCGATGTAAAAGAAGCGATGTATCTGTCTTGTTAACGTCATTTCATAATGCGATGGCGTCTGTTTGAACTTTTTCTTCCACTTTTTTGATCCGTTTGGGATTTGAAGAGCTTAGGGGGAAACAGATGAGCACTTTAGACCTTCACTTACACATGCCCTTCTCTTGTGGAGGATGGAGAGACATACAATTTTAATGAAACGATCTACATTAATGTTTAATCATCTCTGCTTGTTGCAAACCGTACTTTCCTCCTCAGTTATAATTGTTTTACATCTGCTGATTATGATGTGTAATTAAGGCAGGATACACATTCATACCGTGAGCAAATCTAACCTTTGGAATTTATTTAATTAGAGGTTTGTCTTTTTTTTAACGAGTTCATTCACATTCAAGAGTATTTAGAAAACAATTAATACAGGGTTTCTGGCATCGTCAAAGCGTTATCGGTCGCCGTAAATACTGTTTTTGGGCGACGTAAACCCTCAATTGTTACTATTATTTTCAATTATTCATATTTTATATATAATATAAGATATATTTTTAATGATACGGCCAACCAAGCCGTCCTTACGAGAAATAATAAAAAAAAAAGATATATTTTACATAGAAGCGTGTTATTACATTAACGAAGCGTATTTTGTCGTCCAATGTGGTCAACGACAGATAAGTTCCGGAATTATTCCTGTAATGTAGTAGGACCTTTATAGCTCCTTTGACTAACAATTGTTTGAAGTAACAGATTTTTAAAATCATTCACTTTTTGTATTCTTTTCCTTTTAATGTCTCTTTTACGTCAATGAATCAATCCGATCGCTGAACCTATTCCGCTCTTTAATCGGCTTTTCTTGTCATTTCTAGAATAAATGACATCCCATTAAGAGAATAAGATACATTAACCTTCTGATGCGCTTGATTTTCACTCCAGAATTATTACCATACCATCTACTGCTTAAGTGAATCTCATCTTTTTTCCTGTATTTACTCTCCCCGATTTTCACAGAATAAGGCATTACACTGAAGAGACAAGCGGAAAGCAACAGCATTAATGTACTGAAGGCAAAAATTATGACGACACTCAATTCAGTTACTATAACCCCGAGGTAATGCAGAGCCAAGGCCGTTTTTTCCAACCAATTCGTTCGTTTCACGCAATACATTTCAATTTCCTTCTCCAAACGCCACCATGAAGAAATAGAAGTAGAGGGGAAGGCACCCATCAATCCGCAGGCTCTAACCAGCGTCAACGGTGAAGGGAAAACATCGGATACACCCTTGCTTGTGCATTACTGGAGCTGGACGGATAAATCGATGTTGAGATAGCGACTCCTATTCCCACCATCCACTGGCGGGGGGAGGCAACTAGAAAAGGTCATTTAATTTCCTACGAAGCAGGTTAGTTGGCGGAGTGATGTTGTTGTTGAACTTGCCAAAAAAAAAAGAAGCAGTTCGATCTTGTCCATCTCGGTCTGTTGTAATGAGTTTTGTCGGACGACATTGGTGAACGCATGGTAGATGTAGAAGAAGAGTGTCGTAGTGTCATTCATAGGATGAAAGCTCCCAAAATACCTTTTTTGTCCAGTGCGATGAGTGCGTTTTGAAATGTAGCCAATCTCGGGTAGAGAGAGAGAGAGAGAGAGAGAGAGAGAGCGAAAGAGATAAAAATCACTTACCACGCCCCACTAGGTTAGGAGTTGCGTCTATTCCTGCAGCTCGGAGCCACCACCGCAAACGGCAAACGACACACGCGTCAACACTGCGCGCTCCATAGAATCCATGCGATTCTTGGTAATTTCCAAAGCAACGTGTGGGCGCTTGGGTGGCAAAAAAAAAGAGCGCACGGAAAAACGATGCAGCATAGTGATTTCCCTACCATGCTCGCTATAAATAGCGCGGTAGCTCCAGAATGCAGCCCTGGAGATGTCGACCCACATGGAAGGACGAGCAGTTGCAGTCCCAGCCAGCACCGAACCCAATCGCGCACCGATAGAGAGATGACGATGATGATGATGATGATGATGATGATGATGGTGATGATGTGGAGAAGATGAAACCCCAACAGGAAGCACACAGTGCCCAAGACTAGGGGAGAGAACGAAAAAAAAACAAAAATAACACTAACATGCACCCAACACAAACTATCGTCCTCGACAACGGGACAGTATTGATTGCGAACCGTTCTGATAGAAAGAGGATGAATGAACAAAAAAAAGAAGGCATCACCCTCTGGTGTCATACGCACGTGCACGGGGGTTTCGCAATTATTTTTCGCACTTTTTGTTCGATTTCCCACTGCTGTGCTTGTCGGTGGATGGCAAAGTTTTGATTTCATTTCGCGCCAGCTCGAGCGGAAGGCATGAACCTCGCTTATGGCAAACATTGATCAATGTTTCTTTCTTTTTCGTCTACTTGCTTGCACTCGTTTCCGCTGCGCCACCTGTTGTTTATCAAAACAGCTTGTAACGTTGTGTTTAGATTTTCGGTCTATATTCGGACCAGCAAGGCTTGTCAATTATTTCGATGACATTTTACCTACAGGAAACGAACAACCGGTGAACATAGTGCAGCATAAAGTGCTGAAATTACGTCACCTATCTAAAAGATAAGTGCTCAATGTCTAAAAGTGAGCATTCTAGATGGAAAAAAGGAAAGCACAAACACAAAACAACCAAAAATGCTCTACTCAAAAATAATCAAAAACAATGCCACTGACACTGAACTTTTAGTGTGATTGTTAATAGAATAATGAATGTACATGACACAGAAACAGAACAAAAAACATTAAAGAAAAGAGGAAATAAGATTAAAAGACTACATAGAAGAGAGAAACGCGACATCGCACACGTTACAATATACAAACAATCGTTCAATGTGTTTAGGAAAAATCTATTTAGAAACGCATCTAAGATGTTAATAAGAAACGTAAAATTAAAATGAAAAAAAAACAAACAAACAAAACAGACGAGAAAGATAAAGTGTGGTAAGGTAAAATAATCGATAGAACAATATACTTAAAAAAGAAAAAAACAAAGCTGTACGAAAAATATAACTAGACGAGGTGAACGTTACACAATGCAAGCAAGCATTCCCTTAGAGAGAAAAGAAAAGCAAAAAAAGAAACGGAAAACAACTGAAAAACAACTAGAACAATGCAGCAGCGAAAAGCAGAAGAATGTGTTTACTACTAGTGCTAAATAGCTAAATGGTGAGTGTTAAAACTTCAACTGTATAACAGTTTCAATTACAAGCATCTATTCACATCTATCGTTCCGTTTTGAGCATCGTGTCGATATATATGTGTATGATGATCATTTAAATGCATACACAAACACATACATACATACACGTAAAGTTACACAAACACACACGCACGTACTGACAAGGAAAGGAGAGAGAGAGAGAGAGAAAGACGAGAGAGAGACAAGAGAGTAAATGGAACGAGAGTATAACAGAATGGCGTTTTAGTACACTCATTTCAAATGATCAGTTTACACCTATTTTACAGTATAAAATGTAATTTATATTTTTATAAACATCAAGTGGTTGTTATTATTTAATTTGTTTGTTTTTTTTAACTACATTTTAACTGCTAATTACTACGTTTTATGTTTTCCAATTGGAAGCATATCATTCCTGTTTCTTTCCAAAACACACCTGCCTTGGATGTACTAATAACTGAAAAGAACAACCGCCAAACGTGGTTTTGTTTCAAATTTTCCATCACTTTCCCCCACCACGCCCCACCGATCTCGGTTTATTTCTTGCAACCACAACCTCTCCTTCTCCCCTTGCAGCCCCCAAAGGGGAAAAAGCGGGTGCACGAGGCAGTGGCAAGTACCTCCCCGCCAACATCAACATCGAACAGCAACATGTTTGGAAGCAAACCGCGTACCACTACTACTGTCACCTGCATGTGTATGCTGAGCCCATTGTATGGCATGGCAAGGACGAAAGTCGGAGCCAACGGATTTTTTCGAACCATTTTCCCTCCCTGCTTCATGCCGTGGGCTTGGCTTCTCCCTTTTCTTCTCCCCCTTTACCAGCGCGTTCCAGTGTGCTTGCGCTCACACTGAGCAGCTGTATAATTTACTGAGTTCCGATGAAAATACCTGCGTTTTGGCAACTATTTATCCCCGTTCCGACTCGTTGGTGGAATGGCGTGTATATCAATTTTATCATCACTCGCAACACAACAATCCAGCTTTGGAGGTTTGTTGCTCTTTGTCACCCTCTCGCCCCTCAGCTTAATTGAAGGGAAAAGGGTTTGTGCTTCTAACGTCCGCATTTAGAACTTGTGTCCCAACTTGTGCAGGATAAGCAACGACACACATAAAGCATAAAGCTTCCCGGCATGCAGGCTTCGGTTGCTTGCTTCAAAGTTTCCGAAATTCCAACAGTTTCTGCAAGACATACATACACTACCAAAAAAAAATACGCTTGTGAAGGAAAGGTAAAGGGGAAGAAAAGGGACCTCTGGTGTACAGCAGCGATCGCATCCGGTCCGGAGCCTAAACAGGGCCGAACGCCAACCAAACATCACCGCCACGATGCCCGCCCCATCGTTGAGGAGTCGTGTGGGGCGATGATGCGGGAAAGTCATATGAAAATTTGGAAAACAAACAAAGCGCATCAACACAGTGTGAACACAGCGTTGGAAACGGGTTTGAAGCTTGCCGATTGGAGGACAATGTCTTCTGTTGCTCTTGAAGCAATGTGCTTGTCTTTAATGTTGTAGGCAGTTATTTATTTTGTGTGCCATGTGTATCAAGCTAAGTTATATCGCTTGTGAAAAGAATAATACAATGAAAAGGCATTGAAAAAGGAACTGGAAAGAGTAAAAGTGAAGTAAAAAGAAAAGAAAAACTGAACGAGAAAATCATTCCACACAACAAAGGAAGGAAAGGTGCTTGAGATAAAAGAACAACATACACAAACAAAATAAGACAGCAAAAGGATACAAACACAAAGAACAAAAAACGCTAACAAAATGTACACAAAACAAAAACAAACACACATATTCACCTTAGTAAGTAAGGCTGCAAAACATACAAAACAATAGAACTGTGTATTAACTGTGGCTGCTGCCAGCTCTACTAGTGACAATGGTATGTGTGTTTTTGTTCCGTTGTTACTTCTCATACTAACAGTACTTCGGGCGCGGGTCAAATCCGTTTGAATATTTGTGAATATATGTGAAGGGGGCAGACAGTGTTTAACTTTTAAGAACAATGCGTTTTTTATTTGTTTTATATAATACATAACTCATCAACAAAAACAACAACAGAGAGAGACAAAACATAAATGTTTAGCAAATGAAGAAGAGAAAATGAAACAGACAATTAACATGTTCTACAATCAGAATAATCTTTACACCCTTCGCCCTTGTTGCTATCAGTGTGGAGGGAGGAAAATAAAATAAATCGACATTATTTTTTAAACTATCACAATTAAAATCACACTTTTCCCGATTCAATCTCCATTTTATCGCTATCATCGCTAACCTGCTGACACTGTACAGCTGGTGTACTGTTTTGCTAACAAAAAAACGCGGAAAACTCCACCAAACGGTGACGATGAAGAGAGTAACCCTGCCACTTTTACCAGGAAAAGCTGCGTGTGCTAGTTTATTCAAATAAGATTTAAATAAAAGCCGGAAGAAGAAAAATAGAAATAATAAACAGATAATATAAACACATAAATAAACACAAACTGCAAAACATACAAGAAATAAATCCCGAAACCCCCGAAACGGATGTTAGCAGTTAAACGTACATAACCCATACACGTCTGTCCCACTGTCGTCACTCTTTTACTCTGTATTCGACGTATAAAAAGAGAAGCAAAAGAAACGTAGATTTTGTGGATCACTGTTACCGCTAAAGCAAACAAAGTGAAAAACAAACAAACACGACAACAAAACAGCAGAGCAGCAGAACAAATAAAACCTAAATGATATAAACAAAAAACGAAACTAACTTCCCCTCAAGTGTGTAAACTATATTTGTACAATAAATTCTAAAACCTATAAGAATGTAACGAAGATGTTTTTGTATTACAATTCTTTCTCTACCTTGGTGTTTCGCCCACCGTTCGGGTTCGTTCTGGGGGAAGAAGATTGATGTTCACGAGTTGAGCAAGGTATGTAACTTGGTCTAGTAACGCCACGTAACGCTGCCAAGTTGCCCAGTGTTACCACAAGCCATGTCGATCACGGAACTGATACTGAACGGGTACTAGTGGTGGAATAAGACTTGAATTGATACAAATACTGGAACTGATCCTGAACCCCTACTGGTTCTGGAATTGATCCTAAATCCATGCAATCCATCTCGATTTTGGAAATAATTCTGAAACCATAAAGATCCTGTAACTCATGGCAGTCGTAGTAATTTTTTGTTTATTTATTTTTATAGAGACTTTGAGTCGATTGGCCTCATTCGCCTCTTTTAATAATTTAATTAATTCTACACTTAAAATCTAACATTCTTCTTTATACCTTACCTTATACCTTAAATTATCTTCTACCGTGTAGACTCGGTTTACGTTAAATCTATTATTGTTGATTTTATTTTTTTAAAAAATTGTCTGCTATAAATGTGGTTTTGGTAAGAGTTCTTTATAAAGGTTAGCAATACGAATGAATTTTAAAAGTGTGCGCTCCCTGTCTACTGTCGCTGTCTGGTGAGAGGATGGTGTGGTCCAATTTGCAGGTGATGCGTTCCGTAGTGTATCCATGGCATTCGGTTAAGATGTGGCGGACGGTGATGTCGACGCCACAGAAACTGCATAGGCGTCATCCATCAATTACGTAACGCAAAAATAGCATATTTTCTACCCCCTCGCCCATAGCAGGATAGTCAGTCTTACGTATGGTGGCATGGTCTATACTTGGGGCTTGAACCCATGACGGACATGTTGTTAAATCGTACGAGTTGACGATCCCACATTTCATACCAGTCTATAATTTCGTTTCGTCTGAAATTGGGAGTCCAGGAGTCTGTCCATTTCGCAATCGGACAGGGTTTTCCCAAACAAGTTATTTTAACCATTTTACGACTCCTTCCCTTACTCTCGCCCCCAATAATCATTCTCCCAACACTGATTCTAGCTCAATTACTCCTCCAACATGATGTTCCCAATCTCATGGTACATAATTTGTGACGATATTTTTTTTTATACGGGCGCAATGGATAAAAACGCACACGAACGCAAATGTATTAAATTCACTTCACTTTCACTAAGAAAAACTGTATCGATCACGCACTGAACACCACGCTTTCCCTCAGCTGCTCAAAGGCTTACTGAAGAAAGGGCGCTTGAGTGGCTGCCTGCCATTATTTCTTCCAACGATAAGGTTAAACAAATACGATAAAACTGTGGCCGAACAGAATGACTGCATCGGCCACGATACAACAGAAGCAGAAGCAATATAAGAAAGCACGTGAGCAACAGGTGTTTGACTCGTTTTTTGGTGGTCACTGTAAGCACGCTTTGTAAACAATCATCGCACTGTGGTCAGCGTGCATGGAGCTCTGCGGTCATGCGTGTTTTACATTTTAAAAAATAGTATTCCAAAGGATTGAATTTTAGATATCTATTTTATTTCATGAAAAGCTAAAGCTCATTCTTTTTAAAATCGTGTAACCAATTTGATAAAAAATAAGAAAACTACACAACTGAGTTGTATTTCCAGAGCATTTAGACGATATTATTTGGACAATTTCAGGATAAGAAGCTCTCGCGAATATTTTAAAAAATATGTTCGTATCTTTTGTACCCACATGCGTGCTAACAATCAAATTTCAATAAATTGTTACGAAAACTAAACTTTAAAAATTCTAAATCCTGAACTGTCAAACTCCTATGACCACTGTCGCGCCCAGCTCACCGTCATCATTCCTGCAGGTGTGTGATCGTTTGTTTACAGCCACAAATCTCAAGCAAAGCATTTTCTCAATTACTTTACCACCTTATCGCCTTTCAGTATTCATTAAGCTTCCCAACGAAAATGAAAACATTAGTAAATGTGCTACTCGTCACACTAAGCATCGGTTCCGGTAAGTACTCCACCGCAAAGAAGGAAGCGAAATCGGGGCACCCCTGCCGATCGCAATTCAGGGACGCCCGCCTAATGGGAGTGGCCCGCCCGACACTCAATTACGCACTGCCCACATATAGACCATGCTAACCACCTAAAAACCCGTTTGTTCCCCGTTTGTGTTTATGCAGCCGCTGCCATCCGGTGCTACCAGTGTTCCTCCCAAACCGATCCGAAGGGAGTCGACAACTGTGGCGCGTACAAGGCGTTCAACAAGACGCAAAACATTGCGATCGAGTGCAACAGCGATGAGTCGCACATGCCCGGCTCGTTCTGCATGAAGGTGGTGCACCAGAGCCCGCGAGGATTCATCTGTAAGTGCAGTGGGCCGAAAAGGGGAGCTGCATCTTGGGGATTCGTTTAACCAAAAAGGCTCCTTCGTTTTGCTCTTTTCCAGGGGATGGCCGATGGCGTCAGGTCATCCGGCAGTGTGCGTCCGTCTCGGAGACGGGTGTTACCGGAGTGTGCAACTGGGGTGTGTACGAGAACGGTGTGTACTGGGAGGAGTGCTACTGCGTGGAGGACGAGTGTAACGGAGCACCGGGTTTGAAAGCCACCTCCTTTACCGCCCTGTGCCTTGCCGTGTTGCTGTTGGTGGCTAAAATTGTATCGTAGACGCTTATTACCCCCTTGGGTACACTGCGTTCCCTTCATTCCATCCGTGTCTCCGTGGTGAGCTTGCTGCAGCTAAGGAACTGTTTCCGTCCATATGAGAATATCATGCATAACATTCCACCTGTAGATTGTGAATTGTAAGTTTTAACGTTAACAAACGATTTTTTTATACACAAAAACGATCAATAAAAGGTACAATTGTAGTAAATAATTGCTTCTGCGTGAGTTCGTTAGTTTTAATTAAAAAAGTTTATTTCTTCATTTCATAAACTTATCGTCAGCGAAAACAGACACACACAAAAATGCACCTCGAATACTGACGGGAGATTCAATACACGGACGGAATGTAGTTAAGCTTCGGAAGTATCGTCGTTGCCTTTCCATTTCTTCTCTTTTGCTGTCGCTTGACTGCTCTCTCTCCCGCTCGCTCGCTCTCTATATCGGCTAAAGGCTACAGCTGAATAAGGCTCCTATGGCGTGCAAAATTACACTCTATTTCCCCACATCCAAGCAGACATTGCTCTAAACGAGACGGAAGAGGCGAACCTTCGAGAGGATCAGAGCAAGCAACGATGCACCCAGCAACAGTAGCCCGCCCGGACCGTGCAACGAACCTGCATTGCAACCGTCCTTGCTGTTGCAGGTACAGTACTCCATGAAGATGTTGTACGTGCCGCTGCGCATCAGGCAGAACCGCTCGTCACCCTCAATGCCGGGCTCGCCCATAAACGCACAGCTGCGGAAGTATCGCCACTCGCCGTTAACCTTCTGCCGAATCTTGCGACACATCGTGGCCTGTGCCTCAGGCAGATGCTCCTTCCGCTCTACCTGCTTGCAGTCCGTGATCGAGAGCGTACTGTTGTCGAACGGGTCCGCACACTTTGGGTCGGAATCGGAGCGACACTCCCAGCATTTGATGGCCAGTCCTGTGCGTGGTAAGTGTTCAATTGAATTAGTAAATTGTATATGTACGATCGTTCGAGTGGGACTTGATCCTTAAGCGTCAACATTTTAAATTGAGCTGTTAATGGACTATAAATTGTAGCTTCTTTCAAAAAATCAATCTGACCCATCCGACAACGAACGGTACGGTTACCAGCGCAGGTAGACAGGTGAAGCTGATCGTAAACAATACACACCCTTTTGGACGCCGAAACTCAGCAGCACCACCACCAGACTGCACGCGATGAAGTAAACACTTCGGGATTGCATCGTAGCTATTTGATGTTGTATTTGCTTTATTGCTAACACGACGAAATACACTTTCACAGTGTCGTTGAGGCAATAAGATCGTTTAAAAACACTACACTTAACATTAAAATAAGGCACCGAGGAATGAAGCTGATTGATTCGCGTTTCGAAAACAATTTGGACGGCAGATGATGCGATCAGTTTGACAGCGCCCTCCGTGTTTACAGTGGCTGGTTCAAAGTTGTCATACGTCTGTCAATGTATCGACGGGTAGGGGAAATTCAAATCGCTTTTGAATGTTTCTGTGTACTGGCAACTAAGAACAGGCAGACGGTCTGCTCTGCCCTAGCTCTACCGGCCGCACCCTTTGCATTGGCAATTTAGGGTGGTGGCAACGCTCATCCGTTGCGATTTTATCGGACGAAATTTATATGGGCCAGGGCAAGGCTGATCAGATGCGATTTTATCGGACGAAATCTAAATGGGATTTGACCGATAACGTCGGACGTGCGATTCGTCGTCCGACGTTACAGGGTTTTCCGATAGTACTCAAAACTGCGGGACACTTTGATGCATTGGCGGGAATCAATCGTAAGACTGCGGAACTAGGCTTGGGCAATTTGATTCTTTTCAGTGAACGCGTGCGATGTAGTTCGTTCAGTATGATGAACTGACCGCGTGCGGTAGGTCAGTCGCTCAATTGTAGCTAAGTACCATTTTTTTAAATATTATGTTTAATTTTATCGTGATTTTAATGCAAGAACAAAAAGTTATTGCTTTTAAGGCTGCATTTTTAATTATAAATACCGTCAGTCCGAGATACGCGGTTCATACATAACTAGGTAACTAGGTTTTTACATTAAACCATTTATGTATCACAATTCATGCAGAAAATTTGAAAATTTCTGGTTTTTAAGAGGCTCTAAATTTTTTGGTAAAACAGTAATTTATCTTGCATTTGAGAATCCTTTGAGCCAATTATACTAATTGCAGAGGCTCTAAATTTTTTGGTAAAACAGTAATTTATCTTGCATTTGAGAATCCTTTGAGCCAATTATACTAATTGCACACAAGAACTTAGAAAACGTAGCTCGAGAACAAACTGTATATACTTAAGTTGATTTGTAACGAAAGCTAATCTAAATGAGTAAAATCTACAAGCTTTCTTTTTTATGTTGCTGTGCGCTTAACGAGTTCTTTTTGTGCGACTGAACTAACTGAACGCGCTTGCGGCAGTGTGCGGCAAGAGTTCTTTTTGTGCGACTGAACTAACTGAACGCGCGTGCGACAGTGTGCGACAAGAGCTCTTTTTGTGCGGTAGTGTGCGACTAACCCCACTGAATACGCGTGCAGCAGTGAGCGACCGAACTAACAGAACGCGCGTGCGGCAGTGTGCGACAAGAGTTCTTTTTGTGCGGTAGTGTGCGACTGACCCAACTGAACACTCGTGCGGCTGTGTGCGAATGACCCATCGGCTATGAGTGTTCTTTCTCACTCAGAATGGGGTCAGTGTGCGGCAGGAGTTCTTTTTGTGCGGCTGTGTGCGATTGATCAATCTGACCACGCTAGCAATATGTGCATTCTTTCTCGCGCAAAGTGCGATCGATCTTCTTGTGTCGTTGTGTGTGACAAATTCTGCCGACCCAAAACGAATGTTTTTTTTTTCGTTCAGTCTATGACACCGACAGTTATCTTGCATCTCTTTCAGAGCACATTTCAGTTAGTTCTGTATGCGTGCGGAAGACCTACCCGTTCACTTTTTCGCGTGCGGCGATCAACCGCACACTATAATGAACTGAGTGTGCGGCATAGGTCTCGCACAATTGTCCCATGCCTATGCGGAACGATACGTGAAAAAGTTGACGATAGCGGGATCTGCGGTTGTGTATGAAGATTTACGAGATATCGATGATATTGATATCGGCCAATCGATCTGCAAAATACCTAGAATTGGACTGATCTAATCACGTGAGCAGAATTCAAAACAGTGTAAAAGATTACAAGTAGGCGATGACGATCTAGAGACACTACAACAGTTTTACTATTGAATTTATCTTGGAACCGTCTAAAGTAGTCTAATACATCCTTGTCGGGACTTGTACAGCCCATCGACAGCTTAAATCCAACCCGATCGAACACATTAGGTTCTCGGATAACAACTGGTACCATCATGTACATCCCAAACTCATGTCCATCCAGAAAGTCGATCACCACAGAGCTCTTTGGATGGATTATCGCACAATATTGCAGATATCGATTCTATCACTCGATCACTGGAAAATATCACTTGATTCTTGTTAGACTGAAATACAAACAACATATTAAACTTATTTATTAGTGCAAAATCGTTATTACATTACCAAACTGTTTGAAATCCAAAAAGAAGCATTAAGATCCAAACAATTTGTTCTGTGTAGCTTTATTCATTATCCCTTTTCGGTCTACATATTATGTACACGTTTGACGGAAGTGATGCATGGTAATATGATGTGTGGATTTTGTGCATATATGTGTGTATGATAACATCTGATAAAAAATTGGTTTCTCTTTAATTTTCAATTCCAATTTGATATTTGCTCCTGTGTGTTTGAAGGTTGGTTGTTGTGAAATTTTGAAGCGAATTTTGGAAAGCAAATGTATTACAGTATCGCCTACAGCTTGGCAAATATTAACAAACATTCTTGAGACAATGAAGGCTTCCTCTAATCGTGATTTAACATCTTTAAAGCTAAGCAAAATTACACCACTTGTGATGTGAAACGACAGATGTATAATAATTAAGGGCAAATGTTCGGTGTGGTCTAGTGATGAAGCAGCTATTTACCAAATTGATATGTTCCGGTACCTGTTGTGTCTATCCTGTCTAGCATCATCATCTTTGTGGTTTTGTACATCATTAACTTCCTCGTAACGCTCTTATTACTGCACTGTCCTTACTTTAATCAACACAATTGTGATTGTGTTTTGTTACTTGTTACTTTCTTTTAAATTTAACGGTTTTTGTGGTTCTTCATATGCTTACATATTTGTAACACTGTACCATACAAATTAGCTTCTTTCTTTCTCATGTTTTACCGATTTATATTTTGCATGTAGCTTTTTTTGTTCAATAGTTTAGTATTACTGTGAGGTGTTTTGTGTGTGTGTGTTTTTTTTTACTGGTGACAAAAATACTTTAACACTTATCGGACGCTTAAAGCGCCTCCCGAATTCGTAAGGCATAAGGCATAACACCCCCGTCACAGAGGCGAGGGACAGAGAGACAGGGAGAGAGAGAGAAAGACCGTTGCGAATGAGATTCTTTTTATGTTGCTGTTGGTGGAGATGGTGCAGGACGCACCGAACCTGTGTCACGATGCCACTCAAAAGCTGCTAAATTGGACGAAATCAGCTTCCTAGCTTCTTGCTGATAACTAACATTCCGAGGGAATGGGGTATAGTATTCTAAGCTTTGTGTGTGTAGGACGATAAGGTAACTAACTCTCTGCCACTGCTTCACTGCCTCCCTCTCTCTCTTTCTCCCTCTCTCTGCCAGCACCATTTCGGTGGGGTGGAGGGGTAGGGATGGATGGAAAAGAACGACGACGACGACGATCCCGTCCCGTTCCGTGATTACCAGGCGAGCAGCTTCGCCACGAACGCACTGATCAGGATCATCAGGGCGGCCGGTCCGTACTGGGCGGCCCCGTTACATCCATCGGTGATGCAGGTCTCGCAGAACTCGGTCTTGATGTAGGAGGGCGTCTGGGCGTTCAGGCACGAGTTGGGTGGCGTGTTGACGTCCTCGTAAGCGCAGGAGCGCGACACCACGACACGATCGTTAACTGCAATGATAGAAGCAAGAACACACAAACAATTACACATGGATAAGGGGTTTTTGGGGGTAAGATAAGCTGTTAGGGCTAATCATTCATTGCGTTACGCTCGGTTAAACTGCGCTACACTGGCTTGGGAACGCAAACTCTCGCATCAAGGTTAAGGGGAACGAATGTGTATTCCAATGCAAATGCACGACGAGCAAAACGCATCTTTGATCTTGAAGGTCGGGTTGAGCGTGATGTAGTGAAAAAACCGTCGTTTGAAGATCAGCAGTACACATGTGTTTGTGTGTGATTGCATGTGCACCACGATTTAATATGCTACGGTTAATTGCACGCCGCTCAATGTCACTGGTGAAGGTTGTTGCGTTTTTGAGTGGCCACTGTATCTACCGTTACTGCTGCTTACTGAATTTGTATTTCAACTAGTGCGGCTTGGAATGTTTTTGCCTAAGGGTACATAAATAAATTCAAAACGAAAATAACACTCGTGATAATTATTGGAAATATTTGTACAAAATTATCGTTTGTTGTATGCTTCAAGGGCCTGGGATGTTTGATCTTGAGGGTATTAGGCCAACATGGTTCAGCTATTTCTACCAGAATAAACAACAATAATATTTTAGTTGAATGTCATCTAGATCTTAGTTCAATTCCCAATAGGACTTAACATTTTATGTTTTCGATACGTATAAATTACAACCAAAAGTACAGGCAAATCAAAAAGAAAGAGCTAGTCATTTTTAAATTAACATAATTTGAACTACAACTGGAAAGCAATCGAAAAATATCACTAAAAAGAGCCTGAGTGCATCTAAACCAACATTTTAGCTACACAGCTGCTTGCTTGCATAATGACTAAATTATGATTATTTTATTTACTAAACAAAAATGTATTGAGTTCCTTAAAAGAATGCGGTACGTTGAATTCTATTAAAATTCGTTATCATTTTCATAGCCGATATTCCACAATTATTTTGTGTGAAACTGTTTGCTGTATGCAATTAAAAAGTTCTTCTTTTATAAGAATTATGGATTACTTCAGAATATAGCAATGCGAGAATTTAATAAAATAAAGTCATTAAAAATCATTAACACGATGTAATATAATGCAATGTACAGTAAATTATTTAAGTTGAAATTTCATACAACATGCTTTACAGGAATTACAAAAAATATAAAAAAAAAATAAAATGAAAAACAAACAAGCAAAACAAAAATTATTTGAGAATCGGCAGGAAACATAGAACGCTAGCTACAAAGGGCAAAAGTACATTATTCTATATAACATTTCCAAATCGGTTAAGAAGTCTAAGCATAGATGTGTATCAAGCAAATACATCCAGCGCTATAGATAGGTGCGTCAGCCAAGTTACGGTATCGCACCTGGCACAAAAGCCACCAGAGAAACCCCGCTTGGATTCAATTATTATGCGTCGAGCATACATTACAGGAGCTTCCTTATCAAAAACCCGTTGTGCACTGTGCGGGCGTTGAATTGCATTCAATTATTGTTTATGGTTAGACGACACTAGACGACAAGAACGGCCCGATAAGTCGCACTTCCGGCCACAAGAAACCACAAACGCACATGCCTACCCATCGCCATATGCTGGTCTAAGAATTGTCTATTTCCCATTTCTCACGGTGATAGGCAATAGATTAACCACAGTGGAGCTATAGAAGGGTAATAAGTAAATTGAAAGTAAGCAAACATAATGAACTTTTTCCAGTACCACAGAACAAACTTATCAAAAATTCATAAAACGCAAGAAACGATCATAAAAACGATCACTCATCACGTAGACGTGTGCCCGCGTCTGGCGTTGTCAATCATCGCCTTCTGGTTGCCATGGTCATAAAGTAGCCGTAAAGATGTCCAAAAACACTGATGCACCGTTCGGTACATCTGTCGTCACCGTACCCGTTCAAAACATGCTTCCAGTAGTTTCCGGCATTTATTTATGTGATTGAAAAGATGTTACTTCTATTTCCATAATTAAACGCAAAAAATGGTGTGTTTTACGCTGCGCGATAATCGCGCATCGTTATGCGAAATGAGTGACTGGGCCGACAGTAGCAACGGTAAGGGGCCAGCACAGCCACAACAGCCTACTGTTAGGTATGCCATGGTTGCTTGCATTGTTATTGAATTCACCTGTAACAAAACAGATGTAACCGGGGCAGGCGATGCTTCATACAGCGCGATGTTAGCATTGCCAACAGCCCTACAGGCTGCGGTTCATTACGCAACTGGCTGGAGTAGCTGTAAGCAAGGGGTGGGAATCTAACAACAGTGCGATCGCAATGCCTTGGAGATGTTGTTTTGTTTCTACCGTATCTTCGTCGACCTTGAATTGTTCTCCCGCGATCAACTGGAAGATGCAAACGCATTGAGAAGAGTGACTCAGACTCCTTTGCAACAGAGCAAGGCTCGCAAGCTATAGACGCCACGTGCCCGAGATTTGATCAACCAGCAATTGTACACCACCTCAACACCGCACCCCACAGAAGGGACAAATTGATATTAATTTCTTTCACACTTTTAGATCAGCTACTGCACCGATATGCATATTAGAGAGCTGGGGCAAGTAAGCGACAAGTGAGTTACTGTACGAGCTTCGTCAGCTTGTTTAGTGCTAAGTTGGGTGCACGATTATTGAACGAGTGGAAGCCATGCGGACGATTGTCTCTATATTTTGCAGTGGCAAGTTAATTATACCACACGCAAGCCAAGTGCTGTGTGGCAATAGAGCACGAACCCCAGCTAGGGTGTGTTCAATTGATGCACAAAAGTGCATACTCATACGGCTAAACGCGGTAAAATACGGCTTACAAAAGTAATCAAATCATTACTTCTATCGATGGCATGTCCCATTTTATGTTGTGATAACGATTTTTTAGTATCACAGAACACTTTCAATAATTGCCCAACAGATTTTACGTTCACATCTAATCTGGAACGACTGACCTAATCTGATTCTGACCGAATATTGATTTGACTGTTTTATGGACATTTAAATAATTCATTACTCGAGTATCTTGTCCACGTGCTCACACGATGTAGACTAGTTTTTGCTTGAAATTTGCCAGCGCTTTTTTAGTTTAATTTCTGTTAAATGACATCAAACTTGGCCACATAGAATAAAGCTGATCAGCTGAGATCAAGAGAATTGAAGGCCAAGATAACCAATTGATTGAACAACTGTACCGTTGGAGAAATTCGCATAGTCCAACATGCCACACATGTGGTGATTCTTCTTCTATTTGGAGTAACGTCCCACGCGGACATGCCGGCCTATAAAGACTTTCGTGACTTAATTCATTATCACGCAGCCGGAGTAAAATCCTTCCTACGAGAGGACGGGTCCAATCTAGGCTTGTACCCATGACGGGCATGTTATTGAGTCGTTCGAGTTGACGACTGTACCACGGGACCGTCCTGTGGTGAACATGTGGTGATTATCCATGCCAAATTGGTTTGAAATGAGCGATCTTACATCATCTTTTGAAGACGTTCGTCTTACTTGCAATTTATCAATCCCTGGCTTTTTTGTGCAATAAGCTAGACTGTGATTTGACAAAATTACCAAAAATAATATTCCTGATTCCGAAAAAAAACAATGATATTCCCTTAGGATTATCACTTACAGGACAGGAATTTACTGTAACATTCTCAGTTATAAAAGCTGCTACATTCAAGTCAATACCCAAGCGGGTTCATTCCAAGTATTAAGGAAATAAGGAAGATAACACCATTCAAAAAAACGAATGATAAACTGGTCTCAATTTAAACGTGTTAATACACGTATTCTTTGAAACCAGTTTTTTGAGCAAATTATACCGATTAGAGACATCAATTGTGAAATGCAAAACAAATTCCCTTTTTGGTCGAATATTAAAACCCAATTAAAAATATACAAAATTGTTATCTTCAGTTAAAATCAGATAAATTAACTAATTTAGTGACTAAAACCTTCATGCAAATTATGCGAAAATTGGACTAAAAATCTCGAAATTCGACAAAAGCTAATATTCGAGATACGCGCTATTGCCTCCGATCCGTATTAATATCGTATGTCCGGGAATGCCTGCACTAGCTTTACGTTTATGCAAGTAGTATCTATCAAGAATATATAAATACTCAAGTTAGTGTTGCTATCCGTATGTAATGTACGCACAAAAAAGAGCCATAAACGCAAACCTACCATTCACATTAACATAAAATTTTGCTCAAATGGTTTCAGTTCTTTTAAAATAATGCTACACACTCAAACGAACACATTTGATGCGTTTACATGCTTTCGTGATCCTCCGCCAAAATCCTAACACCCATGCCCGTGTGCTGGGTTCTTTCGCGCACGCATCTGGGCGGCTCTCTTCGTGTTAAAGCATCATTTTAGCACCCCACGACAACTCTATCGGCACGTACTACCAAGCAAAGCTAATTAAATTAACTTGTAAATCTTTTCAACGGGCACACCCTCCGGCACCCAAACCCCCCTCCCCCTCTATCCTGCCGCCCGGGAAAGAGTAGAAATATGGACACACGCGAGATAGTACACCTCCTTCGTGCGCGTGGATGCACCTTGCGATTAGTGATCCTTCGCCCCGGGCCAGCGATTGCGACTAGAAACGAGATAGCGATAGAAAGAGACAGAGAGACAGAGAGGGGGAGGTTCGTGTTTCCGGTACCACCCATCCGTTCCACCATTAGCTAATTGATTCTGCCCCATGTCCCTATCCGACCCAATAAAACACGAACGGGCGGCCCCCCCGGCTAGGTCGTCCCCGGTCGTCTTCGGCAGTACTTACTGATTTGCTTCATTTTCTTGCAGACCGGCCGGGTTTGCTGGTTCGCCTGGTTGAATTGGTAGTTGACCTGGGGCGGATAGCTGCAGTCGACGTAGCTCCAGCGTCTCTGCTGCTCGGTAATGATGTCCTGGGTGAACGGATCGTCACAGAAGGCGGCCGTTGAGGCGTCCGACGAGCATCGCCAGCATTTCAGCGCACTCACTGGAATGGTAATAAGCAAAGGGAAATGAATGAACGGAATTTGGGGTGGTAGAGGCTATGGTTTAATTGTTTAATCACATCCGAAAAGCCGGCCGGATGTTTGCCATTCACAACAAGTTAACCGACGACAGCAGTTCGACGTCCTTTTGTTCGTAGGAATATCTGAAAAGGAAGCGACTGTCGTCGAAATGTTGGCTGATTTATTTATACCGCTGCCAGCCGCCAACCTTCTCGAAGCAAACCGTTGCTCCTATGCTTTTCTACTTGACCCCAAAACGAGAGAAAGAGAGAGAAAGAGAGAGAAAGAGAGAGAGAGAGAGAGAGGCACACATAGCTAGAAAGTGCAATGATTTAGTTTTACTTGCTGACACATTGTCCGTGTCGAAGGTACGGATTTAGATCGAGGTTTACGAGGTGACGCAATGTCGCCCCCCGCTCGGGAACGTGGGGAGAAGGATCGCCAAGCAAAAATAAAACGGTCACTACCAAAGCGTATGTGTGTGTGTGTTTTTTTACCCCCTCATTTCACTCCCACCATCAAATCCCTAATATCAATCATATCCATTGCTTCACACCCAGCAGGGGAATAGGTTGGTCACCTGGGGAGCTTCTTGTACTGCTGTGTGAAGATGTTTTAAACGCACGAAGCAAACTAGAACTTAAATTGTTTATTTACTTCCAGCTTAGTATAAACAACGCACCGGGCGGCGATGCGATTGAATGTGAGGAAAATTCACTAACACCGGTGCGGCGTGGGGTGATGGTGGCGCAGCCGGACTGATGCGCGTTATATCATCCTGCCGCGGAGGGCAATTAGTCCATCATCGCGCTGGTGTAATAATCGTTAGGGTAGAGGAGCGCATGTTGCTTCGCACGCCGTGATTCGGTGATTCCAGGGGTGCTTTAAGTTAGTTTTAAAAAGGGGTAATCTGATGATTTGTTAGTGCTAGGTTTTTGACAAACTTTTTAATGCAGATGTCGCTAAACATGCTAATTATGATGCTGTTCATTGGTGAGGGTAGTATTCCATTTCTTATCGATTTTATCGAGTTTTTTTAATAGTATTGAAAGGCTTGTTAAGATGTAATTAGATGGCTCTAAGGCAAGAGATGGCAAAATGGAAACAAACACGTGTACACGCGAATTACTCGCCATCTCCATTGGTGACCAAGGCTACTAACTCCGAAGGGCAAGCATCGATCATACATCGATACAAAGTGTAATCTTGTGCATTGCGCATAACATTAAATGTTAAATTGACTGTCCTCTTGCATTGCAATCATTTCAGCGATTCAACTGTGCATTTATTTATCTAAATGCCTTTAATTAGTTGCTCTTAGTAATACGATTCATATGACTTAATAAGGTTGCATGGTGTAGTAGCAACAGACTTAGTATAAGGACGTGTACAACATTCAAGAGTGGACGTTCAAAATTTTGGTATTTCAAAGCCAACATAGTGAATTCTGGATGAAATTCAGTCACTGTATTGCTTATTAAGCCAGGAAAGCTTAAATTGTTCATCAAAATATACAATAAATACAAAAAACTTTCGACAAAGTCTACCAAAAGGCCGATAAAGTTAACTGTTACATAAATTTCAAAGGAAATGTTGTGAGTCTTACAATGTTCGCAGTTTTCGACTCTAAAATTAAAAATTCACATGTGCCACGCTTTTAATGTTCTTATCAAACATGACACATGATCCTCATGAGTAGATATCATATTAACTTGTTGAAAACCTTAAAGAAGATCTTATTTGATTTAAAGACGGGTGCAACAGAGAGATTAACGAATCTCTTATACAACCATGAACAACATTCTAGTTTAGAGCAATAATCGTTTCAGGTCTATGCCTGCCTAAGCGTCTAACGATCGCTAACTCTAAGTGGTTGAGAGTAACTACAAGTTGAATATGTCGTATAGCGTGTATGAGGATTTAAGTTCTTTCAAGATTTGAAGCCACAAATGACCTTGCTCGTCACTGCTCGTAATCAATAACCTCCAATTCTAATGTTTTTGTGCAGAAATCTAAATGTTGAAGCCAACATGTAGGAAAATATCAGGTTCTTTTATACCAAACAAGACAACAAACCTCAGTCATGTCGGAACTGAAAATCTAACAAGTGGCACACTTTAGCACACAGGAGATACATTCCCATTCATGTATGCCGCACCGATAGAGCAACGCAAATGAAGGTTATAATTTGCCAGAAAATGATAGGAATAATTTATCATTTCTAGTAAACGTAGATAGCATAAAAATCACCCATTTGCAGTACATTACGGGAAGTAGTTCATATATTATGCATATCTCCTGCACAAAACAAGGAATAGGCCTCCAAGGACAGGAACACGATTTCCGGGAAAATGTTTTTGAATTGGTGAGTACAAAGAGTTCAGTGAACTTGTTCAATCATTAATTCCAAGTACGCGTACAAACCCGGACCCGGGTAGGAAGGACACGTTTGGGATTATTGAGATGGTGACGGATTATCGTTAATTTCGAAAGTTGTCAGTTATTTGGATAGGTTTCCCCGACGCAAAATCGTACTTCCGGGGTTGAGAGTTTTCCCGGAAAACATGATTTACCCCCCTGTGGTATGTGTGTGTGTTCACTACCCGTTCACTACCCTAGTTTATTCATATCACTAATTCACCTAATGAAAGCAAAGCGTATTATCACAGTCCACCAAACGACGACGACGACAAGCGGTCAGTCAATCGTGCTACATTCCATTCACTTGCCAAGCTGTCAGAATCCAGATGGACATTACAAAAACCACACCGGGAAAGGGGACGAAGCACATTAATCAAATCTTCAACCCTCTTGTCCCATAACACATCCCGCGGTACGTAACTTTGACGGACAAATGATAGGTGATTTCGAGTGTTCGAGTGAAGTCAGCCCGATTCACGTACCCCATTCGAGTACCTTCTCCCCCATAGAGGAGTACGGGGAGGTGTAAATGCATTCTAAATCACTCACTGGGCTATCGCCAGGCAGGCGTGGGATCGGGAGTATCGAGCAGCTCTGGAAACTGTTTCACACACGGAGGTTCAAAACATCAAAACTTTTGCAGCTTTGCAGAGCAGCAACAGGCAGAGCAAGTGCGCAATATAAAGCCGATAGATCATCGCGTCCATACACACACACGATCGGACGTTACATCACATTGCGTCACCTTCAAACGCGACAGGGAGGGTTGCTACATTCTCACCCTTCTTCTGTTCCACTCCGCTCTCAGCTAATACGAGTGGAAAAGTTTTCCCGGAGAATAAATCAACGCTAAATCGCAGTCATTATAACCCACAATCGTGAGTGTATGTGTTCTGTGCAATAAAATTGCACCGAGTTGAGGTGCATTACAGCTAGCGAATGACGAGTCAAAAGTAACGAGTTTTAAGCGTGGACGGAAAATTGATTTGAAATTTCTGTAAACGGTTTTTTTACATGGCACGGTTTTACGATGTTACCTTAACTAGCAGAACTGACATTGAGCAGGGGTTTATGATTTATGTTTCTGGGTAGGTCAGTTACTAAATACTGAAGCTGCATTTTACTACTTAATACATACTAGAACCGTTTAGGAGGAGTTATAAAAATGCACATGAGTCAACACACTCAAAAGCAAGGAGGAGCGCGACCATTTCTGAGTCAAGCCTGATACCTTCCAATTAGTAGCGTCACACATTCCCAAGGCACAACCTCGGCGTTGCGTGCGGTGGTGGTGTGTCGCTATAGAACAGAGAGAGCTAATCAAAGGTCTCGTCAATAAAAATGCTTCCGTATGCAGTGATGATCGTTTCCAGCTTATCGGTAGCAGATCTTATACGAAACCCTGTGCTGGGCGCGTCACCTACCAGCTACCCGCAGCAGTTACCAATATCGTCACGTTGTCACTAATTGTTTTCAACACTTCAACAGCGCTGCCGGGTGAAATAGGAGGAAAAAATGTGACACCACGCGGAGAGCATTTCAAGCAGTCCGGCGGTGTGTACCGTGACTCACGTCATTGGTAAGCGCGTCTTAGCGCATCGCAAACACGCACATCACCGATACGCCGATATTGATGGAATGCGCAACCCGGCTAGAAGACCCGCGCGTTCGTTCTACGCTCTTCTACCCGGGGAAAGATCCAGAGAGTTTTGTATTACCTTTACACTCCCGGGGTGTTGTACACACCACGCCACACCCTTCTTTTTTGCTGCTTTGTGATGATGAAATTATGATATAATATGTTCGGTTGCTCGTGAAGTATTGATGATCGAATCGACTTCAACCTTCCTCGAACATCACCACCAACCCCGAACAGAGCTAAGGATGGATCACTTGATCGTGCGTTTATTTGCTCATGCCGTGCTGTCTACGTGTGCGTGTTTGTTTCTATAGCAACGACAAAGCAACTCGGCGCGTCCTAAACGCAGCCTCGACTCGAGGCAGGATCGACACAAATGTTCACACAACAGCACCGCCGAATGATGATTTGTTTCGAATTTGCTAAAACAGATGTTGGTTGGCCGTGTGGTGGGTGCTAAAAATATGTTGTGATTTTAAAAATAAAAATTCCCACCCATCAAAAACACCAAACCAAGCAGACACGCACTCGCACGCAAAAAAAAGAACGGAAAGATACTAACGGAAAGAGCTGTACGTTGTATGCTTTCACTTAAGCCGTGCAGCAACTACAATTCTTGTTCGATGATGCAAAAAGATGCTAGTGTTTAGGAGAATATCGTTAAAAAACACTGCAACACCACTAGAGCGTAGGTCAATGAGGGGAAAACATCGAGAAAAAGCCATCTTTATACCCAGGATGGTTTCCATCCACTGATCGTTTGACGTAATGGCTGACAGTTCTTTGCAAAAACGCACCAATCCCTTCGGAAAACATTGAAGACAACCTGCTCGTTGGTCCTCATTTTGAGATGGTTAGGCGTTGGATAAACACAACCGTCACTTACAAAGACGTATACCAACAAGATCATTAGAAGATCGCGCTGTATCTATTTTAACCGTACAGCCATTTTCCTTACATGATCTAGTAGCTGTGAACCTGCCCGCAAATGGACACTCACAATAAAGAATGCATTTTAATGGGCATTTAGAACCTTAACTTAACTCGTTCGCACATCTCCAGACATCCGAATGGGACATCCGAAACGAAAACAAAGCATGACAAATGGCGCCATCGACATTAGCCACCATCCACACAAATGCTTGTGCACCAAATAGGCCCACCGATCAAACAAATCACCAAACCCCAATAACCTCCAACACCGTAATGCTTTCACCGAGCTCGTGTGGTGTACGAGCGATGATGTAAGCATGTAGGCGCGCGTATTGTACACACAAACATGGGAAGCATAAAAACATATAACACCAAAGATCCGAAAAGATTATCCGCCCGTACCGACCTTACACCATATCCGCGCCCCGAGGTGTGTGACGGATGCAGCCGTTGGTTGTCAGTACGCAGCCAAGAATCAACTTTGAGCGCGTGTTCCTGTTCAAATCGTGTTCCTGTTCAAAAAGTCTGGAATGGCGCGTGTTAGCGCAATGGAAGGGAAGTGGCATGTTTTACGAGGACGAAATGGAAGACGAAAGCAGCAGTAAGCAAAATGCCACCCTGCCCGCGCCAAATTTCGTTTACTTTTTAACGGCTTTTCCGTTCCGTGTGCGGCGGCACACGCTGTGAACCACGTGCCGAACGAACGAATTAGGCGTCGGAAGGGGAAGGAGGAGGAAATTAACTCTCCCCCTTAACAGCAGAAATGGAAAACCGTTTAGGGACCGAGGAACGCCGAGTCGCCGCTGGGACAGCTTCTAAGGTGTGGCTAATCGTCGCTTGCAGTTAAAACGCGTTTAGCCACACGCGATAGAGAGCCGAGGTGGAGGCGCATAGCAGAATAACAAAACAAAAAATGGTCGTCTTTATTACCGCTGACCTAGATTTCATCACGGAGCTGTTTTGTACCTTTGGTGTACCAGCTTTGATGCCCTCTGTCACTATCTCTCCAAGACATGGCCGAAGGCAAATGGAATCAATAATCATTTAGAACGTCGTACAACATCATCATGCGCGCCATGGTTAGCGGTCGCTCTGATCACTTTTCACGGCCTGACACCAGATAATTAAAACCTATAAAACCATCACTTGCACTACCTTCTTCTTCTTCTTCTAAGCGAAAACGTGTGCGCCACCAACAACGCGTCCCCATTGATAGGAGTTTGGCCGGGGTGTAGTAACACGTGTGCGTCGTCGTCCACTGTCGCGCGCGCGCGCGTTCTACATTCTTTTGTTCGAGGCGCTCCAATGCCAGCAAACAAGCGATCAGCTTCATCTGTTTGCCGGACCCACCTGTCGCATACGTCGCATCACCGATCGGCTCCGAATGGTTGATTTATTCCATGCACCCGATCAGCGGGGCTAGCTGGCCGCATTCCTAGCCAACGGCAGCAACGGCAGCAACAGCGGCAACTGGTGCGTATAATGGAATCTCAATCGATGCGACTCCAAGAGCCAATCCGTCGCCTATCGTCTCGCGGGGCGACAACAAGTGAGCGATGAGCTCATACACGCATTATTTGCGCGTTTGAAAGTCGCGTTCGCGAGTGACGGGAACGGTGGTAAAAGGGATGGAGAAGTGGATTGGCTTCTACATATCTTCATCAGCGTGTTGTTGGCCAAACATTTCACACTCCTTTACCACGGGACCGTACAATGGTAAGTGCCATCGAAAAAACACCCATCTCCAAGCACAAAGTAACACAAAGCCGGCTTTAAAAGCCACACAAAAACAACAAACGTCTTCAAGGTTGTACTTCTAATTTACCCCCTCCCAGCTGGTGGCTGGGTGACAATTTGGACAATGATCATCAAATAAACAATGGACTAACCAGCCACCGGCCCATTCACTTGCCCAGGTAGCGCGGAGTAATAAATTGCCAAGCGAAAAACAAAAAATCAAGCAACGCAATCACGTTCGCCCAATCATTTTACGAAACTACCGGATATTAAATGTTTTTATTTTTGTGTTTTTGTAAACAATTTACAAGGGGTAAACCAAACTACACTTAAACACCTTTTGGTAGCAATTGTTTCTTCCCAAAAGCGTTAACCATTATCATCGCCTTCCGAGTGTGTCCGGGCTCGTCGCGATCGTGCAGAGACTCACCACGGTGACAGCGTCACAAGCACATTGGGGTCACACAAACACAGGTGACATCATGCGGAGGGTGGTCTAGCGATCATCAACTCTCTCGGCCAAGGGCTTACCCCCTTCGGGGGTGTGTGGATTGTCTACTGTCCGGCCTTCGGTGGAAGGTTAGAAAAGGATTGTGTAACACACTCCAGTGCGCGTTATCAGCAAAACGAGAAGCGCGCACATGCGATTAAACCATGCACAAAGAAGACAAGGCTTTTCCTTTGGATCGGTCAGGTCATGCGGAGAGCCATTAATTTTGGTGTGATTTGCTACCACAAAGGACCTTTGTGGAAATGATCCATTAGGCAGTTAGATTTCTTTGGAGTTGTTTTTTTGGTTTTTGCGTCAGAGGGTTTCAAACAATTACCACAAGTAAAGATAGTCTTTGATGGATGGCCATATTAATACTTATTGTTGCAATAGCATCAGTTGGAAAATGTTGTAGATAGTTTGTTGTCTTCTAAATAGAAGTTTTGTTTGCCCTATCCAGAATTAAGGCATATTCGCTTTCTTGCATCCCAAGGGACCATAGTTTGTCGGTCACAAAAGAGTGAAGAATTGAAATTCAACTAAATGTGTCAAATGACAGTTAGTAATAATGCAACTCATTTAAACCTTTTCATCATTTAGTGTTGTATTATCATTATTTCTAAACCACTTTTAGCCTTTCAATGGCAAAACGTCATAACCATGATGAAGAGTTTTATAGGTCTTTACGTAAGGCTTTGAGTTACACGACCTTAAGTGGACGACGACGTTAGCCTTTCTTGTGCCAACCAGTCGAAGAGCCAACGAGATAGTGGGTTAGGACACTCGTGCGCCCACATTGCCGCCTACTACGCTTAGCAAATGGCATCAGTTAAAGGCGCAGGAGATTAGTTACAAGACGATAGGGGAAGATAAGCGAAGTTAAAGTTAAACATATACGGTTTTAAAACAGGACACCCAAATATGGGTGTAACGATCCTCGGTAAATTCAGTGATTGTTTTTGTTAAAACTACAATTGTAGATATTGTAAAATTATTTTGTAGCCCAAGTATGAAGCCTTTTTCATAAATGAAATGAAATGTACAAAATTCCAAAAAATCCTTGTAGTAATCAGCCTAACAATGGAAGTGAAATAAAATAAATTATAAATTCTAATTAGAATATTTAAACGCACTTAAGGCTACTTTAAAAAAAAAACTCTAATGAATCTTATACAATCCACCTTATAAACCCACGTCCACAACCCATGTAAAAGTATTCTATAATTGCTTTGCTTATTGGATGAAATGAAGCTAACAATTACCACCCCTCCTTCGCACAATATAACAACCATCATCATCTTACGCCCTAGAAAATTCGTATCGGTGTACACTACCATTCTACTAACGCCCAGTTGGAATTGCTTCCAGACGCGCCCAACAAGTTGACACTGAATCGAAACAACACTCTCACACACGCACACCTCCTTCTCGATTGGTTCATATTGGTTCTCCCTGTCACCAGCCCAAGACTGCCCCCGTTAAGCTGCTCCGGCAAGCTGACTGACACAAGGTGGAGGACCATTTATCCTACCACCAGACCAGTTCACCACACTTACATACCACACCGCACGGGCAAGTGAAATTGTTCCAGCGCAACACACACACACACTGCCGCGATCGCGATCGCGAGCTCTTTAATTGCATCACCTATCTAGCCAAACACAATTAATGCGACCGTGTGCAGCAGGGCACAGGCTGGTACACACCACAACCGTCCGCTTAGTCATACCGTCGTCGTCCGCCACCAACTGCTGCTCCCAGCATGTAGCTATAACGAGGTGAAGCAACGACACGATTTGAATATTAAGCTCGGACAGCCGTTCTAGCTCTCTAGTGCTGGAATTCACCATGGCCTGTGTGCTGAAGCGGGGGTTATGATCCAGCAAACAGCGTCAGGGAAGTTGATCGCATGGTCAGGGGCACCAAGAACCCAACCCCAAACCAAACAAGAATTCAATCATTCACGACACAAATGATGCTGGACGGGACGTTGATCTTTTGATCTTGAATTTTAGCTAATTGAATTCATAAATACCTCTCTCTCTTTCTCTCTGTACTGTCATTCTTTCTCTGTATTACTCTTTCCCCTAGCATTCCCTTGCCCGGGTCTGTGCGTTTCTGTTTGTCAATGTAAGCGATGTGAGCCAACCGATTCTCGATTCCCGCGATCAAGCATAAGCGTGGAGCTCCGATCCTCCTCGAGATGTTCGGAGTGCCACTTGTGTTTTGTTTGTTGTCATGTGTTTTGGGATTCCTTCAATAGCTCTCTTCAACCACCCCCCCAACCCACACACTCGAATCTCTGAGCACAATCTGAGGGAGAATATTGCTCTGGAATGTGTTTTTGTTTTGTTCGCGTTTAAAGAGGCGCGCGCAGCGCAACTCCCAGAGCGTATGATAGATTAAATTTATCGTTAATTAATGTCGCACTCGCGTGACATATAATCCCTCTCAGGGCGCAGGGTGCGCCTGCTGCTTGTCGATCTGTATTTGTTGGCCCTTTTCCCTTTACGAATAGGGAGACGCAGCGCGACCTTTGTGTCTTCCGGGAAAGCAACGCAGTTGCCGTTGCTTGCGAAGAAAATAGAGCAACTCGAGGGGTGAGTTGTACGGAGTGATGCGTTTTTAATTGAACCAGCAAACCACGAAGAGATGCTGCAATGGACGATGCTTCCCTCATGTTCTAGCCAAATGGTCGAAAAAAACAGTAGTAGCAGTCGGTACCGATTTTCAATGAAAACCCCCGATTGCGTACGCGTCGATTTCCTTAAACCGGGACTGCTTCAAAACTGCGCAATGAATCATTCCGTAATCGACATTTCGCTCCATTCAACATCCGAAAGTGTTCTCAATTTCAAAACACACACACCCGAAGAGAAGCGTGTCTATTAGTTAGTGCAGCTCCCAAACGCAGTAGGCGGGAGGAGGTTGGTGTGTACGCCGCACAGTAAACACACTTTAAAGTAGTCCTAATAGGCTATGACATGTAAATGCTGCTGAAGATGGAAGAAGTCCGTGCTTGAAACCAATTGGCCAATATTTAAAGACAACTAGAGCTGTGTGTGAGTGTGTGTGTGTGTGTTTGTTTTGCTTTTGGAAGGGTTACTTTGGAAGCGAAATGGAGCAAAGTGTGTACACGAGGGCCGTTAGTCATTCTTTTGCCCGAAACACTCTTATTGTTGAAACCTCTCAACACAAGGGCTTGATTGTGCGAGCTAATGTTTGTTTTCCGTTCCGGTGATGATGGTGTATGAAGTTTTGTAAAGTCACCAAAAAAAAAACGGTGTCTAATTTCATTCCAAAGCTTGAAGGACCTTTCATGGACGTTGCATCCTTCTTCTTTTTTTGTATCGAAAGAAGGTGGTAGAGACCTCCCGCGCCTCACTGCACACACGTTTGATGATGCATGGCCGTCGCCACACTTGTGCTGCAAACATCTAGCGCATTCCACACTCCTCCGTCAAATCGGCACACAGGCACACATTTCTTGCTCATGGCTCTGCATCAATCAAAGATACATCAATAATTCAAACCATTTTTTTCCTTCTAATCATATCGAGCACCGTGAGTCCGTGAGCATTTCCTTCCTTTCGATTGCGCCACATTATGTCTTCTCTGTGGTTCGCTCATGATACATCTAATCTTGCTTTTTCCCCCCACTGTGGACCCCACGAACGATCATCACAGTTTCACACGCATCGCAAAACGCAACCGCTTACCTGCTTCGAAGCTAACCGCCAGCAGGAAAGATGAAACCATCAGCACTGACACAAATTTGTTGGCCATGTTGTTGCTGTTGCTGGTTTAGTTGAATTTCGGGGTCACACCACACCGGGGTTGGTTGGCTCTCTGCCGCAGATGCTTTTCACTTTCTGTCACTCGGATGATCGGTACAAACAGGCCTGTTTGTAAACCTGTTTTTGGTCTGGGGGTTCACTGCACCAAAAATTGCAACCAAAATCACAGCTCTATCTCACTTGCTTGGAGCGATCTTTGTGAAGGGATTGTGAAGTCTTCGGGCAGGAGCACACAGCACACAAGACGCTCTAAAAAACCACAAAGCTACCACCGCACACTAACACTGCCAATTCCCAAAGGCACCAAAACAACACAGAATCGAAGGCACTACTGGGTGTGTGAGCTGTGTCAAGCTAGAGACTGTTAGCAAATCGCAGCAAACCAGGTTGCCAAGAGCAAAACACAGTACCGTTCAGGCGTGCGTCTGTTGTAAGACTAAACGGGCGAATCTAAGCAAACGCGCGCGCTTGACGGGGCGCACACCACACGCACACGCAACGCACGAGAGGCAGCTTCGCGCGGCAGCAACACCCGAACAGCAGCCGAACGGGCCTCGAAGCTTTCGCGTGGAGTAGGATTGAAGGGAGAACAAATCCTACACACACAAATACAATGTTTGTGGTTTTGAAGGAGGGTGGGGGGTGGTGGGTTACACACACCTCACCCTCGTGTAGGGGATGCAAATGGGGGGTGGCGCACAGCAAGGGGTGGCGCGCGTTGTTATGACGCGCGAGTTTTCTTATGGGGCGCAATGCACACGAACACACATAAACACGGGAAAAACGCGCGCGCAAGTGTTAACAACGGGCGGCCAGTGGCGAGCGTCCCTAGTAACGTGGACGCTCTTAGGCCCGTGGCCAATCACTCAATACGCACGACCGGTTCGACACCGTATTTTTAGCGACAGTATATAGGAAGGTGTACACAGAGTTTTGATTGAAAAAAAGTACTACCAATGTGTTTACTATTTGTTTGTTCGGTCCGGACGCGGGACAGAAAATGCGGTGCACATTTGCGGTAGTTTTTCCTTGCAAGTAAGACTCGTTTGATCTTTCTGGGTTGTAGAAATAAGCAACTTTTTCGGGCAAAACCTCTGTATAAGTTACATATTGTGCAGAAAGGGCAAAATATTAACTGATTATTGTCCCTTGCGAATTAACTGACGTGCTACCTACGTCACGTGTTCTACGTGTTTTATTTTTTATTTTATTTTTTATTTTATTAATTGCTCGGCCACGTTGGGTTTAATGCAATAGTGCTTACTGACTATAGTATACAATTATTCACGAAGGAGTTGGAAGGAGTTTATGGTACGGAAAAGTTATCTGTTATCTGTGTTGTATGTTTTTGATCATTTTTAATTACTAATTTACTTTTAATAATACTTTTAATTGTTTTATAATAAATTGGAAATTAACTGAAATTAATGAGCACATTAAATTAAATTACTATTGCGTGTCATTGTAACGCTTTATTGCGATTAGACAACCAATATCCATACCAATATCCATCTAGCGAACAAAAATATTTACAATAAAATATTCTTTATTCATACTCATTCATTTCAATTTAGATAATGTTTCAAAAGATATCAGGTCCCGATGTATGCAAATCAAATTCTATTTTTTAACCAACTCGTACACTACGTGATTTTGTACTTGTTTGAAGCTAAAACAAGCTTTTAAATTATAAAAGCTAAAAGTTATTTTCGTGTGAAAATAGTGCAAAAATAATTCGATAAAAACAATAAAATTTAAAGCAAAAATCATCTTGTTTGCCTTTAGTATTTCAAATTACAATTGTTCGTCTTTTTACATACTTTCTTAAGCAGAAAGTAGGATAACAAACCATGGCTTGGAGAGAGGAAAGTGAAGAAACACCGTTTCCGGGTCAATTTTTAACACGAACAACAATATTCAACGCTTGCGAGATGTTTTTCGACAGTTTTCATATATGTGTGTCAGCTTTGTGGTTGAAAAACATCTCGAGACTGTTCAATAATACTGTTCGCATTGAAAATTGTCCCGAAAACTAGCGTAAGAGCTTCAGCAATTTTAGACGATTGCAATCAACAGGCAGGAAAAATACCTAATGCAACCCAACTATGAAATTGTAGCACAATTTTAGCAATGACGATTAAAATTGATACGACTATTAGAGAATGTTTCGAAGAAATTGTGTTTACCATTAAAAATTTCGATGCATCTCTCGAGCAACATTTCAGTGAATATTACACAATTCCCATTGCCGTTCAAACGCTATCACGATTATAGGGCAAGGCGAAGGGTTTACCGATAAATAAACACATTAAATCTCAATCCCCAAAAGCGCAGGAAAATGATTTTGCGCCGCCGTTTGGTGAATTGACACGAAGCACGTATTAATGAAGTCTCAACATTCGCTTGCCACGCGCGTTTCGTGTATGTGTGTGTACGCGTATTTTTTTAGCTCTTTTTGTTTTGTGTGTAAGTCAAATTCCTTCCTTCACTGGTTCGTACACATTCGTTTCGGTGCTCCCAGTTTCCCTCCCAATATCCCCGCCCCACCGTCCTAAATCCGTACGCACACGTTTGGGCGTCACACATTCGGGTTGGTTCCCCGTTCCCCAAGCTGCTTTTATAAACTGTTGTGACGATGATGTAATTTATGTTGCGCTAGAGCAAGACGAAAGAACAACAACAACCGAACGCATTTGGCGCACGTGAACGTGAACCAAGCGATGGGTTTTAGTAGCGGGGCGTAGTAGAAGTGGTAGCAGAGCGTGTGTTTGGCCACAGCTTCGCACACAACCAGTGCGTCCTCCTTCGCTTTATTATGCATGAAAACAAAGAGCGTGTGTCGATCATGGTGGTGGTGGTGGGTAGTGATGATCAGATCGAAGAGTAACACCGAGCGCTGTTTGGCATCGTGCCAGCAGCAGCAACCCGCGTAACAACCCCCGGTCGATCTTCTGCTCCCTTCAAATGGTGATCGCGCAGCGATACAGGTCAGATCGCGCGAAGGTCAAGAGAGGTATAACTTGTACCCCCCCCAAAAAAAGGTATACCAACACAAAGACACCAATATACAAATAAGCAAACACACACACACACGCACAGAGATGCGATCTTTTCTATACAAAAGCGTAACGATCCACCATGAATGAGGTAAATGTGTTTGTGCAGAGGGTTTGGAGCCTAATAATGACTACATCTTTGTATAAGATGCAGTGTAGCTTCCAAATCCGCTTCCAAAAATTGCTGAACTTTGCTCGCTTTGCATACAGTGTCACATACACATTCCGTCCCTTTGGGTACAAAAAATAGGTCAAACAGCACGCTGGCTGCCAAGCTGGCAAGTGCAGTTACGTCACTATTTAAAAAAAAAACTGAAACCTAAATATTCTTGCACGAAAAATTACCGCCCTTGAAATCGCTTTCAGGTTTAGGTCGTGCATGTTAAAACATCAAACTAGCGTTAGCGTTATGTGGATCGTTCGATTGAGGTCATATTTATTCAAAATTAATAGCTTTGAATACTTTATTTTTCTTCTTATGATATCATCAAATGAATAGATGTAACACAATCTTAGAAATTTTAACGCTAAATCATAGGGAGCTAAATTGAAGCAAAATAAATCAGTTTATTTGCCATATTGTATTGTAAACAATGTAATAGATCATCAGAAAAACCATAAAGCAACGTAAAGTGTTTAAATCAAGATCATTTTTAAAATTAAGTTTATACTTTTATGTATTTTTTTATAAAATACGATTGTTTAGGTTAACCAGACCGTTGTACTGCGTCCTATAAAAGAACATAAACATAGTTTCATGATTTTAACAATTTTTAAAAATATTATGTCTAAGTTAACAATAATATAATGAAACATAAAAATATCAAATGATATGATCATCACTTAATGCAAACATTAAACACTTATTGCTAAAACATCAATGTTTATACTCCGCCAAGTAGAAAAAATAGATTAAATATCTCTATTTTATTGGTATTAAAAAAAAAAAGTTTAGGGAAAATCAAATACAGATTCAGAAAAGCAACCAAAAACAATCGTAGCAAAAAAAATTGACGTAATTTTACAACACCCACCAAACAAAACACCAGTAAAGTAAACAACACAAAAAAATAGATAAACAAAACGTGCGGAAACATTGATTTGTAACATTACATCACATTTCGATACCTCACAAGGACACGCAGCTCTTCCCAAACGCACATTCCAAATAGCATGATCATCATCACCATCAGAATCCATAAAACGTTGTGTCTTTCACACCAAACGGAACTTAAACATAGGAAGCTTGCCTGCCGAAACGATGTCAATAATCGATACGTCGTAATGGAGCGCAATAATAGAACGTTACGTATAAATTTGATCCGGTTCATGGCGCGGCCCGGCATTGATACGCAGACGGAGACAGCGCATAGGTGGTTCGTTGTAATAAGGTCGTACAGGCATATGCCTATCATCCCCCCATTGCAAGCCATTCCACACGTATGCATCCAACCAATTATATGGCTAACCTTGAACATTATCGTGTGCATCTATGAACACCCTCCTCTAGTCAGACACAAGCACCAGTTTTCAGCATTAAACTATGCTAATTGAACGTGAACAATTGAATATATGAATGGTTCGATGCGGAGGAGGGTGGGGCTAGGCTAGACAGCTTCGGTTTGTTTGCTTTGTCTATTTGAAGTGTAAGGTTGCATCGAGCGGCAGCCCGAAATCGCTGATAATTACATCAATTAACAGTTAACAGTTTAAATAGTGATTCCAAAATGAGGGCAAGAGCACGAACAAAATTATGCAAACAAAAAAGCACGAGGAAGCAGCGTAGCAAATTGGATTCATTTTAAACTTGATCTGCCCGCCCGTATGTCCCGTGTATCGCTAAGTTTAGCCTAAATCTAATCAAATCAGTTTATTACTTGTTAAGGACTGTTGTGGGATAGGTTTTGGGGGATTTGGGAGTGGTTTTTATGCAACTTACCTATTGAATCTTATCCGGAGGATGCCTATACAGACCAGCGTGACTGTGTAAGTCGCCACACCAGAGAAGACGTAGAAGTTTTTTGCTTTCTTATCACCATTTTATCATAAGCTGCACGAATAGCCGATCGTATGTATTGGCCGACCGTTGGATGCCAATCAGTGGGATTCTAAAGCTTTGGATGTCCCACTGTCATCTATATCGCTCAATTTGATTCCAGAAGACCTTATTCAATATTGATCGCGTTGCTCTTTTCTTTCACATCGGTCAATCATACTCCTGTAAAGAGAAAATTTATATTAAACAATGTTCATCAATGTTTTGCTGTGTCTTACCAACACAATTGAAGGTTAAGTTTAATTTTCCATCATTGCATACACCGTGATCTTCCTTCATGCAGACCTGAAATTACAACTGTTTGCGAGTTTTCTGCGATATCTTCTAGTTTCCTAACAGAAATTTTGTAATATTATCACATTCTTCACAATTCAATCGCCTCATTTCGCTTTGTATTCTGAATATATTTTCCACTCTATCGCACCACACTCTCCGTCGAGATGACACACACATACACAGACAGAAAAGACGAAATCCGGTGGCGCTCATAAGTACATTATGCCCTGGTTCTTCGGGTGCCCTTGCGGGCGAGTGCAACATTAATACTGCCGCCTACCCTTTGCAAGAGCCCTACTCTGATGCTCTGATCTGCCCCGCCTGCTCAGTGATACTTGCTCAAATGCTCATAAAGCTTTTAAAGCATCCCCCAGTCAACCCAGTCACCCAGTCGCCATCATCATCATCATTGATCATTTCTCTTCTGTTTTTACCGTATTTTGCGCACCTTGCTCACAGCCCCGATTCAGTACGGGTGGTACACGCGTGGTTATTTCTTACTTGTTTAATACTTTTCTATATCTCCTCCTTTCTCGCCGTACAATATGTGCGTTTTTTTGTTTGTTCGTCTTTTTTCGCTAATTGGTAGAATGTAGTACGGAATATTTTTATGCTGGGAGGGTAACATCTAAACGAAAACATTACACAACACTCATAAGCAAAACCTTCCAACGTGCCGGCAGGCGTGACACCCCCGGGGGTTACCATGGCTACTGGTAGAACTAATGTCAAATGCACCTTGTTCGAATCGAATAGTACGTAAATGCAAACTTTACACCACCGATAAGGAACGGGCTTCCTCCGTTTTTCGCCTCATTAGTGTTCGATCGTTCTTTTGCACGGTTTGCCTAATTTTAGCAAGCAATTTCTGTTCATTACTTCGATGGCTTTTGAATCACATTGGTTGTTACAATAATAACTTACTTCTTCATAATAACTTCAGTGCGCTTTTGGGGTATTTTCTTTTGTTAGGGAAAGTATATCAAGATGTTTTATAAAGGAATGCAAAAGAAGAAAGTGCGTATCTAAACGATTAGTTTAAAGAAATGGAATGGAAAGAACGTTGTGATGTGTGTTTTCTTTGCTCAAAGCGCATTAAATCAATCATATCGTTACACGTGTACATCAAAAAATCTCTACAAGCACATTAGGAACGTATTTGGTAAAGAAATTTCTTCCGACTAGTTGCATATAACGCTCCGCCTCCTCTCGCGGTTGTTAAGGTTGCACACCCTTCCCCTTTTGCTTCCCCCTCCCCCAGCACTGGGGTGGCACTGGTACAGTTGTTATCGTTTCTTTTTTTTTTGTCGCCTATCTTACTGTTTAAGCTTTGATGCGTCGTCCTAGACGCGTTACACCGTACTTCGGGTGACCGCCGGCTCCGTTTCGTAGCTCGCCGTTCGGTAGCCCACCGTTGCCGGACCGTCCCGGCAAGAGTCCGTTCTGTCGCGAGCGGCTCTCGAACAGCACGTCCGAGTCGGTTTCGCTGTCGGAAATAGTGGTTCCCGCGCGATTAACTGTAACAAGGAAGTAAAATAGATATTTAATTGTTGATTTCACTGCATACATTGAATTGTTCAATAGTTATTAAAGTGAAGAAGCATCGTTAAAGCTCAACAAATGTGTTACTGGAAGACTACCAGTAGGAATATAGCAATTCCAAATTTAGGCAAGAAAAATGATGATAAAATGCAATTTACAATTAGTTTTAAGAGTGATTTCATCGATTGATAAATTTATCAACATACAACATGCACCCGATTTTCTCATCAAATATAACAAGTTATATGAGAAATACATATGTTTATGACGTATTTCTCCATCATTATTCTTTTAATAACTGCTTTTGTATATAAAATTAGGGCTCAACCCCTGGTGGGGTCGAGACGACAAAAATTCAGTTTAGACTCATTAGAGTATCCCTCTCCACGGAAATCTTTAGTAAAAGGCGAAAGATTTATTCGACAACTGAAGAGAGATCAGAGTACCACACAACGCTTTTTCCTACCGACCACACCAACGCACGCCGTGCTGTGCTAGCGATGCTTTACCAATCCACACCATGCCCTTTCGCGACCCTTACGCATCGCTGATCCCTATTCCCTTCAAACACGCACACATTACAGCATTAGTACATTTCGGTAGAGAATATAATGCTCCTTCTATCCCAATACATACAAAGAGATGCAATAGAAAGCATTTTCAATCGAATTGCAAACACTATTGAAAGTTATTTTTCCCCGAATCAGCATAAACACAGCCGGCATTATTTTTCCCCCTTATGCTGTTCTTCATCTTTCACCCTTTTGACAGCGTACGCCCAGCTGGGCTGACGGATACACATGTTGGCCAGCATTTGTAAGGTTTTGCGCGATGCTATACCATGGCACGGCGTACAGTGCAGTGCGTAAGTTTAGTTCATAACGAAATTTTAATTTATAACACTCAATTAGAAACATTACGAACATCTACATTATTTTGCTATTCAACACTCAAACTACAAAAACTTCTCTTGTTTTTTTTTTTCAATTTTTGGATATTAAGACTAAAAGCTCTAAAAAAGTAATGAAATTGGTACTCTACAATTGTTTTATAGAGATTTAAAGCCAAATGCCAACAAATGCTTAAAACCAGTAAACATTTGTTGGTATTTGTGGTATATTCGAAGTATAGTTAAATGGTGCCGGTTACGGTTGATTAAATTAACCACATTAGTAGAATAAAGAACAGAAATGACCATTCTGATTGTATGTTAGTTTAATTAATTTTGAGTTAGTTTTTAAATTAAAAAGCTATTTTCTAAACAAAAAAATATCCAGTTGGCTTTCTACGGATTGACCCCATACACAAATATTCTTATTTTCAAATTAGATAAACCCCAGTACAGTGGTGTACATAAAAGTCTAATGCAAAATTAACTTAATATTAAGTCGAAAGATGTACTTAAAAAAATAAATAAAAAATATCACTCACATGAAGGCAATTCCTCGTCGTGCGTTTGCAAAAGTGAATACTTTTGGGGCTTTGGTCGCGCGCGCGGTTTCGCCGACCGTCGGCAAAGGCACGTAATACCCCAGCAGATGCCGGACAGGACGAAAAACACAATCAGCACACCAACAATCACGTACAGTATGGACCAATCTATTGCGGAGGAGTCAAAAACATATAGTTACAGTTCGGTTGCTTCCAAAGCACCTTTCCCTTCCCGAGCCTGCTCATATACATACCACAGTTGGCCTCGGCAATACCCCAGAAGTAGAAAATGTCCGGCATCCAGAAGCTTTGGCAGATGCATTCTCGCGTCTCCGCATTGCACACACCGTGGCCGGAGCAATCGTTCTGGCAGACGGTGGTCCGTATGCCGACCACCGACGTGCCCAGTATGGTGTAGTCGCGCCAAAACTTTTCCTTCAATATTCGCTCCACCTCGAGCGCCGGCATTAGCTGCGGTTTGTCTTTATCCTACGGAAACGGGAAGGTTACATTACTGCTCTGTGCGTCATTCGCCGTTCAAAAGTACCCCCGTACCTCAAGGCCGTATTGTTTCTCCACGTAAAACACAATCACCACCTGTCCCGTTCGGGGCTCCACCTTAAGCTCGCGCACGTGCAATTTCGCCATATTGTCACCGATCAGCAGGGTAAGCTTTTGCTCGATCGAATCCAGCTCGGCCGCCGTCAGCACGGTCGCTTCGGTTGTAATCGTTACCTCTACCAAGCTCATCAGCAGCGGATCGGGCCGAACGATGATGCTCACGGTGTCGGAGGCGGACAGTCCTTGCCCGTCGTACACGGTCAGCTTAAACACGTACCGCCCGGTAACGATGTTTGTTAACTATTGTGAAAAAAATATAGCTCTTCAATTAGAACTTTGGTACTTCCATCCCACTGCCAACACCACTTACCATCAAAGCCGGCTTGCTATCACTGCCATCGATGATGGTCCCCAGTGCCAAACTGCTCGGTTCGCGCGTCCAACTGTACCGCACAATGCCCAGATCATCGCGCGACTGGCTTCCGTTCAGCACCAGCACATTGGTGGGCAGTGTAACCGTTTGATCGCCCCCAGCATTCGCCACCGGGGGTGTGTTCTTCTCCTGCACCACGGTAATGCGCACCCGATCGCTCGCATTGTTGTTCGCCTCGTCCGACACGGTCAGCCCAAACACGTAGTCCCCTATCGTCATCGCGGTGGCATTCGCTATCTAAAAAAAGGCGTAAAAGACCTAATGTTAAAATTCCACTCTTCTAATGACCTCCGTCCAGGACCACACTTACCGACGCGTTTGCACTCTCAATCAGCGCCGTGTTGGGGCCGGAAATTTGCTGCCAACTATAGGCGACAATTTTAATATCATCACTAGACTCGCTCCCATTCAGCACCGCCCAGGTCTGGGGCAGATAGATCGTCGTTCCGTTCGTGCACGCCTTCGCCACCGGCGGTCGGTTGGTGGGCGGCTTAACAAACACGTGCACCATCGAGGTGGAGCTTTGGTTCTTCGCATCCGTCACCTTCAGCTCGAACGCGTACACACCCTCCTCCAGGTTGGAGAGCTGCAGAAACGGTGTACGCGTGTTTTGCATATCGACCGCTTTCGACTGGTTCGTGCTAACCTTGGTCCACTCCCACGCCACGATCCCATTATCGTCCTTGCTCAGCGACCCGTTCAGCGTGACGTTGTTGTTCGGCAGGTAGAGGATCTCGTTCTTGCCCGCGTTCGCTTCCGGCGGGTAGTCGATCTCCTTCAGCACCTGGATGATGGCCGTGGTGCTGTTGCTCAGCCCCTGCTCGTCCACCACCGTCAGGTTGAACGTGTAGTTGCCGGCAATGGTAAGATCCTTCAGCTGGAGCGTGCTCACCTCGGGCAGCTCGGGCTGATAGCCGAGCGGGCCCTGTGCCAGCACCCACTGCCAGCGCACGATCTTGGCGTCGTCGCTGGACGCACTGCCGTCCAGGATCGCCTCGTGGTTGGGCAGCCGGACGGGCTGATTGGCGGGCGTGATGACCGCGTGCGGTGGTTTGTTAATCTTCTGCTCCGGCAGCACGGTAATGTTCAAGAACGCTTCGCCGTACGAGCCGTTCTGGCCGCTCACCGTCACCTTGAACTGGTACAGCCCCTCCGCCAGCCCGGACAGCTTGGCGATCGATTTCGTCTGGTCCGCTATCGTGCTGTTGCTGTCCCCCTTCGGCTGCGACACCAGCGTCCACAGGTAGTTGTACCTGTCCCCGCTCGTCTTCTCGTCCGGTATGACGTACGCCGACAGCGTTGCCTCGTTCGTCGGCAGCCGCACGTCCTTCGAGGCGACGGAAACGGTCAGCTCTTTCGTCGTGCTCGAACGCACCGGTGACGGCGGCAGATCGCCATCCGTATCGCCATTGCCCATCGTTAGCTTCTGTGCGGATAGCATCTGGGGAACAATTTGCTGCTGGTGCTGCTCCGCCAGCTGGTCCTTCGACAGGCACACCTCCTTCTCGTTGCGCTCGAACCCTTCCGGGCAGGTACAGATACCGTGCCGCAGGTTCGGCACCACCCGCACGCACACCTCGTTCCGCAGGCAGGAATCTTCGCGCGCCACATCGCACGGGCGCATCGAACCGAGCGCCTTCGTCTCGGTGTAGTACTTGCTCTCCTCCGCCTCCTCGTCGTACTGGTCGCGGATGTAGTTGCTGGCGTACTTCTCAAACCCGGCCCCCGGCGCACCGTAGTCGAGCGATTTGTACGGCCCGCGGTACATGTCCTCCACCGCGGGCAGTCCGTACTTCTCGTCACCGCGCGCCCTAGCGACACCGCCGTTCGCCAGGTTGTACATTTCCGCCAGCTTGCCGAACAGATTGTCCTCCCCGTCCGTGTCTTCCGGCAGCCGTACGGCCGGTGCCGCGGCTACCGCGGCCGGCCCGCCACTCGCTAGCAGCCGCTTTTCCTGCACCTTCTTCAGCACCTCCCACCAGCTGCTCGCTTCGCCCGCCAGCCCGTCCTCGAGCGGGTTCACCAGCACCATGCGCAGCGCGGAGGACGTTTCCTTCTTCGCCGGAAGGCACAAATCGTTGCTGATGCACTTCACGTGGTAGCACGTGTGGTTGAACATGAACGCGGTGTGGCAGCTCGCCCCCTTCAGGCAGCAGTCGCGCACACACTCCTCCAGCGTAGTTGCCTTTGCGTTTTCCGTAAAGTTGCCGGCATCTTTGTTGCCTGCGATGGGATGTGGAAAGCAAAGAGGAACGATTGAGTTGGGAATAAAGCGCAGCATGCTTGATCGATCGACACCCCCGGTATGACACTTACCGATTGGTGCGTAGCCTTCGAACACGTAGTGCAGCATGCGGGGACAGTTCTCGATGCCGGACAGCTCGGACGCTTCCGCCGTTAACCGCCGTCGGTCGTCCTTCGTCGGTTCCTCGTCAAGGCCACAGTCGGCCCGTGGAATGGACACGACCGTCAGCAGACACACCGCACAGCAAATCCAGTCGCGAATCGACCACCCACCACCGCCACCCATAATGGCTACCTGTTTCGACGATAAATCTGTTGCTCTCCTTAATTCCCTGCACCAGCACCACATGCGGTGCATTCACTTTTTCCGTCGTGTTGTCGTCCTGTGGCCGCCTGGCCTGTGTTGATATATTGCGTTGCACTGGTTTTGCGATGCGCACCCCCACACCACCACTCTCTTTTCAGCTCGTTCGCGCAACCAGTCCGGTACGGTGCATTGTAAGCGCAATATACCTGCACCAGCCCTTGCTCAGCAACGGTGCAACGGGTGTCTCTTTGCCAACTATTTCACGGAAACAGCACTCTGTATTTATTGATAACAAAAGAAGAGGGGAACCGTGCAAAATTGCGTTCGTTCGCTGACAACACCACTCTCCGCAGAAGACGTCAAACTCGGAATGGTTTGTTTTGTTATCATTGGATAACAGCAAACATTCACAGGGTGACTCCGCGTCGTTGGAGTCTGGCGCACATTTGTTTAACGGTTTATTTTAAATGTTTTTTGTTTTACAGGCGGTCCCCGAGATACACGGTACCTCTTATACGCGGATTCGGAGATACGCGGTTTTCTAAATATGACAATTCTATGAGCAAATTGTACTGATTTGACACATAATTTCCAAATTCCAAATAATTTCCGTTTTGATCGAATGTTAAAAACTATTTCAAATGGTTTAAAACTGTTATATTCAGTAAGAATCACATCAACTAATTCATAAAGTAACTATAACCTCCCCTTACTTGCAAAATTACACGAACATTACTGATATTTTAGCTGGAAACCACGAGATTCGACTTACGCGGAAATTCGAGATACGCGGTATTTTGTGGCCGTTTTCGGTCCCCATTAACCGTGTATCTCGGGGACCGCCTGTATTTTTTGTTTCTAATTCTTTGCTTATTTCTTCTTCGTCGGGACAATTTATTCGCTGGTAAATGCTGTATGTACTGTATATTAATCGCTTTAACCGGGAAAACGCTATTTGGAAGAGCCCGTAAACTCCGAAACTGCTTCCGAACCTATCCAAATCCGGGAACTAGTTGTGGGATTATCTCGATTCCTGCAACCGAGCCCATAAAAGTCCCATTTCTGAAACTTCTAGCGAACCTGCTTTGGTTCAGGAAATAAAACTGAAAATATTTCTATCCAGTTACTGATATCATACCAACTTCGAATCCGGAACAGAACCCGTCCCCCCGGTTGGAGATCTGTTTCCTTCCCGGTGTCAGTATTAGTCTGGCAGAAAAGAGAAGAAATTCAAAATACAAGAGGATATGTACCACAAATCCACTGAACGACCACTGAACTGGTTCTAGACGGCTCAAGCTCTTAACTTAAAGGGAATCTAAAAAGACTTCGTTTAGCAGACGGCAAACGACTCATGCATTCTAAAATTAGCATAAAAGCTGGTGGCGACATCTGTTGGTCTCATTGTGTCTCCATAGCTACACAGTGGAGCTTTCCTCCTTTTGAGAGCTTGGTTTCGCATTGAAGTTATGCATCGCTAGAACTAGAATGGCGATACGATTGCTTAAATACTGAACAAAATTATCATTGAAGTGAGTTTGAGAAATACCCACGTATCTGTCCACACGACCATTTACATAGATTTTTGCTGGGAAAGTTAGAAGGCCATGATTAGATGTCGAAACACATTGCAAGGAAAGGACAGCAAGCAATATATTGATGAGTTTTATAAAACGCCATCTATTGAGCACAAACCAGTGAAGTTATGGGGATGCCTGTCCAGTGAGAAAATCTGTGGCGCTTGGGAAACCTCATTTTTTTTTAAGATTAATTTCCCTTTCTGAATTCACCACTTCACCGCAACCGTTAAACCGGTCAACTAAAAATGGACCCCTCTTGAAAGCGCTCTAAACTGGCATCAGCTTTCCGTTGGCAACACGCGACCCGGTAGCCATCGCAATTTCTTCGTCTTGCATTACCAACCGTTCAGTGAGCACTTGCCGCCCAAACTCGATGTTACGTTCGCGATTATTAAATTCGTAACGGACGTGTCAAATTGTAAATTCGCGTGGTGCGCGATCACCTTAATCTAGAAACCGGGTACGCTACGTGTAAAAGCGGAATAAAAATGCGTCACAAAGACTAACATGCGGCACTCACGCGTACGTACACTTATGTGCTAATTATCCTCGGAAAGGATACACTAACACCCTAAAATTGTATGGGCTTCCGGGGGTATAAAAGGGACCGAACTTTTAATAAATAACCATTCGGATTTTGCAACTCTAAGAAACCTCGTCTTTTTTAATTTTGCATATTCGGATCAAGAAAGAAATCTCTCATCCCTCTTCACCCCCTTCTGCGGCATAGGCTCCTCAAATTACTTGAGAGAGCAACTAGCGGGAAGGTTAATTATTGGTGTCGAACGGTTGAGAAGATCGCTGTTACCCGAGCGGGTTTGATTTACAAGGCCGCATCCTTCGCGTGGCCCACAGATCCGTTCGCCGTCGTAACATTTGGTGGCTCCAGAGAGGAATCTTCCTCATATTTGTATGGTAGAGAGATTTGCCCGTGGTATGAAAGCTTCCGCAAATTCTCTAGCCTTCTACATTCTCACCGAAGAGAAATTGCTTCGCTCCTAGACGAACCTATCCTCGCTCCAGAGGAAGCACTCACACTAGGAGGAAGACAGCATCGCTTCCGATAGGATTGCATCCGCTCTCCACCTACGCTTTTGCACTCACGTATAGGCTCCACTAACACGTGTACAGCTCCAGCGAGCTGCGTATGCGATAGCGTGAGAGAGCACTAAGCGAGAGCTCCAAGAGAGAGCCCTTGCGCACCGTTGAACCAGTGCGACATCGCACACCCACACCACTGATAAAAATCCGTGCACTATACACGCACACGAACTCATCGGCACATTAACTACGTCATGACTACGAAAAGAAATCTTACTCCGTTCGTCGATAACGACAATGGTAGCTGCCGCTTATGCAGCCGGATTGATGATCCCAATATGGTCCAATGCGACGAATGCGATCGCTGGTTCCATATGGCATGTGCCAAACTGAACCGGTTGCCTAAAGCAGACGAACCATTCTTGTGCATAAAATGCACAAAAGACTATGCTAAGATTAAGGCTCCAGCGTCGACTGGCTCAGACCAAAACACGGCAATTGCAGCCCTAATCGAAGCGCTTAAAGGTAGCAGCTTAGATACAAACACATATCTCAAACGCTTGACCTTTGATCAGCTACCTGATTTCGATGGCAAGGCCAAAGAATGGTTGAAATTCAAGCGTGCGTATGAGGAAACGACTAAGCAGGCTAAATATACAAAAGTTGAAAACATGACCCGGCTTCAACACGCCCTTAAGGGAGAGGCGTATAAATGCGTGCACCGTCTATTTCTCGAGCCAGATAACGTGCCGGAAATAATTACGAAGCTCGAAGAGCAATTCGGCAGAGCAGAACTCGTGTACGACGAGCTGCTTAAAGACGTGCAAAACATACGTGTTGAAAATCAGCACAAAATACCTGATTTGTCCGACGCGATTCAGGACATGATCACTAACATAAAGGCAATAAAAATGCCTATGTATTTACAAGACCATCGCCTCGTAAATGAGTTGGCTTGTAAACTGCCTACTGATAGACATCTAAAATGGATCGAATATAAATCCACCAATATCAAACCGGGTGTTCTTCCATCGCTGGAAGATTTTGGCAAATGGTTGCTGCCTCAAGCAAAGGTACTTAAAGAATTGCCAAAACGGCCAGAAAGGCCAAAACACTCGATGAACGTTCACCAGTCTTCAGCGCACAACACAAAAAGACCGTTCAATCACAACCACTTTGGTAACGCACAAAACAATTCACCGGCCACTAACACATACGCAAGAAATGCAATAGATTACACCGCACAGAATTGCACAGCCGCACGAGAACGCGGCCCACATCCATGCGAAGAAACGCATCACCGTTTGCACTTCACAGCCGATGCGGAGGAGAATTGTCATCAAGAACAAAAAATACTTTACCAAATTGTTCCGGTCGTGTTACGCAACGAAGATAAAACGCTGAAAACATTTGCATTGTTAGATTCAGGGTCATCATTTACGTTGATCGAGGAAGAAACAGCTAATCAGCTTCAGTTAGAAGGGCCGACTGAGCCGATTACGATGACGTGGACGCAGAATTTGTCCATACGAGAGAAAGAAAGTAGGAGAGTAAGTTGCCTAGTGAAAGGAGAGAAGGAGAAAAAAGAACGGGTCTTGGAAAAAATGAGAACCGTGAAGAATCTCCAGCTCCCGAGGCAATCAATCAATTGCAACGTTCTCAGAGAGAAATGTCCTCATCTGAGAGGAATTGACATCAGCGATTACGAGAGCGCAAGGCCAACTATACTAATTGGTCTCGATCATAGCCATCTACTAATACCACTAGGGCGCAAAATGGGTCGAAGCGACGAGCCAATGGCAATCAAGACCAAGCTGGGTTGGACTGTCTTCGGGATGAACGTGAAAGGAACCGAAGCGCCTCATAATCAGCCGATGATCCACTACGATGCAGATAGTACGATGATATCAAAAGAGATCGATCGTGGAAAGGAAATAATCCAGATACCGTTCGTGGAAACGGTACCGAATCGAGCTTGGTCCGAGGACCAGCGCATCGCGGAACCAGATGAAGAAGATCGCGGTATATCGATCCCCGTACTTCACCATCATGAAGCTGTGGTTCCAGATTCTTCTATGGCACCCTTGCCATTGTGTGGAACACATCCCCACAACCCCTCACCACTACACACCGGTGTAGATCATCTTGAGCCCCCTGACATCACCACGCAACGATTTGTCGAGAGGGAAGTGCGGCAACCCTGCCTAGACGAATCGGCAGCGGTTCTGATGGAGATGAGGATCAACCCACAACCATATGTACATCCACCGCTTACCAACGAGGAAGACGAGATCCTGTCGAGACGAGGAATTGGCTCCCTGACTACAAAGACTCTTCGACACAGGGGGAGGCCCCACCGACGGAGGGCTTTGCTGCGGCCTGCGATTGGGCTAGCGAGCAACGCAGGCAGCCAGTGAAATAATCGTTCACTTTTTATTTTCGTAATTCATGAGAATGAATTACGAGGGGAAGGATGTTACGTTCGCGATTATTAAATTCGTAACGGACGTGTCAAATTGTAAATTCGCGTGGTGCGCGATCACCTTAATCTAGAAACCGGGTACGCTACGTGTAAAAGCGGAATAAAAATGCGTCACAAAGACTAACATGCGGCACTCACGCGTACGTACACTTATGTGCTAATTATCCTCGGAAAGGATACACTAACACCCTAAAATTGTATGGGCTTCCGGGGGTATAAAAGGGACCGAACTTTTAATAAATAACCATTCGGATTTTGCAACTCTAAGAAACCTCGTCTTTTTTAATTTTGCATATTCGGATCAAGAAAGAAATCTCTCATCCCTCTTCACCCCCTTCTGCGGCATAGGCTCCTCAAATTACTTGAGAGAGCAACTAGCGGGAAGGTTAATTATTGGTGTCGAACGGTTGAGAAGATCGCTGTTACCCGAGCGGGTTTGATTTACAAGGCCGCATCCTTCGCGTGGCCCACAGATCCGTTCGCCGTCGTAACACTCGATGATACAGCCGAAACGACTAACATTCAGCTCACCCGCTATGATGGCAAAGGAAGTGAAAGTGCTTGCCGTCAAACCGTTGAAGCCGGAAAAGGGCCAGCAATCGGAACCGGAGGAACAGATGGAAGAGATAACGAACGACAACATGGGCAACACCACCGGGGGCAGCAGCAGCAGCAGCACCGCCATCACCACCACCACCATCAGCCAGGACAAAAATGGCAAAAATGGCAAAAAGACCTACGAGCAGATGATGATCGAAGCAATCACCGAGAACGATCCGCACCGGAAGGGCATTTCGTTTGCGTTGATTAAAAAGTTTATCAAGGGCAAGTACCAAATCGAGACCGAGGTGGCTGCGGTGTACATGAAGCGAGCGTACGAAAAGCTGACCACCAAGTCGATCGTTGAGCGGGTGTCGGGAAAGAGCGGCATCAATGGCAGCATCCGCCTCACCAAAGCGCACGTAGACAAGGGAAGGAAGCAACAGAGCAAAGGGATCAAGCAGGCCGAGAAAGCAGCAAAGAAGGCGGCAAAAACGAAACCGAAAGCGAAGAAGCAGGCGGATCCTAAACCGAAGCAGACCAAAAAGGATAAAAACAACAATGACGGCGAGAAGAAGCAGAAAAAGGAGAAGCCGGCCAAGGCGAAGCCCGCGCAGCCCGTCAAACTGAATCCGAAGAAAACCGCCATTACGAAGACGAAAATCGACCGTTCCGGGGGGAAGGTACGGCTTTCGATTGTGTCCTCCACGGATCCGGGGCCGAGCGGTAGGGCGAAGCCAACATCCAAGGCAGCGAAGGGGGGGAAGGCTGCTAAGACTAAGAGTGACGAAATGAACAGGAAACCAACGGCCGCCAAACCGCAACCTGTCAGGGCGGGCAGAGAGAAGAAGCAATAGAAGGAGGTTGGTTTTACGCTCGGATTATTTAATTTATTACGTATTTGTGTAATTTTACGATGTATGTGTGCCATTTTATGTGCGAATAAACTATGTAATTATTGTAAGAAAGGAAAACAAAGCGTGTAAAAATTCATTTTTAGGCTCAATACGGTGACGGTTTTCCTTGTACGACAGATAAAATTTATTTCAGGAGATTTTCTGCTCATACAATGTGTGTTTTCCCAGAAGGATAATTAGTTGACGATGACATCGATAATCATGAGATGTGGATCGATACGAACCTGTGTGTTTGTGTGTGTGTGTGTTTTGCTCTTACTTTCTAAAACCCCCCAGCCCGCCCGTTGCTGACCTGCATCCTAATCCAGTATGACCAAATCATCATCATCGTCATCCATCGGATGGGAGGAGGATACTTTGGCCTTTTTGTTTGCCGGTTCATCATCCTCCGGTGCGTGCTTCCGCTTCTCCACGCTCTTGCCCGGTGTCGTGACGGCGTCGGCGGCCGCCTTCGACGTGGACGGCTTCTCGTCCTCATCATCCTCGATGATGCACATATCATCGTCATCGTCCTCGACCTCGTTCACGGTGGTGGACTGCTTGCCGTTCGACGACGATCCGTTCAGTCCCTTCGAGGTGGACGGTTGTGCATCGTCCACCGGTGCCGCTGCCGGTTGTTTGCCTGCCTCCTTCTTCTCCTCTTCCTCCTTCGGTTTCAGCGAGTCCGGATCGGCCACGATCTCGAACGGTGCCTCCTCCCGGCCCGCCTCCTTGTGCAGCACGGTTATGCTGAGCTCGTAGTTCTGCAGGAAATCGTCCGCCTTCAGTATGCACCCGTTGACGATCTTCAGCTCCTCCAGCGTCTTATCATTGTTGCAATCCTTTTCATCCTCCTCGGATGAGATCACGATCGTCCCGGTGCCGTCCAGCAGGACGTCCGGGCTGACCATGTTCAACGCCTTGATCAGTATGTCGTCCCGGAACTCGCGCACGGTCAGCTTCTTGGTGTCGACCTTCAGCACCACCTCCGGCTTGGCGGCGCACACGTAGCATTTCGGCTTCGGTGGAATGATCAGCGTTTCCGGCACGATGAACTGATTGCGACCGTTGACCCGCAGCCGCACGTACACCGTCTTGCACGCTTCGTACTCCTGCTGCAGGACGCGGAAGGCGCGCATCACCACAATGCCGGCCGTAATGGCGTTCGTCGTCGCGATTGCCGGTATGATGTTGCCTGCCATTGCTGTTGAAAAAGAGAGGAGAGACCCATTTAGTCCCAGTTGGCTTTGATCGCAGTGCAAGCAGGGCGCCTGCTAACCCATTGTTTACTTACACTTAATCTCGAACCGACTCTTTCTTGGAATGCCAAAGATTTGTGCACGAATATTGGCACAGGCGGCCACAAAGTCCATCCCGTCCTTGTCGTCCTTGTCCCAGACGAGATGGTCGCCTTCCGGCAGCTTGCCGACCGCTTCCTTCAGCGCCTTAATGCTCTCGCCAAACACCTTCGCCGTCTGGGCCATGCTGAGCACCTTCTGATCGCGGGTCACACTGTCCTCGACAATGCTACCATCCTCCCCGTCGCCTTCCTGCACCGCGTCCCACTTGGCCGGCTTCGGTGGCGTGCGGTTCTTCCACAGGTTGGACATGCTCAGCAGATAGTTGATGTCGTCGTAGAACAGTTTGTTGAAAATCTTCTCCGGATCGTATTCGCACTGCTTGGCCCAGGTGCGCGTATTGACACGATCCACGTTGCCCTTCTCGTTCGCTTCCTTCTCCAGCGCTGCGCTGCCCACATCGGCGCCCGCCTCCGGATCGGCTGTATCCGGGGAAACGTCCTCATCCTCATTGCTTTCACCAAACAGTTGACTGTAAATGCAAGAAAGAGTTCAATGATAGCACTTTTTCTCCCTTTTCCTTCATTCTTTAACTGCTTACTTAAACAGATGCTTCGCCCACACGATGCAGTGAATCGGTTCCGACGGAGTGTTGCGGATCGTACATCCCGGGTAGGACTTTTGAGCCGGCTGCGGGACACACTCGTAGCACGAGGTGAGTCCACGCTTGATCAGCTCCACCTGCCCGTTGTATCCGGCCGTGCCCGATTCTATCAACGGCACGTCGGCCGTCAGACACAGGCGATTGACGTGACTGCGCGCAGCGCGGTTATCCAGCGCGTTCAGGACGATGGAGAACTGTTGGAAGAAATTCACACCATAGTTGTTGCTGCAATGGTAATTACAAACACACAAATCAGTACAGAGTGTGGTGGAAGTGAGGCCAACACGGCGGCCTACACTTACGTCGTAATACTGTCATGGTATGCTTTGATCTTGGCGTTCGGATTGAACGCCAGGGCACTCTCCCGGGCGACGTTCGCTTTCGACTTGCCGACGTGCTCCTTGTGGAACAGAAATTGACGATTCAGGTTGCTCACGTCGATCGTATCCAAATCGATCTGTAAAAAAAACGAACCATCAGTTTGTGTTTGTTGATAACGGAGAGGCGGATGCATCATCATTTTTTTTTTTTAGAATGTAAGGTTATGTTCCTTGGGACGCTTTTTTTCCGCGAAGCAGGTACAACACCCCACACCCATTACTTACGATCTCAATGTCCGTGAATCCTGTTAGTACGAGATTTTTCAATATTTCACACCCAATTCCACCCGCTCCGACGACTAGCACCTTCGATTCGGTAATTTTCTTCTGCAGCTCCGCCTCGAAAACACCATCAAGCTGGGCAGCCATATTTTATGCGGTGCGAAAATGCGCTTCTTCACTACACACGTACGCGAATCGGTAAAAAGGGGGAAAATATCAGTTATGGGCAATCCGGTTCGATGAACCACGTGCAATGGAACGCTTTGAAGGAGATTTTTCGCACAACTGGCCAACAAACTTACGGGAAAAGCCACTTTCGTCAATAGACCGGGTACATAAATTAGCAACACAAAACAGCGTTCGTTCTGCTTGTTTTTCTCTCCTTTTTCTAATGCCGCATGACAAGCGGCCAACTGACAGCGCATCGTTTGACATGAGAGAGTAGGACGGAAAAGACGGACCCAGTCGACAAATTTGTTCAATGCTCGATGAACGCTTATTAAGGCACTGGTTTGCGAAAACGCTGAAGGAAAATAAAAAAAAAGGAAAATCATGGATAAATATTAAGAAAAAATTAAGGTTCATTTCTGGTCTATACAATAACATCTAGGGTAAATCCGACTACGGATGACTTAGACACCGGACAACTTTGATTGCAGATGACTTCAACTACGGATGACTCCGACTACGGACGACTCAGAACGAATCCCTCTTCGGATGAATCCAGCTTCGGATATCTCCGGGCAACTGGATGACTCACATTTTGGTTGACTCTGAGTACGGATGACTCCGAACGAATCAGAATTTGGATGACTCCGACTTCTGACAACTACGACGTTGGACTACTTCAACTTGGGACGACTCTGATTCCTGAAAACTTCGATTCCAGATTATTTTTACCGACACCGACTCCGGATGACTTTCACTCCATTTGAATTCACCTCCAGATGACTCCGAATCCGAACAACTCCGACTTCGTATGCCTCCGACTCCGGATGACTCCAACATTGGATGAATTCGACTCCGGACGATTCCGACTTTGGATATTCCCGAATCCGGACAACTTAGACTTCTGATGGCTCGACCTCGAATGACTCCGACTCCGGCCGAGAGCAGCTCTGACCCGGACCGATTCCTTATGACTCCTGGATGACTTCGATGTCTGACGACTCCGAATGACTTCGACTTCGAATGACTCCGAAGACGTACAACTTCAATTACGGTTGGCACCATCGCTGTATGAATCCAACTGCTCCGGACGATTCCAGTCTTTTGGAGCTGTTTTATTTCTTGTTCACAAATAATTCCTTTTATTTATTTAGCTCAATAAAACGATTTAGTTCCTCAGTTAGCTGTCTCGAAGCGAATACCCGATGTCGTCACAAGCTCGTTCCGTCTACGGCGGCTTGGATGATGATCGAGGTGTATGTACGGCTGGTGCGCCTGTACATCGGTGTATATAGTTTGGCAGGTGTGCCCATCAAACAGTGTATACACAGCTGGTGTGCATACACAACAGGAGCAGGGAACAAAATCTTCGGACCTGGATCGGAGTCGATTACGAATATTTGCTAATGTTACCAATCACTACATCCAACGTTCCCAACCGGTTACTTGGATCTTCAGGAGCTTGGGAGCAGTTTTCCAAAGAAGCCGACCGGTACCAACGGTTTCTTTTTAAACGATTCGCTCATCACAACCCATATAACCAAGATACCGAAAACGCCACCAATTTCTTGTACTAAAAATCCAGTTCCATCAAACAAAGCTAAAAAACTATCAGTTTGGTGGGTTAAGCCACACGGCCACAGAAGCAGCCACTTCAATGTTGTTGAAGTTAGTTTTTTATGCACGGGCAATTTATTTGCTCAACATGTTTCACCTGTAATAAAATGTTATTTAATTGTGCAAAGGAAGCAATTAAACGTGTGTGTTTAAGTTGGTTTGTTGTAAAATATTCATGTGTAATATGTGTATATGTGTGTTTGTTTACTTGCGAATGATCTCTCCATTTCGCTGGTCAATGCATAGTTTATAGACTAATAATATTGCTGAAGTTGAAGTGCAGTGATGTAAGTGAATGAATGTAATCAATCGAAGAGCTAAAATCCTGTTCAGCATATTGACCTTAGCCAACTCTTGACCAAACTTTTCCTCAAAGCTTTTTTGGAAAAGGTTGGTTAAGGGTGGGCAGGATAAATACATCGGATCGGAACTGGCAGCTCCGATTGTTCTAAAATTTGGTGGGTTAACGACTGAATCGACCACCACAAATCCACGTGGGTTTGAAGTGGTTTTACAGTGGGTTAAGGACGATTTGGTTATTTGGGAATTTTCCCCTTCCGGTGGGAGAACGCCATCCTCCTCTTCCCCTGCCTTCCTATCAACTAGAAGCCTATTTCTACCTTTCCTCCACCCAGCAGCTCCCTATACACAATATTTCAAAATCAAACACACAAATAACCACCGTTCTCGGCCGTTTTGTTTACAATTTCATGCGCATGTGCGTGCTAAAAGGCAAACACGAAAAAAGCGTCTCCCGTCGCCATCGTTCACTGTGACTGCACCGGACGACAACTGCTGATAAGAAGCGGGAAGAGTGGGGGGGAAAACGCGACAAGGGATAGGGCGCGTGTTGGTAGAGCAGTGTAGGGAAAATGCCGACGACAACGCAAACGCAGCCGAGTCGGTGCCAACGGTGGTAGAGTTGGAAGAGGCGAGTCAGAGTGCAAGAAAGAGCGAGACCGAGAGAGGCCCTAACCGTAAACTTATTATCAGCAGCACCGAATTCCAGCATCATTGACAGAGTGGCAACACAGACGGAACGAGGAAAAGATTATTGATTTCAGCAATGTGATGTGAGCAGCGGGCCAACAAACGAAGCCGCCAGAATCGAAACGGTGAATCCCAGCAGAACCGGAAACGTTGCATCGCCTACCACTCTCTGCCGTTGCTGGGCAACTGTGAAAAAGTGATTTTGCTGTAGTGATTAATTTTCCACTAAAAAAGGCACTCTGCTCTGTAGGTGTGTGTGTGTGTGTCGTGTACGTGTCTTCTGGAATTTTGGAGTGTCCCAGTGCGATAGTAAAATGTTGAAGCAGGAAAACTTGGCCGCCAACTTCTGTGGGCTACTGTCCGTTAGTGGAAATAAAGGTAAGTGTGAATGCCGATACTACTATTCCCTCAATTTATTCAATTTATACAACATTTGTGCAATTTCTTCTTCTTCTCCCCCTCCAGATGTCGCTATCGAGTGGCGCATTCTGGGGAAGGAGCAGGATAGCTCACTTCTCGCTAGCTGGGTATCGTTCGACCCCCGGAAAGGACGCGAGGAGCAACGAACGAACGTCGGCATTTACACGCCGAAAAGCAAAACGTTCGACGTGCTGTACACCTTCCCGGGCCGAGAGAACGTAATTCAGGCTTCAGTTAACCTCACGCACACCCTGCTGCTGTACGTAACAAAGCAGATCAAGCAGGACGAGTCCGGCCACAACGGGGACATTTACCGTGCGTACCTGGTGGAGGTGCGCCCCAAACTGGACGCGGCACAGCCCCACCTGCTGCTCGAGGTCGAGCGCAACCGGCAGGTGATGGCAACGTTCCTCTGGCGCAAGCTGTCCACCTTCGAGAAGCACTATCAGGACAAATTTTTGCTCCTGGTACACCACGAGCACGTGCTGCTGTATACGGCGTCGTTGAAAAAGCTCGAACAGCAGTCGGAGGAGGAGCATGCGCTTGCTGCGGGGAGCAGTAGCCGCATCGATTACACCAACCCCAACGCCTGGGAGTTGGATCGGGACGGGCTGAAAAGTGAAACGCTCACGAAAGCCTTCATATGGGCGCAGTGGGATCCAACCGTCCAAGCCCTATACTACATTCATCTCAAACCGACGGCACGCACCATCTTCGAGAAGGAGGACGACGCAGCGGGCGAGCAGGGCGAACCGACCAAACGGCTACAGCCGACCCTGTCCGCGTTTCAGTTTCACGACGATCTGCCCACCGAAACGGTGCTGAACATTCCGCTGAATTTGCCTAAAATTCCTTCCTCCAGCAGTGAGGACATCTACGAGGACGATACCGTGCCGCTGCGCATACACGACTCGTCGCTCAATCTCGTCATCGTGAGCGACGAGTCGGGGATGCTGTTCGTCTGCCACTACTACCTGTACCAGCCGGTCAAGCAGCGGGAGGAGGAGGCACCACCGGCGAACGGTGGGACCACTGCGCAGACCATCTTCGACGTACACTTTGCGTACTCGGTGACGATCCTGCACCACGGGTGCGTCATACACTGCGTCATGCCGGGCATACCGTGGGAGAAGGCGAAGTTGATGAAGCCCACGTTTACGCTGCACGGCGACCACCACGTGCTGGTGTTTCAGGCGGACCTGTTCATGCACCTGCTCGATGTGGGATTGTCGCACGAACCGTCGTGCCATATCGTGTGCGCACCGTTTACCCGTGCGCCCATTACGCAGCTGGTGCCGTGCTTCGCGACCAACAACATTTGCTACGATTCGGCCACGCTCGATCTCATCTCGATCACGATACCGAAGTCGCATCTGATCGATGCGTTCCGGAACGACACGTCGATCGACAATCGGTTGGCGATCGTGCACTACTTCCTGGCGCACTCGACCGGGGGTGATATTATTGAAATCTTTTCCGAGGTAAGTGCCAGGGGTTTGCAGATGAATTGAAATTATGATTAGATTATTTATCCTTTCGCTGTCCTTGCACAGATCCTGAGCATCATCATGGAACGGCCACTTCATCTGGACACGGTGCCGCTGCTGAAGGAAGCACTCGTGGCGGGCACGTACGCATCGGCCAAGAAAGGGCTCACCCAGGACCAGCTGGCCCTGTTCCGGCTGCTTCCGCTAACCACCTGCAGCTCGAGCAAGCCGATCGAAGCCAAGGTGGGCAAGCTGAGCGTGGGCCTGTCGCACGAAACGCTCTACAACACGTCGATGATGTTGCTGTCGCCCCAGCAGCGCCTCTCGCCCTTCCGCAAAGACATCTGGACGCTGCTGTGGGATCGGCTGAGCGACACCGGTGGCAGCAGCAAGGAACGGCCCCGCTTCCACCAGGAGCAGGTGCGCGAGAAGCTGATGTACTCGCTCGCCTGCTACCAGCCGGAGGCGCTGTCCCGCTGCACCACCCCAATGTCGCCCGCCAACCCGATCGGTGGGGCCACGTTCGGGCTGGACTTTGTGGCGGGTGCCGGTGGCGTCGGCGGCGGTGCCCGTGCCAGGCTGCAGAACGATCTACCGTTCGTGGAAACGGAGGCGTGCACCGCCAACAAGCAGGAGCTGGTGCTGAACGTGAATCTGCGCGAGCTGAGCATGCATCTGGTGAAGCACAGCGTAAAGGAGGTGACCGGCTTCCGGTGGCTAAAGAACGCCTTTTACGACACCAATCCGGCCACATCGCACGTGCATGCCGTTGCGACGCGCTACGTCGCCGCGCAGCTGGAACAATCGCGCGCGCTGTGCGTGCTCGCCTGCCGTACGGCCGGCCTAGACCATGCGCTCGCTGTGGAGGGCTCGGAAAGCCGCGGCTTTGCGCTGATCGATCAGCTTGAGCGGGCCCTGCAGGTACGGCTGTTTGCCATGCTCGAGCGGTACTGTTTGGCGGTGGAGACGCTTGCCTTTCCGCTGCCGCTCGGTTTCTGCTCGTTCTTTTCGTACCTCGGCTACCGGGCGCTGCCGTTCGACGGGTTCATGCAGTACGTCGAGCACCACGTGTTCGAGCTGCAGATCGACGTGGTGAAGGTGATCTTTGCCGACATCGAGGACACACCGGACGGGATTCGGCGGAAGCTGAATCTGCTCATGATACTGCCCCGGTCGAGGGCACGCCGGCTGCTGAACAGCTGGAACCATCCGGTGAGCGCGATGCTGCGCGGGCGCGAACACGCGATGAACATTCTGTCCGGCAACTCGGTGCATCCGCGCGGATCGTCGCATCTGAGGAAGCGCGACTATCAACCGAAAGGTAGCAAGTACTCGAAACGCCGGAGACGGCATCTGCCCGGTTATCCACGCGTGTGTTGCATGTATTGAATCGTGACTTTGGTTTGTTTTGTGTTGAATGTTTTGTTATTCTGTTCCGTAAGTGTAAGCGCGTGTTACGTTTCTTCCTTTTCTTAATTTGCATTTATTTGTTTCATTGTTTTTCATTTCGCTGTTTGTTTTTTTTTCAGTTGCCACTTGCTTTAGTAACGGCTGTGATCGTTTTTTCGGTTGGTTCGGTTGCGCGCGCTCAGATGTAAAACATTGCATGCCCTCGCCGCCATCATTTCACGCGAGCCGTTCGGTTCGCAAACTGCCACCGGCTGCATCCTCCTCACCCTCATCCTGCTCGGAAGCTTCCTCGCCCATCTCATCCTCCGAGTACGATCAGATGGAAAACTCGTCCCGGTCGCGCAATCTGCGTACCTACGCGAGCCTCAACGCGCTCCGGCTCGTTACGTCCCCTTCGTCGCTGGTCGATCTGGAGGCGGGCAGCGGCACTGCCAGCGACCGGGCCGGGGAGGATGAAAAGGAGGAACAGCAGCCGCCCAACGTTACCATTACCTTTGGCAGTTCCCGGTCGACGGGGTCGAATGGGGCGGCGAGAACGCGCTTCCAGCGGTTCCGCTGCACCTCCTCTACGTCCTCGTTTTTGATGCAACTTTGCCGTGACTCACCGTCGGATAAAATTGTCCGACTGTCCAGACGGCATGCAGCGCCTGCCCGTGCCCGTTGCCTTAATGCCGGACTGGATGCGTCCCTGAAAACAACGCTCCTGCTAGGCGTTGGATATTTAATTCTGGCCAGCACGATCATCGCTGTGGTCGTGTTTGCTACACTCGAATTCCGCATTGTCCCATCAATAGCCTGGTGTACGCAGGCGATTAGAATGCTTTTTTAAAACGACAGCTTCCATCCGTTCACTGAGTCGTTCACGAGGCTCGAAACACGCATCATTCCATTTTCCCATCTGCATGCATCATTTATTGGTTTTAAAATATTTATTTATTTATTCTGTTTTTTTGGTAGTTTTTTTTTTTGCTTTTGTTTTGCTTCTGCACTTGGAATGCTGTTGCGTTTTCCATTTCCATGCAAAAAATAACTGCACTCTGTCTGATAGAGCCTATTTAGTAATTTCCCCCCTCGTTCAACATTCGTTTTAGATCTCAGCCAAGGTTTAGGGGCGGCCCGGAAGCTCCAGCAACCGTTGGACAATTTCCTCGACCTACTTACCGCCAAAGCGAACCTGAACGAACTTGACTTTAATCTGCTAATCGAAACGACACTAACATCGGTGGAAAACTTTCACATGTAGGAAAGGAATTATACAGCGCCAATAGGTGAAAACGAGCGTATTATTTCGTGTTTCCGGTAAGCTAGGCATTACTTCCTATTGGATAAGCATAAGAATGCTAATTCTTTTTGCTCTCGAAGCAGCTATAGTGCAATATTGAAAGTCAGATTAAACATTATTACGTTAGGAGAGCGTTATCATTTCGCACAAAGAGTCCACCGCTCCTTCGGAAGGGATTGGTTTGCGATGTTTTAAGTGATATACAGATGATACTCATCTTCTAATCTCAGCGGAATCGTACGAAATCGATCGTACGGTACAGTTTGCTGCATGATATGCTTCTTAAATTTGGTTGCTGTTAGTTATGTGCCATGCTTTCGGATATTGTTTATCGTGTTGGAAGGTTCGATATTGTGTTCATTCCCGTCGAATGATTAAGGCAAAGCAGCGTAACTAGTTTACATTTCACTTTTATTTCGCTTATGGTTCAACAATTTAACGGAGTACAAATAACACTCTCTGTCTCTCTCTCTCTCTGCATGCGTTTTGTTGTCGCAAAAAAAAGGTTATAATTTTCTTTTCTGATAAAGCAATATAACATATACAGGAGAAGTAAAGGGACACCAATAAACTAAAAGCAGGCCAAATTTACCTAAACTTTCCTATAGCGTCGTTTTTTCCAATTACAAAAACATGAGAAATCGTCACATGAAAAGTCCATTAGTAGAAATGAAAGTTGATTTTGGAAGGAAAAGCGATAGTATTTTTTTGAGTTAACGTTATTTTGAAAATATTTCAATACATTATGAGAACTCCCTTTTCACAAATTACAAAATTTATCCTAAAAAGTAGCCAAAAACGTCGAAGAAGTCATAATTTTGGTGTAAGTTTTAAGCCAATTGCTTTAAAGGGCTAATGTTAATCGAAAATATCACTATTTATTGGCCTGGTACTAAAGTTTCATTTAGACCTTCTCCATCCTTAAACAGCAGCTCTATGTACTCTCTTTAAATAGAGTAAATACGTGTAGTTGTATAATATGTATGGCTTTTAAATTATTTGCACACTAAAACGTTCATATGCATCTCTAAGCGATGAAGTATTACTTCACACCTTGCTGAACCACTAGCGCAGTTCGATTTCCACACAAATCGAATGCAGTGGTAAAATTCTGTACAAAAATAAGCTTCTCCCATCTTCAATCAAGCCTTTTGTATCACAATAGTTGCGCCAATACGTTCAAAAATGCGTTGTACGTATCGTCGTTTGATTATCCTTTTTGTTGATTAAATATTTCACCAAAAATCCCCTCTCAGTACGCCACCGGTGTACTGTGTGTCTTTTGTGCGCAATGTTTCGTGTTTGCGTACGCTTTGGTAATTCGTTGCCGGCAGGGCTCGATCAAGGCAATCGGGTTAGTGCTTACTCTTCGCCTACCTTTCCGTTCCATTTCGGTTTACCTTGGCAGGGATGCATCGACCGATGTGAGCTGCGTATTGTCGGCCGGAATCCACTGCTGCTGCGTCGAATCCAGCGCGGGTGCCCCATCCGTCTCGGCCATGCGCGATCGTCGCTTGATCGAAAACTGGCGCAAAAACACGTGCATTGCCGCGAGCAGTACCAGAAACACGCCGAAAACGATACCCACAATAATCCACGGCGAAAGACGGCCGGGTTCGCGATAGATCCCGGCCACGCGGGCCGACTCGCTCAGCTGCGCCTCGGTAGATTTGCCCACCGGTATGATGCGGCTGTTGTCGTTCGCACTGCCCGAAATGATCAGCGACTGTTCGCGCGTAATCTTCACCGGGCGGCTAAATCCGTCCGACACGGCGCTTATTTTCGTGCCGCCCAGCTGCGGCACGTACTGGAGCAGCACGTCCATCGACCGCACGTGGCACATTTGGAGCAGCTTCAGCATGCCGACGCCGTGCAGGGTGAGCGATTTCTGCCGGTTGGCACCGTACTGCACGGTGATGGCGGTAAAGTTGGGCATCACGTAAATCCACACGTTCGGATCGGCCAGCTGTATCCAGAGCTGGTTGCGCAGCAGCACCCGCGTCAGCCGGCAGTCCGAATCGCGCTCCGTGGCGTTGAAGTACGTCGCCACGATGCAGTCGTCGGTGGTGGACAGGTTGCGCATCAGGTGGTGCGCGTTGCAGAGCGTAAAGTCCGTCAGATGGGTGCACTGTTTGTACTCGTCGAACGTCATCACCATGCCGGTGTGGGACGTCCTGTTGTACGCCATAATGTCGCGATCGAGCACGTACATCTTCATGATGCCGTCCTCCGAAAGCATCGGCACGCTGGTCCCTTTCAGCGTGCGGTACAGCAAGCGGTTGCAGAGCGGTATAATGATGTTGACCACCACCCGGCACCCGTCCACGTTGGCGATCACCTTCGAGAGCGGGTACAGTTTGAGCATTTCGCGAAGTTTCAGCTCGACCGGGAAGATGAACTCTTCCGGCAGAAACTTTTGCACCTTCTGCAGCTCGGCCAGTAGCTGCGTGGGGGAGATGATACTGTCGCTGAGCCCCATCGAGGTGGTGCTCTGCAGCAGCTCCATGAACAGGTTCTTCTTGATCTTGCGATGATCTTGTTCAGCAGTATGTCCATCAGCAGCAGCTGGCCCTCGCGCGTAAAATCGATCGTGTGTGGCCGCTTCGGATCGACCTGGAACGTGTTGCCGGACAGCACGGCCAACGCCTCGTTCGTAGTGTTGTAGAACATCCTGAGCGACGATGACTCAATGGTGAGCTGCTGATTCACCTTGTCGAATTTGCTGTGTATATCGTTTCTATCCTCATCGTCCATCAGCCCGAACCAGGATCGAAATATGCCTCGCTTCGTGCGTCTTGGGCCACCTGTCCTTCCCTCCTCTTCGCAGAAGCTCCTGAGCAAGATACTGAAATCGTTCAGCTCCTTGTTCAGGCCCAGAATGTTGAGGATCCCGTCGCAGTTGCCAATGCGCTTCGCCTGCATCTCGGCGCACGCTTGCAGCAGATTGGCGACGGTAGCATTTGCCGTTGCGATTTCATCGACGAAAAGCGCTATATCGTAATTGGCCCGCAGCGTCCACGAGCTTACCTGCACCTTTATCGTTTTCAGCTCCTCGAAGTACACTCCGTCCGTGTAGAGCGGATCGTTCGACACGGGACTTTCTTCGATGTGATACGTTGGGAAGGCGCTGCATGGTTGCGACAACAGCAGCGAGCATATTAGGGCTGAGATTATGCTGAACGGTGGATACATGACTATCTGAACACACGGACAGAGGGAAGTCGAAGGGTTTGATTTACATTACACCAGGAACGCAATTAGAACGAACTACTAAACACTGGAAAATATGAAGATAAACAATACGACTTTGGTGGAGAGACGTCAATTGTGTACCAAGGTATGTACATTAAAAAACAGTACGATTTCCAAGATATATATAGATGTGATGTTTAATTTTACCGTTGATTTTAATACTTCGAAAGAGAACAAGGAATAGAAACGTTTACCTCCAATTTGTGTGAAAAAGTGTAAAATGTCGGTAAATGTTAAATGTTTTTCAAGTACGCTCCCGTAATGTAAGATCACAATAGCGCTTCTGAGGTGTCCAGGATGTGTAGCCAAGATTTAAAAGACGCTTTATTACTTCAAGAACCGATTCCATGCTTAAACAGGTAGACTCGTCAGTATTTTAAGGTTCAATTTAGTGATGGGAGCTCGGAATTGGACCTAACCGATTCCATGTTGGGAATCAATTGTGGAGCCAATTCCGATGCTGGAATCAATTTTATTTCCAGAGACGATTCCAGAGTCGATTTCGGATCCAATTCCGGAGCCGATTCCGGAGCCTATGCCGGAGTTGACTCCGGAGTCGATTCCGGAGTTGACTCCAGAGCCAATTCCAGTGCCGATTTCGGAGTTGACTCTGGAGACAATTCCGGTGTCGGCTCCGGAATCAGAATCGATCTGGAAATCGCAATTTGCTTCGGTAGCAGAATCAGGATTGGCTCCAGAAATGCAATTAGCTCCGGAAGGAGAATCAGTTCTTGAATCGAAATGAGATGTTTCAAAAGCGAAATCAGTCCGAGAATCTCCATGAGAATGGATCGCTTATAAGTAAATTTTGATTCTTTGCAGCTATCAAAACTAACCCAAACGTCTATTCGTCGTCTTTCGAAGCCGATTCTGATTTCGGAGCCTGTTCCGATGCCGGAGCCAATTTCAATTCCGGAACCTACTCCGGAATCCATTCAAGAGCTTATTCCAATTTCGGAATCGATTCCAGAAAACTTCGGAGCTATCCGGAATCGATTCCCACGAAATCTTCATTTTTCCCATAACTAGATCAATTCATAAAAGCCTCGTTGGATGAATCATAGCTTATCATTTCACGTTGCAATTAATTAAAAAAGCTAAATATCAATTAAAATGACGTACACAGTTTGTTTTGCATTGGCACTACATTCCTTCAAAAGTAGACGCCCAAACCAGCTTACCGCAGCGCTTTATTTCATCTTTTTAACGTGCAGCAAGTGCTTCCGCAGCGACATCTGCTTGTCGCGGAACGATTTCTTCACCTTGCCGCGCACCTTGTGCCGGATCATCGTGAAGTTCTTGTTCTTCTGCTTCTCGCGGTTCGTCTTGGAGCAGTGCGGGTTCATGCGGTTGTCCTTGTAGCCGAACTTTTCCCGATCTTCGCGCCCCCGCTGCATGCTTTCCACGCGCGCCTGCTTGTCCGCCTTGCGCCGCTTGTAGATCATCTCGATCGCGTCCAGCTTCACGAACTCGCTGCGCTCCGTTTCCAGCTGCCGCTTGCGGCTGTGGTGCGTCACCTGCTTCTTCACGCGCTCCTGCTCGATGCGCGCAAAGTCGGCGTCGGTGAAGATCTTCGTCAGCGCCAGCTCCTGCATCGCCTCGGCCGTGTTGAGCGTTTGCTCGCCTGGCTTTTCCTCGGCCGGTTGTTCAGAAACTGTTTCCGCCTCCTTGCTAGCGGCGGTTGCCTTGGTTACTGTGGGAATTTTCTTCGGCCTGTACTTTCCTCGCTTTTTCGATTTTTTCTGCTTCTGCTCCTCAATTTGCTTCTGTTCTTCTTCCTCTTCCTCATCACTGCAATCTTCCCAATCGCCCTCATCATCTTCATCTTCCTCCTCGTCCTCATCGTCTTCTTCATCCTCCTCTTCTTCTTCGTCCTCATCCTCCTTTTTCTTAGTTTTGGAAGATTTTATCATCGTGATACCCTTCTTACCCTTCTCCTCACGCAACGCGGCTTCGAACTCATCCTCACTGCTGTCCACATCGATCCAGTCCGAATCCGACTCGTCCCCGCCCGGCCCAGCATCCCCCTCCAGCTCGGGCGCATCCTCCCGCAGCAGTGCTTCCGTGCCGGGAATGTACTCCGCAGCATTAATCTCGCCATACCGCTTCGCTTTAATCTCCATGCTCGCTTCCGTCGGTCGGCCCCGGTCCTTCTTGGCCAGCAGCGTCGGCATCTGCTCGCGGTACAGCATTATCAACGCCTTCGACGCCATCATGACCGACTTTTCCTTATAGTTCTTGTACATCGTTAAATCGCGCAGCAGGTCCTCGTTCATCGCGAGCGGACAGCGGACGCAGATTTCACGCACCGCATTCAGCCCGATCGCCATGACATCGCTCGAGTTCCGCTCGGTGACGAAGTTGTTGACCAGCGTCTTTATGACCGGTTCGATGATTTCCGGCGGAATCAGCTCGTGGGACGCTTGGGCAGCAAACTGCAGTATGCGCGTGACCTGCCTCTGATGGGGCTGCACAAAGCTGCAAAGGAAAGTGGGGGGAAACAAGGAAATGGTTACCGATGATCAATCGGGTTTCTAATGGTACCGGGTTAAAGCTTTCCCTTACCGCGTTATGTACGGATAGAAGCTGAATAGGAACAGCTCGTGAATGCCGATCAGTCGCGAAATGACGTCCAGATGCATCAGCTTCACCTCGAACCGTTCGTTCCCGTCCTGCAGCTGCTTGAACAGACTTTCCGCCATGCCCTGCGGGTTGTGTATCAGATGGATGGCGGAGAAGTTGAACGCCACCGGGCGCTTCTTCTTCTTCTGGGCCTGCGTGTACAGCTTTTTGGCCGCCTCCACCTTCTTCTTGCGCTTCTTCGTCTTCTTGTTCACCTTGGCCGCCATCATGATGCCCTTCAGGTCCACCTCCCGGTCGCTGTCCTCCTCATCCTCGTCCTCCTCCTGCTGGTCCGTGCCGAGGAAAAACTTGAGCGACGCCACCAGCACCTTGGTAAACTTGGAAAAGCAGCCCACGTTCGCGATCACGTTCACCGTTTTCGCATCGTTCCACACCTGCTTCCGGTACAGCTCGATCATGATGTCCACCGACATCTTGGCCGCCTTCGGGTTCGTGTCCCGCAGCATCGTGTACATGAAGTTCTGCAGCGTCGAGTTCAGCTTCATGTCCTTCTGCTTGGCGTTCATGTTTTTGATGTCGTTGATGATGTGGTTCTCCAGGAACGTGCGCAGCGCCTTGTCCGGGCAGCGCAGCAGCTGGAAGAACAGCTCCAGCAGATCGAGCGGCGAGATTAGGTTCTTGTTCCGCAGCAGTATCAGCGCCCGGCAGAACGTGTTGCGCATCTCCGGATCGAGCGTGGTCGAGTGCGTCTTCAGCAGGTCGACCAGCGTTTGCGGGAACGCCTTCAGGTCGTCCAGGTAGCACTGGGCGATCTGCGCCAGAAACATGATCGACTCGCACAGGCTCTTGTTTTCCTTGTCCGGCTCGAGCCGGAAGATGTCCAGCACGCTGTGGAAATGGTGGTACTGCTGCAGGAACTCATCGCGGTACGATTCCGGATCGCGCTTGATCAGGTTCTGCAGCTGCGGCAAATTGTCCGGCAGCTGATTATTGTGGCGCACCATCCTTTTTCCACGGCGAACAAATACGTTTTCCAAGGATGTAAACAAACACGGCCAGCTACGCTACGGGCCTGACCACATGGCAAAAAGGACGGACTTTTGAAGTATTTACACCAAGGTGCGCTATCGAACGTGTTGCAAGGTGTGACGGCGGTGGATAGAGCGAGAGGGCGCTATAAAAAACATCGAACAGTGTGCGATGGTAGCAGAGTGACCAGAAATACCGATTTATCTGTATTCCTACCGATTTCTTTACATGCCTATCGATTCACAGATGGGCACCCTGAAAATACCGATTTTTTTATTTTTCATACCGAAAACACAAATGAAAGATAGATAAATTACTGAGCGAGAAACCATCATATCATTTTCCCATTAGTTTTATACATTAAACTCCTTTTTTTTATTCAGTAGGTACGTGAAAAACTCCAGACTTATCGACTCCGAATCCGGATCAGTCCAAATCAGTCCGGATCAGTCCGGTTCAGTCCGGAAATATTTAATACAGAAAGAAAATTGTTCTACTGTATCGTACATATTCGATGCCTTACTTGAAAGTAAATTAACTCATAAAAAATTGTCAAATCCAGGGGTCTCCAAACTACGGCCCGCAGATGCGTCCCCTCAAGAGTTTTAATAACGACAAAATTTTAATGTTCCTGCCGAAAACTGCCAAAATAATCTGGTCGCACTGTGTGGGATTGTCAAACACAAAACATCGCCTGTCACATTGGGGAGCTGTCAGTGCGAAACGTCACCTTTCGGCAAGTTGGTCGCCGTGTGTGTTTTTGGCTGAATTGTTGTGCCATTTCCATTGCACAGATTGCCAGTTTTCTACTAAAAATTTCCCTAGCAAAAGACCTCCCACAGGGACGTAACCGGCCAGAAAATGCCTCCAAAGAAAGCACCTTCAACCTCGAAGAAGACGGAAGCGAAGAAAAAGGAGAAAATCATTGAGGTAATTGATGACGAAGGGACACTGGCTGTCCCGACGCGATGCCCCGACTCGCAGCCGTATGGACTGAATACATGAATATGTGTGGCTATAATTGGAACGTTTCCACTAAACCCAATTCACCTATTTCCGCAGGATAAAACGTTCGGGTTGAAAAACAAAAAAGGAGCCAAGCAGCAAAAGTTCATTTCGCAGGTAGAGAAGCAGGTCAAGAGTGGTGGCCAACATAACCTTGCCACGGCCACCAATGCCAAGAAGGAGGAAAAGGAGAAGAAGCTGAAGGAGCAGAAGGAGCTGGCCAAGCTGTTCAAGCCGGTCGCGACGCAGAAACTGGAAGCGGGCGCTGATCCCAAGTCGGTGCTGTGCGCCTTCTTCAAGCAGGGCACCTGCACGAAGGGGGACAAGTGCAAGTTTTCGCACGACCCGGCGGTGGAGCGCAAGTCGGAGAAGCGATCGATACACGTCGACATACGCGATGCCGATGTAAACGATACGATCGAGAACTGGTCCGAGGAGAAGCTGGCCGAGGTGGTGGCCAAAAAGCACGGCAAAGAGAAAACGATGCCGACGACCACTATCGTAGGTGCAATTGCATTTGGCCGTGCTTGCAGTTCCTCTACATCCGTCCACGTTTTTGTTTTCTGTTTTTTTTTTTGTAGATCTGCAAATACTTCCTCGACGCGGTCGAACGTTCGCTGTACGGCTGGTTCTGGGAGTGCCCGAATGGCGAGAAGTGTATCTACCGCCACGCCCTGCCGCCCGGCTACGTGCTGAAGAAGGACAAAAAGAAGGCCGAATCACAGAAGGAGGAGATATCGCTGGTCGATCTGATTGAGCGCGAGCGGGCGGCACTCGGGCCGAGCCAGACGCGCGTCACGCTCGAATCGTTCCTGGCGTGGAAGAAGCGCAAGCTGCAGGAGAAGAAGGACAAGCTGCAGAAGGAGGAGGAGCGCAAGCTGAAGGACTTCAAGGCCGGCCGGCAGAACGGACTGTCCGGTAGGGAGATGTTCAGCTTCAATCCGGACCTGATCGACGACGGCACGGACGATGGCGAGGCGGTCGAGTCGTACGGCCGCAACGAGGACGATGACGATGCAACCGAATACAGGGAGCTGGATTTGAACATGCTCAGTCTCAACATCAAGGACGTAAGTGGAAGGTGGAGAGTGCTAACAAGCACCAAGCTACAAGCCTTCTTCTCTCCCTTTTTTGCAGGTCGATAACACTGGCACGGTCGCTGAAACGGATCGATGGGAAAAGATGGCAGCGGAAGCGGCCAGTCGAACTGCTGCCGACGCTACCGCCGCTGAGGGCGATGCCGACGGGGCGGCTGCAAACGATGCGGCACCGATCAACGAGAACCTGTTCCTCGAAGAAGACCTCGAAGGATTGGACGACGACCTAAGCGATGACGATGACGACGAGGACGAAAACAATGGCGGTGGAACTTCGAACGAGGCGAGTGAAAAATCGTGATAAGATACCGCTAGCGAACCACGCTCACACCGTTTCATGCAAAACAAATAGAGAGAGATAGAGAGAGAGGGCAGCCTACTAGATCCTTCTAGAGTGCACAACGTCGTCGTTAGGGTTCTGTTTTTTTGTCGCCACTCTCCCGAATGTTTCCGCCTCTTTTTTAATTAAAAGCATAAAGTGTAATAAAGATAAATTGTTCACATATGGCTTCTATAACTATTAAATGCTGTGTGAATGTTTTCTATTTTACTATTTATCGCTTCTCTCATATAATTAATCCCTTTAACGTTATTATGTTTATATAGTTTTTTTTTTACTTATTTATTTTCATAATTAATACATCAATCACAATGATTTAACAAGTAAAAAATCAAGAAATATGGTAAACGGGGGGAGGCAACACAATCTTTCCCTACGCTTTATTATACATCTTTTTTTGTTTAAATATTTTTGTGTTTTCTTTTCCTAATGTTTTTAGTTGATTTTGATGCCTTTGTTTGTAGTTTTTTTTAGTTAGTCCGTGCTAACAATCGAAATCTGCCCACTTTTGCTTAAAGCTATAGAACGTGCGCCCTAACTCCAATCTACTTATTATTCCCATTTTCTTCCCCCCCACCCCCCCTTTAAATCCGGTAAAGGGTGTTTTGTTTGTTTAAATGATGTACACGTAATATCTCTACTACATTTACTCTCTTCGTACTACGCAACCCCCTATCATTAAAACGTGTTTTTACTTTGCTTGCTCTTTAATTTTGTTTGCTCCAGCTTTTCCCTTCCAGCGGGAAGCAGAAACGAATAGTGTTTTACATTATACTACCGGGATTATTGGAGGAGGATTGGGAGCGGAAAAATGGGAATTGTGATTTAAATTGTACAGCAATCCTTTAGAATTGCACGATATTACATACGAACCAATCCGATTCCTAAACAGAGCACCATGAAAAAGAACGAAAGAACCACTATCGTTCTGCGAGTTTTTTTTGCACAGAAACATATCCTGACTAACGTACACAAGGGGAAGAAGAAGAATAAGAAGAAGGGTTCTAGCTAACAACTTTCATCCCTACAGGCGCTTACACCACGCTAGCACACGCAACATGCATGGCCCACAATTAACATAAAGTATTAAATAACATATAGTGGGGGAGGAGGGAAAGGCATTTAAAATAAGGGGGAAAAAACAAATTAGTCTTTACAGAGTGTTTAAGGGGTTCTCATACTTGCGGGATTCTTTCATAACTCTTTACAGGAAATGCGCTTAATGTGAAAGGAATTGGACTCTATAGCACCCTTGTTGGACAAATCTAATAAGAATTTCCAATGAGTGTCCATAAAGGGTGCCATGGAATCCAATATCCAACATATGAAGTTCCCAATGAGAAAGAGTCAAGAAAGTGCTATGAGCACTCCTGAATAACGCTGTAAACACACACACACACGGCGATTATCTTTCATAGGTCCTGCTAAGGAGATGACGTACTAAATTCGTCACCCTTTGGGATAGAGAAAAATGCCCATTTTGTTAAGGTGCGCCGAATTCGTTTGACTGTGGTGTGGTTGGTTTTCTCTCACAAATTCCGTTCTCCTCGCATAGGTATAATTCTAAACTGTACAAAGCTTCTGGGCTCTTCCCGTTCCGTTTTTTTTGTAAGCTACGCGGGTCCCGTAATATGACGCGGGTTCGGCGGTAGAGCGCGTAATATATAAGAGGGGTGGTATACAGAAAAGCATCCACCTTATTTTTTTCTTTCCCTGCCTCACAAACAAGGAGCGCAAGAAGATGTAAAGAGTGGTGGTAACACTAGAAAAGACAAACGCATACCAGTGTACACCACCGAAAAGCTTACCGAAAAGCTCAGAGCAGAGCCCATTTACGCCGCCGGTGTGTCCGGAATGATGGAGGTAAAGAACGTTATCACCAACGTGCCGAGGAAGGACGTCATATCGTTGAACGTCATCCGTTGGCCCTCGGCAGCGGGCTGCTCCGCCGTACCGTGCTCATCGCTCGCTACGCTCGCCGCTTGTGCTGCTTCCTGCTGGTGCTGGTCCTGCTCCGTCACGGGGGTGGCGGTTGCTTCCCCGTTTTGGCTCAGTGGACCAGTGCGGGGGCGGGGCACCACTGTACGGCCACTGGTAGAAGCTTCTTGGCTGTTGCGCGATGAGGAAGGACCTGCCTCACTGGTTTCCCGCTTGGTAGCGCTCTCCGTACCGGACGTGCCCGCCGCAGCAGCGGGTTCGTGTGCCAGCAGCTGTTCCGCGTTCTGCTCAGGTACGTTGTTATGGTTTGGCTGGCCGGCGACCGGATCCTGTTGCTCTCTGGCCGGGGCCGCATCCTGTGCTACCGGCGGCACCCGGGGCGTACGTCTGTCGGCCTGATAATAACGATCCAGATGCTTTTTGCTGGAAAAGTATCAACAAAGACACAATGGTTAGGTGGATTCAGGTGGATTAGGTGGCACAATGGATATAAGGTGAGCTGTACTTTAATATTAATTTACTCCTACTTACAGATACAACATCACACCGATGAAGAGAACCGTTAGGCATCGTATCGGCGACGAGTACAGGTATATCACGGTGATCAAAATCCCAACCCGGCACATGCTGAAGAACACATCCAGCCAGTCATTGTTTTCCTGCTCCTCCACGACAATGTTGGGGAAGCGGCGGGCACGGGCCGGGGCACCAGCACCAGCCTGTCCACCGTCCTGCGGCGCACCTCCTGCCGCTCCCTGCTGTTCGGCAGCCGCCGTCGCTACCACCTCGCCACCGCTCGTGCCCGGTGCCGTGGCCGTACCGTCGCCCGCCTCTCCTCCCGCTGCAGCCGACGCTCCGGCAGCAATCGGGGTCGTGGTGGGAGTTTGCTGGCCGGTGGGCATCGGCAGCCCGGGAGTGGTGGGTAGGAAATTGCTTGCCCCATTGCCGGCCGGACTGGAAGCGGCAGCAGCAGCAGTGGCTGGAATGTTGCCGGACGAAGGGAACCCGCTGGCATACGGGGCCGTCGCCATGCAGGGATAGTAGGCAAGATTGGGGAAAGCGCCCGGTATCGTCGTTGGCTGTACCATCGGCATGAACGGAACGTTCGGGAACGGTGGTTGCGCACCGGAAAGGGGATATGCGGTCGGAGTCGTCGTCGATGGTGTGGCATTTCCGGCCGTGCCTGGTAGAGCACCGCCCGACTGCACCGCATTTACATTCGCTTGCTCATTGATGCTGGAAAGTGAGATGGAAGGCAAGCGCACCCGTTAGAGCATGGTGGAAGAGTGGCCACAACGTTTCCAATATACTTACAGGTTAACATATTGATTCAAACACTGCATGTAGGTGTGCATGTACGCCTGCAGTGCGGCCGTTTGCTCCACAAACTGTGACGGTCGCGGATTAGCCCGAGGCGCGCTGCCCGGTTGCGATACCCCCCGATGACGTAGACCATCGCCACTCGCACCGTCGCCCAGCGTCGTTTCTCCCACACCTTCACGTGAACTTTGCCCGTACGATACGCCCGGACCCGAGGTGCTGGTCGAAGTGCTGGAAGTGCCACTCGAACCGGCGGACGCTGCCGTGCTGCTGCTGCTGCTGGTGCTGGCAGCGTTCGAAGCCATTTTGGTGCTGCTGTTGCTGTTCGATTTACTGCCGCTGCTGCTGCTGCTCCCACCGTAGTAGCTGTTCTTTGGCGTGAAAACTAAATGCACCGTGTGGGCCTGCTGTCCATCGTACTGGCGCAGGACGTCTTTCAGGACCACGCTATCGCCCAGTAGCTGGCCAGAGTAGATCAGCTTCTGTTCATCGGTGCTCTAGGAGAGCAGAGAAAAGAAAAAAATGGAAAAAGGAAAATAAACATTAAATTGCGACGAAAGTGTAAATGCATTCCACGGCAACTAACACTACAACATTAACAGCCAGTTTTGGGGACGTGGTATTGATCTTCCTTCGCACATACACAGAATATGAACTATAAACAGTCTTTTTTCTCCTAAATCTCCTCAAAAACTCCGACCTAACCACAGTGTTATTGAAATACTACTGTGCTCTCTCCCCTCCCCATATGCTATACTGACGTTGGTTGGTATGTTTATTACCACCACACCGAATCTACACACATTTTGCTCGTTATCATGCGGCGATGGAAACGACCGTATTTCAAACGGCTGTCCACACTACAACCATTAAAAGTTTCCTTTTTTATTTTTATTTTTTGGTACACATTCGCACAACCTCTTATCATTATCCAACTGGAAAGGGCCACGTACTTGCAGCACTCAGCACACACTACACAGGGGGGGACTGGCTCACCACTCACACTCATACAGAAAGAGCTGCCGAGATTTTGCAAGGTTACCGGTGTGTGGAGGCTTCTCCTGTACTAGTACAAAAAGTTTAACGACATCTGTTTTTGAATCTGCGTAGGTGATTTGGTTTGCATTTCGGAGATTTTCTATATGCTGGCCATCGAAATTTTTTAAAGCATTTTGTTGAAGTGCTCTTGTATCTATTACAGGGTTTTCCATGGAGTTCTCACAGTTGTGGGACACTTCCTTGACTCTTTTTTGTTGGGAAGTGAACTTCATATGATGGAAATTGTACTCTATGGCATTGCCTTTGTAAATTCTTACCGGATTTGTCCAACAAGATTGCTATAGAATGCAATTCCCATTACATTAACTTTATTTCACGTAAGAAGGAGCCAATAAAGTGTCCCACAGCTATGAGTACTCCTCGAAAACCCTGTATTACAGGGCTTGATCAATAATGTAACTGCTGTAATTTAATTTAAAAATAATAATAATAATTTCGCAACTCCCACAACAATGTAAACACACAAGTCAAGCCGTCCCGTAAGTTGGCACGACCGCAGCTAAGCAGCTTGTGTACAAACACTAGAAACAGTGCTAAAAAAAGAAAGTAAAACAGAGATTCGCACTATCTCTCGCCACAAATCGATTTAATTATCATCAAACAAAGACGGTACTGTGTTGGGGGAATTTCCACCCTTACATATACACACACACAGTTCAGATTTCGCACAATTGCAATTACACATACTTGAAATGGGAATGGGAATGGAAGCATACAGAAGATGCAAAAAAATAATAATAATAAAACAAATCGTAAAAGTTTGATTAATAAAACAAGAAATGGAAAACACTTTTCGTCCGTTTTTGCATTCCATCACGTACCAAGAATGAACTATTACCCTATGCCATGTCATTCGAGTTGCTGCGGTTGTTGGTACAATAATCGATTTACAAAACAATGACGTGTCCCAATCTTTCTCTGCCTTTCTGCCAATGTTTGAGACTGTCTTGCTGGAAAAGTTTATTCGCAATTCCTCCCAAACAGTAGCAAAAAGCTGGCCAACGGAAGAGATATAATAAATCAAATAACTTTTGCCACTGGCACAGGAATGTTCTTGCCGGCGACGAATGATGCAATAAAACTGTGCGCCATTGCTTTGAAAAGTAAATAAATGTAGCGTGCGCGGGGCCGCGATGCGATCTTCAAATTACGCATTCATTCCAGTGTCGATCGATATGCTAGAATCTTCTCGCTGCAGTTTAAATTACGGTCTGCGCTTTTGAGACAAGAAGGAAGGAGAGCAAAAAATAAAAACAGAACATCCACACACAGACAGACAGACACACACACGCAAAGCATTAAATCTGTACAGCTGGATTTTTTCCTGTTCTGTACTGTGTGATTACACGTGTCCAAACAATGTCCGCTGTGTGGGCTGATCGGGCCCGTTAGCGTTTGTTGGTGTGTGTCGAAGGTGACCGCCGTTTGTTCAAGACAAAATCGAACCGGTCATCCCTCCGGCTTTACAGCATTTCTTCCCCCTTTTGCATCATTAGTCGTTAATTAAGCCCGTTCTCACATACGGGACAGTCCCGGTCGCCGGATACGTGCATGAGCCTAGCAATTTGTCACGTGTACCCGTCGCCGTCGCCAACGGTAATCGATACGCTGGTGTGCGCTGGGGTCTGTGAATCATCCTTTCATTAACTGGCTGCCATCGAGAGACGACACCGCCCGGGTCGTACTGTCGCTGTTGTGGCCTTTTTAGGGAAAATCGATTTGTGCCATTTGTGCTACAAAACAAAAAACAAAAAGAAAGCAATTTCCCACCAAAAAGGATTGTTCTTTTGCCCTGGTTATGGGGAGGTGATTGTGAGATGATTGAGGAAATGAAAACAAAAGGTCGACTGGCGGGGAACTGGCTGTCCGTCTGTCTGCCCCATTCTCACTTACCGGCTTGCCCGGGTACACCTCCGTCAGGTGGCCCTTCAGTCGGCGAATCGTCCAGGATGGTTCGCATTTGATGGTCAGGTCCTCGCACTGCTGATTGGACGCCTTCACGATCAGCGTTACATCCATGTTGTGGCTGTGTTTGTTGACGGTAGATGGTTGTGTCTCCGGTTTTATTCCTTCAACTTTAAAACACGCAGCAAGCGACGATGATGATTACCACACTGCACGGTGCGTATATTGCGATCTCTGGTTGCTGAGACACGGACGTTTCTACGCTGCGGAGGAGAATTAATGCGACAACACTCCACCCCGGGGCAGAACCTTTCCAACTGGTCGGCGCACAGATGGTTCCTGTCGTTCGTGGTGGCAGAATCTGACGAGATGTATTGTAAAACTTTACACAAACGCTCGCGAGCACTGTATCCACACCACTACAGCTGTTTTGTTGTTATTGCACGATGCCACACTGCGGAGAGAACCTCTATCTTGCTGTTGTTGTGTGTGTGTTTTTTCGTTTTGTTTTTGGGACGATTCTGTTCGGACCAGGGAGGAGTACCGATGGTAAAAAAATATATATATGGAAACCTCCCGACACAAAACTCGACAAGGGTCCACAAGGGTCGTCGTAGCAGAGTATTCCGTGCCGTATGCTGATGTTGACGAGCCCCGTTGTCTGTGTTCGTTTGTCTATTACTGCCTCGTTCCGTGTGTTTGTGTGTTCGGGGAGCAGTTGCTGATTAGAGAGACACACTCGCTGTCGCCGACTTCCGAAACGAAAAGAATCTATTGCACCACCACCACCAACACCCTCCGTCCAAGGTCTGGTTGTTGTGATTGCGTAGTCGGGACTTTGCTGCCTTTTTCTTGGGGGGACTTTTGTTTTTTTTTTCTTTATGCAAAATGCAATCGTCCTCGGCTGTTGAGTTTGCCAATATTTTGGCCTCGCTCGGCAGGCAAAAGAAATGAGATGAGCGCAACGGTTAGCTAGCTGGTGGCTAAATTTAGAAAACCAAAACAAAGTGTCGATGGAGAGTTGCTCTTTCCCCTCCTCGCCCGTTTCTTTTCGCACTACAATTTCGATCGACTGCTGCTGGCTACGGGGCACGGTGCGCAGCAGTAAGTTTTACGAACCGCCCCGACGACTGCAGGGGTGAACTTTAATTACATGAACGCACACGGACGCGCGTGCACAGGCACACAGAGCGCCACAGACACACTCGGTCACTTCCTGCTGTATGCCACGGTCAGCCCTGTGACCGACGCAAAAGTTCGAGGTAAAAACTCGCGCACACACACACACAGTCGTTTCGCACGGACGCTTAGGTCGGAATCCAATTCCGACGATTTTCCTTGACACTTTGTCGCTCCGCACACTGCGATTGTTTCAATTGCACCGCAATAAACAACAAACTCACATCTAGCCACACGACGACCGATGCACACACACGCACCTACTCTCACGCACTTCTTCCGATTAGACTTGGTGCAAATACCACTCCACTGACTGGTCTGGTGTAGGAGAAAAAACGTACCAAGTGCAAACGCGCAACAACAAAAAACAACAACACAGATGAAAATCCGATTTTCCGATCCTTTCTCACACCACACCCGGGGACGACGACACAAACGGACGACCAGGAAAAGGTGTGTAGAGGTGGCGCAGGGCGGTGTTAAATTTTGCGTGTAGCAAAACGGTCGCAGCACTTTCTTCTCGTTTCGCGTTGATAACAAAATTGAGAAAGTTACTCGTTCAGCGGATCTGACGAGGCCATTGCACACCAGACGGGGTCGCTTTATTTGCTTCGGGGTTTGGTTTCCGAATGTTTGTATAGTGTGGAATTTGTGGTGCTCGCTGATTGGTCGAGGCGCGCACAGTGGGCTGCCCCCGTGCGATGGTTCGGTCCGTGCGTTGACAGCAGTGCTGGCAGCTGCACGGTGGGTAGCATTATTGCACCGACATTTGTTCCCCGCTGACAAAAATGTTGGTGAATTTATTATTATTCTTTTTAAGTAATATTTTGTTTTGTGTTAACTATTGCTTCTCTAGTTAGGGTAGCGTCGTACGCGAACATACTCGCCTATAAAGGCTTTCGAGATACATTCAGTACCATACTGCTGGATAGTCAGTTCTTGTTACGAAAGGACGGTCCAATCTAGACTTGAACCCACGACGGGCCTATTGTTAAGTCGTGCAGGTTAAACTGTTACATAAACAATGTTTAAAATATTTGATTTTAGTGAATAGACGATACCAGCCTATCTTATTTGGTATTACCAACTTCAAAAGCATTACCTTTTTAGTGTTACGTTATCAACACCGACAAACCGACATGACACTTCGAACAAAATGAGCTTCAAAAGTTGTCTCCTGATTTCAAATGAAAATACGTTAAACACTAGCGCCATCTCTAGAATGATTCGCTTACTACACTGACACAGAGAAGAAACTGCTAAATCCCCTTTTTGTTTTTTTCGCAAATTCCAATGTGTATTGTTTTATGTACTTCTCACATCTTTTGCATTGATTTGGAAACTTATAAAATGATTTTCCTGGGTGTTTTGTCCAATAATTCTCACAAAATCTTGCCTCACACTTCCCTCGCAATTTGTATTTAGAAAAGTTGTTTACATCGAAGCAGCAGTGAACAGAGCTTACTTTGACAGAAGTGATCGCCTCACTGGTAAATGACAGTACAGGCGGTCCCCGAGATACACGGTTAATGGGGACCGAAAACGGCCGCAAAATACCGCGTATCTCGAATTTCCGCGTAAGTCGAATCTCGTGATATCCTGCTAAAATATCACAAATTTTCGTGTAATTTTGCAAGTAGGGGGCGGTTTTAGTCACTTTATGAATTATTTGATATGATTCTAACTGAATATAACTGTTTTAAACCTTTTGAAATAGTTTTTAACATTCGATCAAAACGGAAATTATTTGGCAATTTGAAATTGATGTGTCAAATCAGTACAATTTGCTCAAAGAATTGTCAAATTTAGAAAACCGCGTATCTCCGAATCCGCGTATAAGAGGTACCGTGTATCTCGGGGACCGCCTGTACTTTCGTGTGGGACACTTTTGTAACGCCAGTTTCACGTCGGTTTGTCGGTGTTATCAAGGCCCGAATGTTTGAAAATTTTGGGTTTTTCTTAAAATTAAATTAATCATTACATTAAAGCATTAAAAAATAATCATAACCATCATTAAAGAACATCATAAAAATAAGTTCGAAATTAATTCACATGCAGCAAACTTTTCTTAAACGATTTTCTAGGCAACTCAAATGGGATGGTTTCGTGATACGGTCTAGCGATGTGCTCTCTGAAAGCGTACTCACGACTCCAATGTAACTTGAGGTATTGTTAGTCCGATTCCGACTTCAGTAAAATCGGAATCACTAGTTCCGCTCGAAGTCGGAGTCGTCTGAAGTCATTTGGAATCGGAGTCGTCCGGAGTCTTCCGGAGCTCAAAGTCATTCGGAGTCATCCAGAGCTGATCGGAGTCGACCGGAATCGGGGGGTCATAATGAGCCGTCCGGTGCAATGTAATTGTCATCAGACATTTCATTTTATTTTTTTTTGTCTTTCACTTTGCACGTACACTTCGTATACATGGCTTTATTTCGAAGGCTGGCTCCGGACGACTCCGATTCCGAACGATTTCGGATGATGCTGGACGACTCCGGACGATTCCAGCTCTGAACGATTCCGGGCGACTCTGGATGACCCCGGACGACTTCGGGCGGATCTAGTGGTTCCATTTTGGCGAAGTTGGTATCTTCGCTCCGATGAGCACATCACTACTCCGGACGACTCCGGACGATTTCGTACGACTCCAGATGACTCCGGAAGACTCCAGACGAATCAAAATGACTATGGATAATGTTAGGTGGACCTACCTTTCAGAGTGGGTTCCAAAAAGAGAGTTTCGGAGGGGGTCGGAGTTTTATCGGAGTCAACTTCGGATTTTTATCAACTTTATCCATTACTCGCTTTTTTGTCGTCCACAAGGACAGCGGAGGCCCAAATTGAGGTAGGCCCAAATTGAGGTGGCAAGATGGCGTGGAGGCGTCCGCCATTAAGGCCGGGATAACGGACTGGCAGACGAAGGCGCGAGACCGCGAGCGGTTTCGGACACTCCTGAGGCAGGCCAAGACCGCAAAGCGGTTGTAGCGCCGGATAAGTAGCCCATTACTCGTACGACTTAACGACATGTCCGTTAGCAGTTCAAGACCGGAGGACTGACTATCCTGCTGTGGGTAAATCAATAAGACACTGGCAGTTGGGAAGGTGAAACATTATGTAAATTCTAAAGAACAGAAGCAAATAAACTGCGAAATGAATTATGAAGGATGGTGAAAATGGTAAAGAATCATCCCACATAATCTTAACAAGCTCCCATAAAGCTAAACAAGCCACTGCCATCCGGGGTTTAGATCCCAAACCCTATTTTCCAATCGAATCTTGAATAGCCTTTTGAAACAATTATTTCAATATTTGTTATCGCAACATATGTCAATTTAAAAGATAAAATCATTTAAAGTCAAATTGTTCCACATTTCTTTACGCAAGCTTTACACCGCCGCTCGCAGCTACACACAATAGCAAACCATTTTCAAGTGCAATTTTGACGGGCCGGCTTTTCTTATCAATGCATTATTCCTAAGCCAGGCCCAGGCAGCGCTAGCCTTGTGGCCCCTTTGCTCGTACGCAACAGCATGGTTGCAGCCCAAGATGTCCGAGTACCCGGCTCGGTGCAAATCTCGAAAGACTATCAATAATGCCCGATTCTCCAGAGTGCTCTCCATGCTCTATCATCATCTCACACGCTGCGCCTCTGGTATTCCCTGATACGACGGAGCCTTCAGCTCAGCTGCCAGGCGTCGTCAGTCCTACTCCAACCGCCGAACCGCTAAGATGTTTCGTATTTTAAAATGTAGTGAACACTTATCAGCACGACACTTTACTCGTGGCAAACATGTAAGCAACCATCCTGTCTCCTGCTCTGATACGTACTGTGTGACCAGACCAATCTGATAGGCAAATAGACGTCCACTAGGGGCGTTTAGAGGATTGTACAGCACGTATTTTTTTTGTAGCTAAAGCGTAGTTAGTGTGGCCTACTAAAGTTGCTGCTACTTGTGTCTATTTCGTTTCCTTTCCCCAGACTGGAAAAGTGATCGCTCTGCGACGTGAAGATCAATCAGTATGGGAACGTCGAGCCTCGTTTTCACCCGCGAACGTGAAAAAACTCATCAAGCAGGGCGTCAAGGTGATAGTGCAGCCATCGAACAGGCGAGCCTACCCGATGCAGGTAAGTGTCCTCACGCGGTGTCTATCGCTCCCAGCTCACTGGTGGTCCAAATAGGAACATATCATTAAATCGCATCTACACACTGTTACCAAGGATTGGGCAGTATCAGCAGCAGCAAACGGTGATGCGCCAACGTTTCTGCGTGCCCCTTATCTTAATGGGTTGAGTAATTTAAGTTGAAGATCGCGACACGATTGAACAGCTTCAGTAACCAATTGAAACCAGCAGCAGCAGCAGCAACAACTACTACTCATGCACAAACTTTTCCATTGGACGTAAACTGTGGTCAACACATTTGGTCTTATCACCGCTTAAGCCTCCGGACACTCGCGCCAGAACACTGGCTGCGAGCGAGATAGTGACGTGCACGGAGGAGGAATTTTGTAGTTCATCGCTGCCGTTGATGCTTGCGTCCTTGCGTGTGTCTTCATCTTTGCCGCCCACCTTGGTACGCGCAAGACAACCTCACTCGCCGTCGGAGGAAAGACCGTTCCGATAAGCAAGCGATTTGCTGCAATTGTTGGCTTTTGCATGTCTGTTTGTCCACTCTGTCCATACCCCCTGGGAGCACTAAGACCAGAGTTGATGATATGCTGGATGCAGTGTGTGGCAGTTGATTCCATTGCGCTGCTTTTACGCAGCGTAGTAAAGCACGTGAGCAGCTTGGCGCACTGCTAGTTGCTACTTTGTTTCTCACGTCGCCTACTGTTGTAGTTACTATCTGTTGCCAGTTACTTACGATTGGACACTTGAAACCGTATCATCGGCGCAATATCGACCTATCATTTCAAGCCATGCTTGTTGTTATTGCAATTTGATTAAGCGTGATATAGCACATGCCGCCGATAAGGATAGCGGAGGTCGCTTGTCAACCGAGCCATCCAGCTATTGCCCAGGGAGAGATACTGTGTGTAGATACTGGCGGCAGTAGGGCGGCTGGCATGATCTACGCCAGCCCATGGGCAGAGCCTACAGAGTGCTGATAAGCTGGTTTTGATGCGCTGATGGCGCTGTTGTACACACCCTCCGAGAGTTGTGTTTTTGTTTTTCTTCGCTTCGCTTCGACCCTCCCTGATGTAGCAGCAGGCCACAGGGTTCGGTTTGTACGGCCTCTCAATGAATGGTGGTAGATTGAATGACGAATGGTGGAAAACCGTGATTCCTATCAATGGCACACGCTTATAGATTACTGTCAGCTGGGCTGGGAGTATGGAAGGGCTGTTGGAATTTCTGTAGCGGGTGTTTTGGAAGGTAGAAGGAGTATCAATGAGGCGTAGTTGAACTGAAACGGTCAAAACAAATCATTTAATTGGAAGCATGAATTAGTATGTTTATACAATAATGCTCAAAACAAGCTTAACGGAAAGATATGATCGTTTGATATGATCGTAGTCGATTTACTCGTTTAAAGCGAGATACTTTTAATCAATTTCATCAATTTGTTTCTTGTTTTTACTTATTCTTGAATTATACATCATAATTCAATAAAATTAAGATTTAGAATAATATCTAATAAGATCTAATTATCTGAGAAGTGAAATGCTGTATATTACCTACATATTTATCCCCATTAACATCAATTCAACTCAAGAAACTAGTATACAATTTTAAGTTCATAGTTCCCACTTTATATACATCTGAAGACTCCATAACATTTGATGCTATTAGGTTTCAAAACCCCAAACAAACAAATGGAGAAAGTGATGAAATCCAATCCAATAATTGGAGAAAGGATCCAATGATGATGAAGTAGCAGGCAATACAAACCATTCTTCAAAACTTTCTTTCACAGGCTTATCTGAATGCTGGTGCCACCGTTCAGGAAGACATTAGCGAAGCTTCTGTCATCTTTGGCGTAAAGCAGGTCCCAGTAGATGCTCTGATTCCCCAGAAAACCTACTGCTTCTTTTCGCACACGATCAAGGCGCAGGAATCGAACATGCCCCTGTTGGACGCATGTCTGGAGAAGAACATTCGGCTAATCGACTACGAGAAGCTTATGGATCGTAATGGACAACGACTGGTAGCCTTTGGCAAGTACGCCGGCGTGGCCGGTATGGTGAACATCTTGCACGGGCTCGGTTTGCGTCTGTTAGCACTGGGACATCATACCCCGTTTATGGTAGGATTTCTTCTATAGTTGTCTGAGTGTCTATTTTCATGCGTTAATCAACTTTCTCTACTTTGGTTACAGCACGTTGGTCCCGCTCACAACTATCGTAACTCGTCGATGGCACGACAAGCCGTCCGGGACTGTGGGTATGAAATATCGCTCGGCATGATGCCCAAATCGATCGGACCGCTCACGTTCATCTTCACCGGTTCCGGTAACGTGTCGCAAGGTGCGCAGGAAGTGTTCCAGGAACTGCCGGTAGAGTTTGTACCGCCGGAGATGCTGCGCAAGGTGGCCGAACACGGATCCACCAACAAACTGTACGGCTGTGAGGTGAGCCGCTCGGATCATCTCGAGCGTCGCGAGGGTGGCAAGTTTGATCCCGTCGAGTACGACCAGTACCCGGAGCGGTACGTGTCCACCTTCAGCAAAAACATTGCTCCATACGCATCGGTCATTGTGAACGGTATCTACTGGGCGGTGGGTGCACCGAAGCTGATCACCATCCCGGACGCGAAGAATCTGCTCCGACCGGCCAACACACCCTGGCTACCGACAAGCCGAGGATCACCCGCGCTGCCCCATCGAATGCTGGCGATCTGCGATATTTCGGCCGATCCGGGTGGCTCGATCGAGTTCATGAACGAGTGTACAACGATCGATACGCCCTTCTGCCTGTACGATGCGGATCGTAACAAGGATCAGAAAAGCTTCAAGGGTCCGGGAGTGCTCGTCTGCTCGATCGACAACATGCCGACGCAACTGCCACGCGAAGCGACCGATTTCTTTGGAGATCTGCTCTACCCGTACGCGCTGGACATACTGCAGAGTGACGCATCCAGACCGCTGGAGGAGCACAACTTCTGCCAGCCCGTGGAGGGTGCGATCATCTGTAGCAATGGCAACCTAACGCCGGGCTTCGAGTACATTAACGAGCTGCGGGAGATGAACAACCGATCGCGCCACAAGACGGAAGGATCGTACGAGGGCAAGAAGCGAGTGCTGGTGCTCGGTGCTGGTTTCGTGTCGGCCCCACTGGTGGAGTATCTGCACCGGGAGTCCAACGTCAGTATTAAAGTGGCGTCGCAGTACAAGGAGGAAGCGGATCGGTTGGCCCACCGGTACCAGGGCGTTGAGTCGGTGTACGTTAACGTGCAGGATGAAAGTGCCAACTTGCAGAACTTGTGCGAGGAGAGTGATGTGGTGGTGTCGCTGCTACCATACTCCCTGCACAGTGTCATTGCGAAGCACTGTATCGCTGGGAAAACACATCTCGTGACGGCTAGCTACGTCAACGATGACATCAGTGCACTGCACAGTGCCGCTCAAGACGCTGGCGTAACGATCATGAACGAGGTTGGACTTGATCCGGGCATCGATCATCTGCTCGCACTGGAGTGCATTAAGGACGTGCAGGAAAATGGCGGTGTAGTTGAATCGTTCGTCAGCTTCTGTGGTGGACTTCCAGCGCCCGAACATTCCAACAATCCGCTACGGTATAAGTTCTCGTGGTCACCGCGCGGCGTCCTTCTGAACACGCTGTCCGCCGCCAAGTATCTGAGCAAGGGGCAGGTGGTGGAAATTTCCGGTGGTGGTGAGCTTATGTCGGCACCACGGGAGCTCGAGTTCCTGCCCGGCTTTGCGCTCGAAGGCTTCCCGAACCGCGATTCGACCAAGTACCAATCGCTGTACGGGCTGACGAACATCAACACGCTGCTGAGGGGCACGATCCGGTACAAGGGCTTCTCGGACACGATCAAACCGATGCAGCTGCTCGGACTGATCGATCCCAATCCCCATCCACTGTTGCATCCCCACGGACCGGAGCTTACCTGGAGACAGCTGGTGGTGAACATGCTCGGATTGGCCGATGCGGACATTTTCATTGAGAACCTAAAGCACAGGCTGGCGGAGCGTGTAGGCACGATCGAGGGTTTGGAGGAGCTGGGCCTGCTGGACAATGTTCCCGTAGTAAAGATGGGTTCGCCGTTGGATACGCTTAGCTACTATCTGTCGAAGAAGCTGGCCTTTGGTAAGGACACTCACAAACGAACTCCACTGATTTCGTAACGCTATCTTTCACAATGAAACCTACAACTTCCTTTCCAGAGGACACTGAACGTGATTTAATCATTCTACGTCACGACGTTGGAATTCGCTGGAGCGACGGACGCCGGGAGGAGCGTGGCATCAACTTCGTCGTGTACGGTCAGCCTGCCTCCACGGGTGGTCACTCAGCGATGGCCAAAACGGTCGGATTTCCGGCAGCGATTGCAGCGAAAATGATTATCGATGGTAAGGCTGTCTCTCGCACTTCCGGTTAGGGAAGCCAAAACTAACCTTTTTTCTTTCTTATCTTTGTACCTCTCGTTCGTTTCAGGTGAGATCCAGCAGCGCGGAGTGGTGCTTCCGTTCTCGGCAGATATTTACCGGCCCATGCTTGCACGCCTGGAACAGGAAGGTCTGACAGCTACCACGACTACGAAGGTGCTGTGAAAAGGAGCGAAGAAAGGAAGGATGATCAACATGGATAAGAATTCGCACAAATAATGTGCACAAGACAGTCGAACAATCTGGATGCTAACTGATTGTATGAAGGTGGGCCTTCCTAAAGTTAAGATAAGGTAAAATAAAACTGTAACTCAATTTGTGAATGTAATTAATTGACACAATAAAATGTGACTAAAATCGAAGAGCTGTTTAATAACACAACGAAATCTTTATAAGTTTGGGTTGAAGCATCTCACCAACCTCAACATTCTCCTTAATTCCGTCTTGGTGTCCTACATCATTAATTGTTTATTAATAAATACGTTTGTGAGTCAACATATTACGATTGATATGTAATGATCTAAACCATATGGACTGTCTCGTTGGTCTATTCGATCAATGGGCATACTTTTACAAGACTCGATGGAATCAATTCCCATCCGGACTTACCCCTTTGTAGCAAGGACTCGATAATCCATTTGCTTAGTACTGATAAGTCTGGCAAGCCTACAATAGCCAGTATGACTGCATACACGAAGGAGGTAATCCGCTGAAAGACTCATCAGAACGTGCAAGGCAGGACGTGGTTCGATCCTCATCTCAAAAAAACAGTAACACTAAACGCAGAAAGTCTAAAAAATCTGGATTTTACCTGTTTATGAGTGTTTTTATTTTTACTGATAAATTCTCGTGGCACAGTCGTCAACTCGAACGATTTAACAACATGCCCGTCATGGGTTCAAACCGTGTATTGACAGTGTCGCCAAATGTAGGACTGACTATCCTGCTATGGGGAGGTAATCCAAAAAACCCCACAAGTGGTACAGGAAGGCCTTGACCGACAACGGTTGTTAAGCCAAAAGAAGAAGAAGAAGAAGAAGAAGAAGATAAATTCTACGATAACTTGTTCTAACACAGACTTTGTTCGTTCCGTAAAAAAAATGTCTTCCATCGAGTTTAAAATTAAAATTGATTACTAAAACCATAGGTTTTTTGTTTCAGGGGCTTAAAGGTCTTTTCGTAGTCATAAAACACATTCGTTAAATGTTGGAAATATTTTTGAAAAATTTATACTTCTTCATTCGGATCCTCATAGAATACGAAAGAAATCGAAAAAAAACCTGCGGCAATCACTACATTTATATATTTTACACTAAAAAGTAGTTTCCTAGATTAAACACTCTGACTTAATTTTTTTATTCAGCAGGAACGGTCCGAAAAGGCCGTATTGCTCACTGTGACTTAATAACTATTATAAAAAATTAAAAAAGGCCAATTAAATTAAGAGCAGTATACTTTTAAAACATACATCTGAATAATTATAAATTGAAACTTAAAAAAAACACAACGAAATAATTGGCCAATGCAAAAAGAATTAATAAAAAAACAAAAACAGTCCGTAATTTGATTTTAATGAACATTAGTCAGTCAGATAGTGAAAAATAAACTTCAAAATGAATCAATGAATTCATCCGTTTATCAGTGCATGCCTGCAAGGGCCGCACCACAACGCCTCGGCATAGTTCATGCTAACGGCTTACAAACTGCACTTCCACCTCGTTAAGTTGCACGGTGCACGACGTTCATCGTGTTTGAACATACGCACTTAAAACTTGACGATTCTTATCAGCTGCTCATCCCTCTACCCTCTCTACCGGGCAGGCGAGTGTGCACACAACTACCAGTGCAACCCAGCGTACCAACCATCCGGGGGTAGGCAACCCAGGGAGCGGAGCGGGGCCCATGCGGCCTATATGCAAAAGGCCCGGCGGCCGCCATCACCGTCGTCTAGTCGGGTCGTGCTCGGAACCAGAACGAAGCCGGGTCGGGATTATTTATCGTAAGGCAGCGCTCTAGCAGCAATCGAACACGACATCGAACATGAAAAATGTATGGGATTTGACATGTTCGATTTGATAACCAACAAATCGAACATGTCAAATCCCATACATTTTTCATGTTCGATGTCGTGTTCGATTGCTGCTAGAGCGCCGGGTAAGCGAAACGCTCCGCAGCGGTCCCGCATTCGTTAGCGAACCGTTGAGTGAAGCGGAAGCCCTCGTCCAACGCGTCCGAGGGCCCTTTTTTCCCCTCTCGAGTTGGGTTGCTGTCGTTGTTGTTTTTTTTTCCTAACCGGGTCGTCGGAATTGTTCAGTGTTTGTGTCTGAGGCGCGAGTGATGATTTTTTTGTGTTGCCCTCTTACCATACAACCGCAAGGCCGTAGTTGAAGGAAGCCTCTTGAAAGCTTTGCAAGCTAAGCTAATTAAACGAGACAGTGGCGTAGAGCATTGTGTACAAACAGCTGTAACAGGTTGTTCTCTTTCGTGGAGTGTGGGTGTGTGTGTGTGGTGCTACTAACGATTTTGTAGTAAATTTCAATTATTTTACAAACCTAAAACGATCGAAACGTAGATCGAACCACGTAGTGGCCACCACTATCGCCTAAGGTCTTGCACCCGGAACTGTGATAAGCGGCGTACAACAACCGCGGACGGTAGGGTGGGGTTGGAAGTGGCTGACCTGACCCGTTGCAAGTAAACCATGTGCTTAGTACCGTGCCATTGACACAGAGAACGATCTTTGTCGGTTTTTAGTACAACACCTCTCGCGCTCGCGTGTGTGCGTCGGAATTTCTCGTATGATCTAAGAAAGCGTAAAACGCTACTACGACTACTACCTCTCTATAGTGTGTTGAATTGGTTCCGATCCGATCCACGAGCAAGGGCTGCTGAGCGGTGACGAAACGGGAGCGCGCGACCGCGTACTCGATTGTTCTTATCACCCTGTTGCTGCTGCTGCACCCCGCCAAATCTACCGTGACCCCGTGCGGTTTATGACGGATTAAAAAGCCCACTCACGCGTACGGTTAGTACATGTGTTTGTGTGCTCGTGTCCTCGGCTACGGTAATCCCGGCCAGTCGTTTGCGCCCTGAATGCGCTCTGATACCCGGCCTGGTTGGTGTGCGCAAACTGAGCGAACGAGCTCAGTATGATGCTGATTACGGCATTTGCCGGTTGTGTCGGTGTAGTGTAATTAGTGTGTGATAGTGGCAGCTTCATCCGCCGGCTCGCGAGAGGATCGTTCGTCACTTGCGCCAATCCGCGCCAACGCAACGTGTCGCACGCGAAAGTTAGTTTAGCGCAAAACCGTTGAGCGGATAGAACACAGAGGCACAGGGACGGCCAGCTACCGATCGCAACGTGCGTGAACGTCACCGGTTAGATATCGTCTATAGTGTACACGTGAGAAGTGCGCGTGTTTTTGTTCAGCGGTGTAATTCTGTGCTTTTAAGATTAACGATCGCAACGCCATCATCATCATCATGATCGGGATTAAATACCTCAACGATGCCCACCTCAAGGGGTTCGAAAAGTACAAGGTAGGTGTACTTCCGCCGAGCAAGCAAACGACCCGGGCAAGATATGCTAACAACCGTCTCCGCAGTGTCCGGACGTGTGTGTGTGTGTCTTTGTGGTGTTTTTGTTGTTGTTATTCAGCTGAATGTGATAAGTGGTTGCGCTGGACAATTTGAATTGGATAACTCATTCCCTCGCCGCCCCTCCAGTATCTGGAGATGATGATACTGTAGTGAGGAGGAGACCCAGACCAGAGCAGCCATCTGTGGAGTTGTGGCAATGATGCGCGAAAACATTTCTCATGTACAACGTCTGCTAAAGATGAGCTAGCAGTCCACGCGCTTGTCTGGATTGCGTGACGATTAGACAAGCGTGTGAGGAGCACATGAGGGAGGCAGAGAGTACAAGAGCAAGGAAAGGAGAGGTGTGTGTGTGTGATTGCACCCTGGAATATCCCACTCTCTTATGCACAATCGTACGACATTCAACGGTTAATTTGTATCGAATGCAGCAAATGGTCTTGGCGATAAGTGTGATTGTGACGCTGTGACGCAATCCGGGAATCGATTCGATTAGAAACTCGTTTCAGTTATTATTTTTCGGTGTTATCGAGTCGGAAGGGTTGCTGCGGCAGGCTTTGTTATCGTATTATTTATTGCCTTTCAACCAGCAGCAGTAGCGAGCGTAGATAGCGGCATTTAGATCCCTCCGCAGTCCGCATATCAGCAGCGCCAGCCAGCATCGGGCCTTTCTAACGAGAATGGGTTGAAATTTGATGGGAATTTAACCATTTACGAAAGTGTTGTCCCCTAGACGAACATGAGGTTGTTTCTTCGTTAACAGAACATGTTTCATCAACTGCTTTGGTTTATTATTTCCAATGATTTGGTTTGGAGGAAAAAAATCTTCAAGATAAACATAAAACAAAAACCGATGACTTTGTAGCACCACCATGGGCAGCTGGTGCTCCACGTGTGCAGTTATTTAGAACACTTTTCACGGTAAACTCGGTTACACAGTGGCGGCACAACTGGGCCATCCCATCGTTGTGGTACTGTTTACCGCTGCAGCACGGTGGAAACGTACAACAATGAGCTCGATTGTTACTGTTTTCCCCTGCTTTGTTTTGCAAAACCGTACCGTGACTTTATTCTAGCAACCGAAGATACGCGGCGAACCGGAGAGTTTCACTTTCGATCGTCACGAGCCCTTGGAAGACACGGGCCTATAGGGCAGGGGCCTTACAGTACGATGATGACCTTATCGCGAACGATCATGGTGATGATGCAGGTTGCTTGAACTCTCTCTCTCTTTCTCTCTCTCTCTCTCTCTCTCTCTCTCTCTTTCTCTCTCTCTCTTGCTCTCATTACCGCCCCAGTCTGGAAGCCAGTCTAAGTCAGTTTAGTGCACTCGTGGTGCTCTCAATTGCCATACGCCACGGTGCGCAAGAATACACAGATGCGAGATGCGAGACACGTTAGTTAAACGAGCTAAGCTTAGTGATGCAATAGCTGATAATGGTCAGCAGTGACCGTCTGTTTCATTCAACGATCACACATTCCTTGGGAGAATCGGCTGCAATCGGTGGCAGGCACTTGTACTTTTGCTACGCAAAAATGACCACCCAGGATCGTTATTTTGATACTAGAATAATGAAGTATTAATGCTCTTTTATTGTGTTTTAAGTTTAAATTGCATTTCTTGCTACCAGATCACTCAACCCGCTCCAGAAACCGTCAGAAAGCCCTTTGGAAAGCTATGAAATCAAAGTAGGAAACATAAACACCATAGCAACACCAAGCGGGAAGCCCAAGCTCCTGACCTCGACTTCAGCATTGATTGTTTCTTTGCGCCCGTCTTACCAAACGTACCGGCGCTACAAACAGAGGCATCTATAATGACCATCCCCGTACGACCTATGCCCTATTTCCTCAGCACTCCAGAACGGCCCCGTACTAACTCCTTCCCAATTGATAATCCTCCCTGAATCCCCCTCCGGGACCCATGATTGGCGGGGCCATCGATTGCCACTGGCAGGGGAACAACAATCATCCGACACTGTTGGCACAATGGGAAACAGATCGATCAACCGAATGTGTGTGCGTTGGAACGTTGAGCGTGCGAACTGTGACGCCTGTTTACAACTTGTTTCTTTTCGTTCTGGTCGACCGAGTGGCCGGCATGATTGACAAACGGTTTAAATCGCACGGTTAATGTGTTGTGTTGTACAAGACGCAGAACAGAACGAAGTACAGCATGGTGTTCATGGAACACGGAAATAATATTTTTACTATGCCCTCTTGTTTGCTGGTTTGGACAAATAATGATAGGAACCGTGAAGAAGGGCGGTTCTTGTAGGCGCAATACACAAAAAGAAAGAAAGAAAGAAAAAAACGCAGGGCAAAAGTTATGAATAAATCAGACGCCATCGGCGCCACTATCGGTGGCCAGCTAGTGGCGTGACCTTCCGGGGAGGGCCAGCAGTCTGTTTGATAGAGAGCATCGTCAGAGAATTTAAATCGTCATTGAAATACACACAAAAAAGGCTAATAATTTCCAAGAAGCATCCACATAATATAAGAAACTATTCTTACATCTTTCGACGCCTCATTTTTTTGCTTTCCTTATCTTTTTAGTACAACTGCGTCGATACTAGTATTCTTAGTGTGTATGTTATGCACCCGTTCTGGAACAAGGTGGTCCTGTTCTGTCCCCGGTGGATAGCGCCCAATCTACTCACCTTCACCGGCTTTCTACTGACCGTGGTAAACTTCTTCTTGATCGCGTACTACGATTACGACTTCCGCGCGGCCACCGAAACTCCCATACCCATACCGGACTGGGTATGGATACTGGCGGCAATCAATCTATTCGTAGCTTACACTTTAGGTAAGTATTTTCGGGAGATGCAATTACTGGAAAGATCGGTGTAATATAGTGTTTTGATTTATGAATCCTTGGAGCAGGCCTATTATAAAACATTTACCTTAGAAATTACTTTAGAATTGATAATCAAATCATGATGATACATCTTTGAACAGCTATAAAGCTTGAAACAACGATTCAGACATTCAAAATATAGAACGACTTCTCACAATCTTAATGAATGGATAATTCAAAAATTGTTGTAAAGAAAAGTTCTAAAAAACTTATAAAACTCTAAGTTTTAGAAAAAAAAATTAAGAGCAATAGTTACAAGGAGTATCAGGTGTTCTGGGAGACTTTCTAGGCTCTTAGTTAGTGCAAGCAAACATTATGTTACTGAAAGTGGAAGATTCATTTGGAATCCAATTCAAATGTTCAACTGTTCGAATGCAAGCTGATACAGTTCAAAGTAACTATCTGTAATATGATGTAATACTACCAACAAAGTATGAACTCTGGACATCATTAACTCTAGTGTCAATGACCACCTTCCTGGGTAGTTTTGCTCGCTTATTTATAAATATCTTTTGATAAAAAAAAGTCGTACATGCTTGAAACTCATAGAATGCCTGGAGAACTATGTTTCACATTATCTCGTTGTAAAACCAAAAATATGTTTGTTTAATTTTTTCCCATTTTCAATTACATCTACCACCTGCCCGGATAGACCATACATTTTGTATGGGGGATTGCAGTTTTGCGGATAGCTTGTACCTTTTGATCGACTCGTCGTTTTTGGATGCATTTTTTTATCAAATTTGATGTACTATACATGATATACAGAACTTATTATGATCCTAGAAGGTAAGGCCTCTAATCTCCCACATTTCCGGTAAGGAAAACACTTTCCGGGATTCCATGATCGGCTGGACAATCAAAAGTCGTGTTTTATAAGTCCGCTTATTCTTGAACCTACAACGGGTTGATCGTGGTACTAAAATCATGTAGTAATTAAGTGTTCATGAATCTTTGAAAATGCAATGTCTTAATCCGTTTTCTTTTCTTTCCAACAGACGGTATCGATGGCAAACAGGCACGTAGAACCGGAACCAGCGGACCGCTGGGCGAACTGTTCGACCATGGTCTCGATTCCTACTCGGCCGTCCTCATACCGATCTACATGTTTACAATATTCGGTGCAGCCGATCTGCCCCCGGTACGCATGTTCTTCATTACACTGAACGTGTTCATGAACTTTTACCTGCCGCATGTGGAGAAGTACCTTACCGGTGTAATGTTCCTGCCCTGGGGTTACGATTTTGTTATGTGGGTAAGTGAGGGTGCTCCAGTGAACCGTGTGCTAGTATGCAGAACGATCTTTCTAAACTCACTCCGTTCTCTGCTCCTCCAGGGCGTTTCGATCACGCTAGCGATCACCGGTATTTTTGGTGCTGAGTTTTGGCAGATCCCGGTGTTCGGCATGAAACCGTGCCACATCTTCGAGCTGACACTGTACATTTCAGCCGTCATTACTAGTCATCCTATTATTATATATAATGTATACAAGTATGTATTGTTTGAACGTAATCGTTGAAGATGAGGTCTTTCAAGCAGTGCTTTCATTCTTCACATTTTACAGATCCTATCGTGACAAAACGGGTAAAATGCGATCATTCAGGGAAGCAATTCGACCCCTCGTACCGCTCAGCAGCCTGTTCATACTCTGCACCCTGTGGGTACTGTGCTCCCGCAATGGTATTATCGACATGGAACCGAGGCTGTACTTTGTAATGTGTGGCACACTGTTCTCTAACATTTGTGTAAGTAAATTCGCTCCTTAGAATCGGGCCGATTCGGTAATTCATGTTCCGTTTTCTCTCCCCTCTCTCCCAGTGTCGGCTCATCGTAGCACAAATGTCGGACACCCGGGCCGATCTGTGGAACGGGCTGCTTAACTTGCTGTGCGTCGTTACACTCTTCTCCGTCCTGCCGTACCCATCGCTCGGGCTGCCCGAGCTGAGCATCGAGATCGAACGATACCTGCTGTACGGGCTGACCGTGTGCGTAACGATCGCGCACCTTCACTACGGTGCCGGGGTGGTGCGCGAAATGTGCCATCATTTCCGGATTCGCTGCTTCAAAGTAAGATCGGATGCAAGTAGTAAGCGTACCGCGACCACCACTAATAACCTAGACGTTAACCGTAACGGTAGCCATCCTAACAAGCATCATCTTAACCAACGCCAGAGCAAAGCTGAGTAGTAGTGTAGTGCGCCCTGGTAGTAGACTGTAGGAGTGCGCCTTAGAGTAGAGATAACCCTATAACAAGTTGCCAATCCATACCCAATTTACTACTGTTATTACTACTATAACTACTACTACTACAACTACTACTACTATGTGTTTTGCTTCTAAGCAGATCGTCCCAACAGTGAAGCGCAATGCAACGAAACTAGCACTGGTGTAGTGTGCGTTGTTTGTGGGCAGAACGTCTCCCGTACTGTGGTGTCGCGTCTAGAAACTCCCAATGTATGTAGTGTGGTGTGTTATCCCAATGTACACCCGTACTAGACGATGGTGGTATAAATGTGACTGGTGCTAGTACTATCATTGTCTAGTGCACAAGATACCAGTAGTGATACGATCACCCGGGTAGGCTGTGTTTTGTCATCGTATCCCTTTGTTTTTGTTTGAGCTGATTAACACATGATACTCGTTTCGCATGGCGCTAGATTTTTTGTGTACTATTCGAAACATTCTTGTAAATTAACTGTACAGAACTAAGCCTAATGTTGTGTCCTTGTTTTGCTATGTCCTGTTCAATTTCCTTTTTGATGCCCTTTTGTGCCTGTGTTGCATTTGAACCCTGTAGAGAACGATGAACGATCAATCGAATGAACTAATAATTTACTACTTGATTTTCTTCCTAATCGAACCACTCACTACTGCTTACATCCTAACGAAACGGTTCCCCAAACTGATCAACAAACTGATCGCAAACACCAACAACAACAACGACAACAACAACAACAACGAAATACTCTCTAACTTTAACCAATATTCCCACGAGGATAGATAGCGCCGCACGATAAGCCTTTGCTAAGCTACTAAACTCAATAGTTCGCAAGGGGAGGGGTGGGAAGGGGGTTATGCACTAAAGTAAATCAAAACCTCCCCCTAAAACAAAAACAGTATATCAGCATGCCCAAACGATAGTCTGCGATGAGGAGCGATTTCAGCCCGTATTTATTCATCATGCGTTCCACCGAGAACTGAAAACAAAAGGAAAAGCATATAAACAAAACCCCCGCCGGCCAGTAGCATGTGTGGTTGAGCCATGTGATCGTAGTAACCGATTGGTACGGTTTGTAATACTAAACGTATAACGTTACCCACAGATACCAACCAGTCCGTTACCGCAGACGACACCGCCAGCGGACGATATGGAGGACATCGAGCTGTAAATGAGGGAACGCGCGGGAATCGGAATCGAAATCGAAAGTGCTTTTAGTACGGAACGTTTATTACTTATGCTTATAGAGCGGCCTATTATTTTAGGCTTCGGGCTAGAAAAGTGGAAGTGGGTTCTAGGGTGGGATACTGCTATGTTGTACATATACATGTTTACCAACGTTAGACGAGCGGGGTACTTGAGAATGGAGGTGTATATTTAGAACTGTAAGGTGTGCAATTTGGAGATGAAGGTGGTTCTTCGGCAAATATAGCAAAATGACAGTAAAACCGGTGTGTTGACGGGGTTTGGTTTTAATTATATGGTCCAATTTGACGTAGACCTTCACGGTCCCGCGGTAAGAGCGGGTGCAGGTATCCATGGCAACACGCATATCATCCTGTTAGCTCCTGTGAGTGTTCGTTTAGGAGCTGAAGATCGACATCCACCCGATTATGCAGCCAATCTGTCAAACGCCTGGGGTGGATGCGTTTGGCTCATATCAGTTTTGTTACGTTGTTTGTTTCTCCGCTGTACTTCATTTATTATTAGCTATCACCAATAAGAACAATGCATTTTTTACGTGAACAAAAGCTGTTTTTTATCGACAAAGTCGTACAACAACTAGGATATTGTTTGAACTACCAACGATTTTTTAATTGCCGAATTACTTTGAAACTGTTAACGAGTACACTAAGCACAAACTAACACCACTCATTGGAAGAACATCGTGTTCAGTAAACTCGGCGCTATCTTATCACGCTCTCCACAACGTACATGAGGGTGGAACTCCAGTCGTTACAGCCGTCCGGTGGACGAGCCCATCCGACTTGGCAGTATCTAACCGACCGGCCATGGAGGAGGATCGCTTGGTAGAAATCCCGCGAAGCGATTGGGAAGAGTGGCGCGATCTGTACAAGCGAGACTGGCCCCGCCATGAGATAGGATTTAATGTGGTGCAAAATTACATCGACTGGTCGAAACACGACCGTAAAATTAAGGACCTGGTGCTGTACAGTCTCAATGGCAGTTGGCGGGAGAATGGAACGTTTGTCATAATCGTAAGTATCCGCACGGCCCAGGTGCTAGGTTACTATTGGGTTCAACGAGTAATAAGATCGGTTCTTTCTTGTTTACTTGCGGTTGAATAAAAAAAAAAACGCTGAAAAAAGGATCGTAATTATTTGCACATGTACACGCTGGACGAGTCTTTGGATACACTACGCCGCGCTCTAGAACTGGTTGACTGGGACTACTACTACATCGTGATGTGCGAGCATGAAGCGTTACTGTTCGATACGTTTAAAAAGCTGAACGTGCGCGTTGGGATTGCACGGCCACATATAATGTACTTCCTGCCCAAGGAAGAAGCCTTGAAATTCAACGTAATAATTCCAGCAGGTCTTCGGCTTGGCTCGCTCGAACCGCGCCATGCTAAAATTATTACCGACCTGTGGCCGCATCGTGAGACGGGCTCGGAGTTTGTTATAGAGCGATTAGTGCGCTGGAACCCTTCGATGGGTCTGTTCGATGAGCAGGGTAACCTACTCGGATGGTGTTTGTGTATGCAAACCGGTTTGATGGCATCGCTCGGTGTGATCGAGCAGCGCAAAGGATACGGTAAGCTTGTGGTGATGGCGTTCGCTAAAAAGCTGGCCGAAATGGGACGAAACCTGTACGCCACCATTCTGGTAGAAAACGAACCATCGAAGGCACTGTTCGCTGGGCTTGGATTTAAGCCAACCAAAGACATAAACTGGATCCGTAACCGCGAGCGAAAGTTTGTCGAATGGAGCATTGAACCTTACTTGGCCCTGGTTGGTGTTTCATAGAAAAAAATGATCGTTGATAGAATAAATACACAGTGAAATTTAAACGTTTGGTGTAATATGCTATACATGAGAAAACTGGGTAAGTAATAAAGCAAACTAACAACCCTTAGTAGATGTAAAACAGGAGATGAACTTACTCACTGTTCGTGTTGCTACTATTTACCAAGAACAAATGTTAGCTTTGTAATGTATATCTTTCTTATCTTTATTATATCGCCAAAAAGATTTAATGAAAGTGATGAATAGGCAAATCTTGTTTCAACGGATCATCGCCCAAGGCAGATTACCACGCCAAGGTTTAACAAGATTTCTACAACTGCGGTCTGTTAAAATTAGTTCTACTTAGGCTTCATCCATCCATTACGAAACGCTAAAATTACAATTGTTTGACCTCCTTTTCCCCTAATAGAATGTTGTAATGAAAAATATAGCGTTGGAATAAATTGAATTGGCTCGCTGCATTAATTGCATATTGCATTGTCTCAAATTGATCGAATTTGAATGGAATTACACCAGTTTCCAGCTACGGCAAAGTATCATGCAGCTAGCTTGGAATCGTATACCTATACGTATACGTAATACGTGCCACTACGATCGAATGTGTTCAATTACCGTTGTATTGCGGCGATCCCGTGACAAGTCGTCAACTAACACGACTTAACAACATTCCCGTCGTGGGTTCAAGCATCGTATGGACCGTGGGATTGTTAATCATCAGCGCATCGCCAAGAACAGCAATAAGGTTATTAATAAATAGTACAATTAATATAATGAAAGGAACTAATGACAAAAAAAATATAATTATTAACACGATAAGCGCTAACGTTAAGAGATAGGCAGGAAATACATACCGTGACGTGACGGATGAATAGATGGGACAATTGATCAATCAGCAGAGAGTTGGAAACAGGATCAAAGACGGATTTAATAACGGTGTAGTTTGCATCAACTTGCTTGAGACAGTTTCTAGCTGAAACGAGACTAAATACAAAATAATAGTATCAGGTATAACTAAAACCATTTAATATCTTCTCATTAAAGACGAGGAGAGTTGTATCTGACCACATACACACTAGATGGACTAGAAATGCGTTCTATGAACGACTGGTTCTCTCCAGCCACCCCCGAAATGCAAGCGATATCATTATCTTATGTACCTACTAGCCGGAGGCTCGTCCGTGATAGAGCCCAATTGGACGGCAGTAAATTAGTTGACGACGACAATCTCAAGGTGGTAGAGGAGTTTTTCTTTCCTGGAATGAAGGTAATATAGGCACATGATATCAGCAGCGGAATCCCGAGGCGCTTATTTAAGGGAAATTGTGCCTACTACGATTTTCATCAGCTACTTAGCTACAGAAGACTTCGTAACCGCACGAAACTCGATATGTCGCTCACTGATTAGCCCGAATGGTGAATGCAAACGCTTTGGGCATGTTTGAGCTACGCATTCTCCGGTGTATTCAGGCAGAGAATGTGGAGGCAAAGGATGGACTATGAGCTTACTGAAATGTACAAATTGGCGTATTAACACGCGACCAAACTAATGTAAGCTTGACGAAGTGTCCACGTTGTATGAGGGATTGACATCTTACCAGTGGCGGGAAGCGGGTCTTTTCTCGGGGCCTCTCGATACCTCGTGGCCTCGTGATCATCCAGTTTCCTTAGCGTCTCATCCGCGCCTGGCTGTACGCTGAAGCGGATATGTTGACGGTGGCAAAGGCCAACAGGATAAAATGCCTGGAGTATGTTACGAGGTTACCGAACTTATGCCCAACCATGAAAGTGTTCAACTACGACCCACAATAATACCGATAAACTCGCTTTGTTCGCTTGTAAACTTTTAAAAGGATAATATTTTATAAATGAAAGTGGCCATCATGGAACTAATAAAGCAAAAATCGTTTAAAGTGATCATATTTAATTAAAAAAAAAACTTCAAATTACAGTTCCAAAATAGTTCCAAAATTTTACATTGCAATATTCGGAACGGAAATATTCGTAAGTAGCTCTCTCAAAACCACCCATAGAAACAGTGTATTTTTTCTCGCAAACTATCTGGTTTTTATCAACCACAACAAAATTATGCAACAATGAGAAAGCCATTTGTATCGCTAACGCTCCAATTCCCAAATTATTCCAGAACAATTAATGAGTGCTATATTAAGCACAGGACAGAAAAAAGAAACACTGAGCAGCATATGTTCAACAAGCTTAGCGCTATCTTATCACACAATTCACAATAGTGTGCACAAGACGCTTTACAACCATCGGGTGAACGAGCCCTTCCGAGTTGCCAGTGTTTCAACGACTCACCATGGGAGAGGATCGTTTGGTCGAAATCTCGCGTAGCGATTGGGAAGAGTGGCGCGATCTGTACAAGCGAGACTGGCCCCGCCATGAGATAGCGTTCAATTTGGTGCAAAATTATATTAACTGGTCAAAGCACGACCGTAAAATTAAGGACCTGGCACTGTACAGTCTCAATGGCAGTTGGCGAGAGAATGGAACGTTTGTCATAATCGTGAGTATGCGTATCCCCCCCGGTTGCTACATTAACCAGTTGCGTAAAGTTGTTGCTAGGCGCAATGGGTGCTAAGATCTTTTTTTTTCTTGTTTGCCTACGGTCCCACAAAAAAAAACAGGATCGTATCGATTTGTACATGCACACGCTGGACGAGTCGTTGGATACATTGCGCCGTGCCCTAGAACTGGTCGACTGGGATTACTACTACGTAGCCGTGATGTGCGAGCATGAAGCGTTAGTGCTCGATACGTTTAAAAAGCTGAACGTGCGCGTTGGGATTGGGCGTGCAAATACGGTATACTTCCTGCCGAAGGAGGAAGCCCTAAAATTCAACGTGGCGGTACCGGCAGGTCTTCGGCTTGGCTCTCTCGAACCGGGACACGCTAAAATTATTACCGACCTGTGGCCCCATCGTGAGAGAGGATCGGAGTTTTCAATCGAGCGGCTAGTGCGCTGGAACCCTTCGATGGGTCTGTTCGATGAGCAGGGCAATCTGCTTGGATGGTGTTTGTTCACGCAGCCCGGTGTGATGGGATCGCTCGGTGTGATCGAACAGCGCAAAGGGTACGGCAAGCTCGTGGTGATGGCGTTTGCTAAAAAGCTGGCCGAAATGGGACGAAACCTGTACGCGAGCATTCTAGTGGAAAACGAACCATCGAAGGCACTGTTTGGTGGGCTGGGATTTAAGCCCATCAAAGAGACAAACTGGATCCGTAACCGCGAGCGAAAGTTTGTCGAATGGAGCGTCGAACCTTACTTGGCCGCGCTCGGTATTTCATAGAACCAGAAACGTTCGTTGTTAGAATAAATACGAAGCTCAAATTAAAGGTTTGCAAATTAAGCTAATGCCCTTTTATGTTTTTTACCTACGAAAAATGCTAGCTTTGTTGAATGTATCATTCTTATTTAATGATAAAAATACTGCAGATAATGTGTAAATTAAAAAGTAACAACATACTTTAGAATCGTGGTTAATAAGTTCATCAACTCAAACGCCTCAATAACATGCCCGTCATGGGTTCAAGTTTGAAATGGACCTTACCTCCGTTGCAAGGATTGACTATTCGGCAGTGTGGTAATGAATTAAGTCTCGAAAGCCTGTATAGAAGAAGAAGTAGGGTTCAGCTACAAATATCACAAAAAGTTTTTTGAGATTTATCTTGAAAACCTCAGCATACTCACAATGCATTACAGATATTCAGAGGAACTCATAATCCAAAAATAATTTCTTATATGCATATCCAAAAAGAGTTCAATTGCCAACACATAAAGTTCAATTCCCTTTAGTAAATATCAAGTAAGTGTCCCAACATCATTTTTCCTAGTATGAAATCTGTATAAGTGATTGTACTTTCCACTTTATTTAGAACTACATTTAATAAATTTCACGATAAATAGTTAAATTCCTGGTGCCAACTAGCAACTCACTCATAGGTGAGTGGGATTTTAAGAGCGATTTTTATGGCTCTTAAAGTGTGAGTTATACAGCTAAATCACCATTCTAACTCATTGACACTGAATCGCCCGCCGCTACTGAGCGGTTCTTCCCATCACTAACGTTAAACATCGTACTGGCCGTACCTCCGACAAGCGAGGCTGACTACGACTGCCCAATACACGCTAAGGCAGACTTTTGCACCGCAGAAGGCTTCGTAACCATGCAACAAACACACAACCGACGCACACACAGCGCACAGCTGTCAACATCAGCTGAGCCGCTACTGGCAGACTCCCAAAAGCGAGCGCACTCTATCTTCTCTGGCCGCAAAACAACCAAACCCACTCTCCCGAACTCCGCATCGCCAATCCTTCCAGCAACGGCATGCGAAATAATATTGAATAATCTTATCAGCTGTGTTTTTGCAGCACCTTACTACTCCTCAAATAACCAGCAAACCAGTGTGTGTGTGCGTGTGTACCTAAAAACAGCCTCTAATAAACACACACACAACCATTCCCAACACTGTGTGTGTCCCCTGCACTGTTTGCACATCACCGATTGCACGGCAGGCATGGGAGGAAGCCGGTGATTTAGTACGCCTCAAACAAATCAGCAATGCAGAACGACACGCTCGTCCGGATCCCGGCGAACGCTTGGGAGCAGCTGCGCGATCTCTACCGGCAGGACTGGCCACGGCACGAGATTGCCTACAACAATGTGCAGAACTACATCCGGTGGATCGAGCGCGATCCGCAGATCAGTGCAACGCTTCTTGTCTACAGCCTGAACGGCAACTGGCGACAGACAGGAACCTACATAATTATAGTAAGTTTTGCCAGAGCACCTACGCTTGAACCACCAAAACTAGTCTGTTGTACTCGTGCGCCCTTCTCAACAGGATCATACGGATGTGTTTATGTACACGCTTGACAGTACGGGCGATACGCTGAAGCGTATGCTGCTGCTGCTCGACTGGCACCACAGCTATCTGATGAACATGTGCCTGTATCGTGCCACCGTGCTGGAGGTGTATCGGTTGCATCGGCTCGAGATTGCGTTCGACAGTGCCGATCTCATCTATCACATGCCGCAGCAGGTGGCGCACCGGTTTCGATACGATCTGCCGGTGGGTCTATCGCTCCAGCGCATCCCGCCCCACTATGCCGCCTTCATCTACAACCAGTGGCTGAACAAATCGGTCGGCACCGAGTACTTCATCGAGCGGCTGCTTCGCTGGAACGTCTCGATGGGCCTGTTCTGCGAGGGCGTTCGGGAACCGTTGGCCTGGTGCATCCGTACACAGAACGGTGCGCTCGGGCTGCTGGGTGTGGTGGCCCAGCGCAAGGGGTACGGTTCGCTCGTCATAAAGGCGATCGCCCGCCGGCTAGCGGAGCAGGGGTACAGTACGTACGCGAGCGTACGGCGTACGAACGTGGCCTCGCGCAAGCTGTTCGAGAAGCTCGGTTTTCGGGCGGTCGGCGAGGCGAGCTGGCTGAAGAACATGAAGGGTACGTTCGATGGTTGCGAGCTGCGGAAGGCAATAAAGGCATGAGGCATGCGGTTCGGATTTATTTTCCTAACTTGGTGTCGGGGTGTGTTGTTCAATCAGTGTCAGTGTCGTTGTGATCGATTCTTGTGTCTTTGGTGGGTGGAAGATATGTCACGGTTCGCGTTTGTGAAGTTTTGTCCAGTACCACAGTTCCACAGCACTGAATCCTAACTGTTCGAACAGCCTGCGTGAGGCCACATTGCTTTCCACGATGTACGCCTGGGGCAGCTGATCCTTTGCGTGCAGTTCCGCTGATAGTCGTTTGATTATAGCACGTCCCAAACCTTTGCGGCGATGATCGGGCATCGTTTGAAAAATGGCCAACGATCCCGTCTGATCACTGAAAGGGGAACGCTGGACGGTATTAGCTTTAATAATATAAAGTGGAAATAAACGTATACTCACATCAAACACCAGGCAACAAGGCGATCCTTAGTGTCGTACACTCCCAACGATGGATTACGATTGATCAGACGGGTTGGCAGTTTGCTAAAAACGGTATCACTATGTACCCACTGCTCTTCCACAATCTCACTATCATCCGGGCTCACCGGGCTAAAGCGATACTCTCTTTGCAGTTGCTCTTCATTGCCATCTACATCCCCACAGGGAGTCATCTGTCTGTAGCATACCATCCGTTCATCACTGTCCTTTGCGAAGGAATGCGAGCTGACGATCCGATCTACCAGCTCTCGGAAACGGGAATCGTACACCAGACTAACGATTACATCACCATCCTTCATAACTCTTCCAAGAATCCACTCCAACCCATCAGTCGTTGCTTCAAGGGTGTAGAAGAATAGCTCCTTACAATCCTGGGAAACACCGTTAAACCGTTACTTCAATATTCAAAAGATCACCTCTTGTTAGAGCTCACCCTCAGCACGAATGTTCCCGTGCTTCTCCAATCACGTGAGGGATCGGTAACCACTTGCAACTCCCCGTCCCGGGCCAACGTGCGCCAGTGATAGCAGTTATCCAGCGTGTAGTAAGTGTACGCATATCTTGGCCATTCGATGCGATACAGATCACGCAGCACGCACAACTCTTCCAGCGGGATGATCTGCAAGCTGCTAGCCTGGGGTGACATGATACGCACGCAGAGAGAGTCGAGTGAACTTACTTCAGCAAAAGTTGACACACTACTACGGGGCCGGCTAAACAATAACGCTGGTCGTTTCCATGCAATTGTGGGGCACGTTTGGAGATAAGACGTGGGGCACGTTCAATTGTTGCCCGACTGTTGCCATATGCCACTGCCCGTTTACCATGCGCTTCCATAAATGCCGACACGGCGTGATTGGTGGGTGAAAACTACTGTCCAGTGGTTGATCGAATGTGTAAGTTTATTTCTTGGAGGCAAAGTAAAAATGAATCATTTGCTTGTTTGCTCTTACGGCAAGGCAACATTGAAGATTACTTATTCTAAAACACAAAATCTTTCTGTAGTACAAAATGGAACTTAAAGTCTGTATAAAATATCGGAGCTAGTATTGAACTTGAAGCATTGAGACATACAAATCCTAGGGTCTGATCGACCAGAATTGGACCGAAACTGAGGCGAGGAAGCTGGACAACAGAGACGGTGAGTCGATTGCACCGTTGAGAAGACCATCAGATGAAAAGATACTGTGCGTTTTGTCTCCTTACGGGAAGAGCCTCAAGGCTTAGAATTGCATCGTTGCAGGCTTGCATCGTATGCATTGAAGATTGGCACGGTCGCGCCAGGGAAGAAAGCATCAATAAGAGCCAGTTGGCTTGCGCTGAATAGCTTCAATCCGAACAATAGTATAAGCAGTTGTAGAGCTGCATTAGACGGTTTTGATGCACACCGGATCGCGAAATTCTTTGATCGTCCTGAAGAGGAGGCCAAGCAATCGGTTTCTCCTAGCAAGGACATCATCAGTATGCTCTTTAAAAGCCAGATTCGCGTCAAGCATAGCACCAAGATCCTTCACACATGCTTCCCGTTAGACAGCAATGCTCTCTATGTAGTAGATTGCTGAAAGCGGGTTCTTCCCTGGGAAGAATGAAATAAAGCTGCATTTTTGGATACACACCGTCAGGCTATTGGATTTGCGCCAGGGACAGAACAAATGAAAATAATATACAAAAAATAGAAAATCATACAAATCAATCAAATAGATACTGCAGTTTCAAATGACAATATTTCTAGGAATAATTAGAATGTCTCTAAAATAATATATAAATAAAAAATGATAACAATATTCTAATACATACATACAAATACATACCTACAAATTGCTAGAATATTATAAACTTTTAAGATTGATATAAAAAACACTATTTAGCTGACTTTTTTTTGGTGTTTTAAATATTTATTCGAATTAAATGTTAATTAATGAATTATTTCTTCCCACCGTGCATTGCTCGCACGTTGTTATTATACAATAATGTAGCACAAACAAGTCGGCAGGCAGGCAGGCAGGCAAGCCATGCGGATTGTTGCCCTAAAAAGCCCATCGTTCCGCCTTCCCCGATGGTTGGTCCGCCTTGCTGAGATAAGCGAATTAAAAACAGATCATCTCAACAGACGGGCCTAATCAATCGATCACTCGCGAACTGGGGATCCGGATCACAGTTATGTAAACTACCGCGACCCCTCACTTGTACAGCCGTTTTCAATCACCGGCGCTGCACCGGGCCGCCGCCAGCAATTATGTGTAGTGTACTGTTTGGTTGTTTTTCTTTTGTGAATGCTTTTTCTCTTTGTCGGTGCGCAACAGAGGACATCGGTGCAGTTTGCTGAGGTACGCGGTAGCTTTATTTGTGACTGCGACTATGACTTATCGTCCATAGATCTCCACCAAGAAGTCGAGCGGATTGCCGATGAATCGTGTCTGGAGGGCAATGTTGACGAAGCGCTGGTACAGTCCACCGCCAACAACGTGCGCCTGGCCAGTGCGGTTAAACGTGCGATCATAGGCGCGGATGGCCGTGATGTTGTAGATGCCGGTGTAGTTTACATAGCGGCTAACCAACGCGCCGGGAATGCCGGGAGCGGCAGTCACTTGTCTAGGGAGAGATAAAACGTTAAACCTTGGTTAGAAACAGGGGACCTCTTTAGTGATGGCATCAATTACGACTAAATACTTACGAGTAGAGAATACGATCACCCGTGTTGATCGTGCCCAGGATAAGATCTCCATGGATCAGACCGAAAAGGGCGACTGCCAGAAACACGCACGCGACAATGAACTTGGCCATGGTAATATCTTTTTGCAACAAGCTTGTCGGTCAACTTTGCTGTCGAATGTGTCTGACAAGCTACAAGGCAGCACCTTTTATACTAGCGACACACATAGGTTCCTATCAGTCGTTTTGGCGCCTATCGATACAACTAAGATTGCTGAATAAAATACCGGAAGCAGACGCCGATAAGATACAGGGAAACATGCTTTTCCAATACGAAAACGAGAAGAGCAATGTACACCGGGCGTCGGTTTGGGGCCAAGGTGGTTGCGAGGAGCGTTGATCGTCGTGTCACCTTCGGTAGTTTGATTCCCATTTGTGCGAAACGGGGTAACGAAAAGGGGGTGTGTTTTAACAATGAATAGAGGGTTAAAGCTTTGGAAGTAATCGTACTTGGATACGGTAACGGGATAACCCGGGGAACAATTGAACGTGACTCACAGGAGAATGATATTTCAAACGGATATGCATTCGGCCGTTTCCTGTTGCATTTTCAGTTAGTTCTTTCGCTAATTAATTTATAAAACCCAACGCTGATCGCTTTTATGAAAAAATATGTTAATGTTGAAGACATTATAAGTCAAAAGTGAAATATTTATTCAACAATACTAAACTAAATGGCTACATACATTCACTTTATTATTCGTGCAAGTGAGATATTTTATTCTTTAATCTAAAATGATGAACTTTTAAGTATTGCTCATACAAATTCAATGCCATGTAATACATTAAAATGTCACGAAATCGATCGTTTCACCTTCTTAATTTAATAATCGTTATGTACAGTTTATGTATAAATGTATTATAAATAATACATTTATAATGTATTCCTAAAACACAGTTTTAACATATTTGTTCTAAATTTTCTTCCTTGATTTGATTAGTTCCATCATTGCAATAATATAGCAATAAATAAGCAAAATAATAATCTTTAAACAGGTACGTACCTGTTTATGTTCCTATCAAGCGATTGGGCTGTTTTAGTTATCTTATCAACTGTTTCACCAAATTTGCCAACAATTCGTGTGATAACTAAAACAGTTGCACGGGTTGTCCCCGAGATACGCTATTAATGTGGACCGAGCAGAAACCGCATAACTCGAATTTCATGATTTTCAGGTAAAATGTTGCTAATTTTCGTGCAAGTTTGCTAGAGGCGGTAAATTTCAGCCACTAATTTGATTATTTGATATGAGTATGACCGAGGATTGCAATATTTTTGAACGATTTTTGAAATACGACCGAATGAGAATTTAGTTTGCATTCGACAATTGATGTGTCAAATCAGTACAATTTGCGCAACGAACTGTCAAATCGAGTACCTCTGATTTCGAGTATAGCAGGTACTGCGTATCTCGGGGACTACCTGTATACTGGTATTGGTTCACAGTATAGATTGTCTACGACTTTGTTTTCAAGATCAAATGCATACACATTTTTAATGTAGTGAATAGTGAAATAATATAGTAAAATTTCGTACTTATAACCCAGGACGGTTTAATATAACATCTCATTTGCTTATAGTTTTTTTACTTTTGGATTCACCACCATCCAACGGAGATTTTGTATCTTCGCAAATCCAACGCTATCGAACAATTTGATCGATTTATGATTGTCATGCAAAACATACGCTTTGGAATCCGATCCCACACAAGCTAATCTCTTCGCCAGCTCCACCATAACCATTCGTCCGTATCCGTGCCGGCAATGTTCGGGCATAGTTTGTAGATCAGAATGAGCACCGGTTTGATCACTACGTATTAAAAAAACAAACTTTATAAAAATTGTGTTTTACACAGTTCTTCCCTACCATGCAACTTACGTTAAGCACCACGAAACAAGCACACCCTTGTCGTTGAACAAACCAACATTTGCATTCAACTGTATCAACCGTTTCAGCAGCCCATATCCTGCCTCGTAGCTTATGTGATTGCGTAGCGGCCACTGTGCGTAGATGTAGTCCAAATCTTTCCACTGTAACCTTTCAAACACGAATCCAGCAGGGATAGCTGGCGAGGGCAGTGCAAGCGCTTGTTCTTTAGACATGAAATAATAGTTAGCTAAATTACTGCTCGCCACCGTAAGACCCCTGTCGCCGATAATTCGCTCCACCGCTGGATGGTACTTCTCAAGATAGTCCATACTGATTTCGTTGTAGGATTCCCATTCTATTTGAGACAGCAGTCTTATCAACGTAATGCAGTTGACGTCTTGAGCTGCTGAATAAAAATAAATCTCGAAGCCATCCTAAAACAATAGGAAAGAGAGGTTGTTATTTAAATATACCTAGATCTTATAATCTATCGCAACTTACCTTCAGTGCAAATGTTCCGTCTGCTCTCCAGTTGCCATTTAAGGAGTAGCATTTTACGTCTATTGGTTCATGGTGCTTGGACTTCCAGCATATGTAATTTCCCAATAGATAGTAGGCAAACTCGTGCTCCGGCCAATCGCGTTGAAATAGATGTTTTAGCTCTATCCAGTCATTGGGAGGTATTTCTACCAGTTGATCACAGTCAGTCATCGCTACAGGCACAACGAGAAATGAGAGCACTCGGAGAGATAATCGACTATTTACAAGAGAGGCTCTAGATAGTGAAATCTGATAGTACGTTCTCATTAGTTTTGCTACGCTAACAGTAGAGTCCACATGTACTGAAAAACTGTGAGGTTGATCACTGTCGCAATTTTAACGTATTTTTGCATTGGTTTCAATTTATATTTATTCCAATTTTTTATGATTTTCAGGGACATAATTTTAAAGATCTTTTACAAAATCAGATCACATTTTACCATGTATGAGTGTTTTTTTTTCTCCTATACGTGAGCTAACTAGTTTCCTCCTAATCCTTCCATTCTCGTGACACAGTCGGGAAATTTCTCACCCAATACGCTTCGCCGTCGTGTTTAAAGCCAATGCGCTCAAACATTTTCTTCGACGGTACATTCGCCGCATTAACCAATGCAAAGCAATCCTGCCCAAGATTGGCGATTTGTTTGGCCACCGCAATGGCGACCACCGTTCCAAAGCCTCGCCGCTTGTACTCCTCGTCAACCTGCAGTGCACCGAGCGGACCGGCCTGCAGTCGGAAGCACCAGGCCACCAATTTACCCGTAGCGCACTCGTACAGTCCGGCGTTCGGGTTCCAGGCGGCCAGCCGCTGCAAAAAGAACAACGAACCCTGGTGCCGGTTGGGCCAGACGTCGTTCGCTGTGGACGCGTCATCCGCGCTTAGCGCTTTCAGCTCAAAACCCGCCGGCACGGACAGCTGCAGTGCATCGCATTCTGCTTTCGGCATGTAGTACAGGAACGTTTCACTGTCGTACTCCTTCTCAAGACCTTTAGCGGTGATCACATTGATGACTGGGGCTCGATGGCGCGAAAGTAAGGAGCTCACTTTAAGCCCGCCGCTCCAGTCAAGCAGATGAAGTGCTTTCTCCAGTACGCAGTTCGTTGGATCCAGACTGTATGCAAACAGTTGATAGCGATCCTAGTGTACATACAAAACGAAACAGAAATTTGAAATACGCGACAAAACGATCGATCGTTAGCTGTAACGTACCACTATTAAGTAAGTTCCATCCTCTCGCCAGCTGTCATTCAAACAGTAAATGGTGAGATTTTTAATGCCACTATCCTTTTCGTACCACCGGATGAAGTTGTCGACCGTTGCGTAGGCCACATGATGTTCCGGCCAGTTGAGGCGATAGAGATCACGAAGTTCAGTCCACTCGCTCGGAGGAATGATGCAAAGTCGGTCCGTGGCTTCCATCGTTCGTGCTGCAAATGAATCATATAGATAAGCATGGCAAGATAGAATCATCTGGGAGGCGTGTGACGAAATTATTCTTCACTATGGGCTTTTCTCAAGCGTAGCGTGCACAAACTCGCATAATTATAATAATAATATTTTTACAGTAAACAGTGTTAATGTTCTCAATAACAATAATTTAATGTTTAACGTAATAAAAATATAAATTATACAATTATATAATATAATTATATAAGACACAAAATGCACTTACCATATACTTCATATTAATTCGTAAACTGTACCTATACAACGATCGAATATCTAATAGTTCTATGTTGACATTGTAACCGCTGAAAATCGTTTAAACTGCTCATTTTAAAGCACTGATCGAGCAATGATCGTGTCTCGGGCAGCGTGCAGGTGAAATGCAACGGTTCAAGGCAAAACAAATGCAACCATCATCATAGTGCAGCGTAATAGACTGTACTCACGCAACTGGTTTCAATATTGTTACTGAATAAGAGAAAAGCTTCCCAAACAAACGATCAGTTGTTGAGCTTTGTCTTGACGATCAAAACGTCAAAACTCCGGAACCGCCCGACTAGTTTGACTTTATATTGCAAGAATACATTTTGTTGTTCGTTTAAAATGTACAAAGAAGGATATCTTAGTGTGAATGACTGTTTGAAAGCTTTCAAAACAACCACAGCACGACGTAGGCTCACGTACAGCATAATGCTCCTAACGGAAGTGTTTGCTATGTACTACGATTATGTCTACACCGATAAGCATCTGGCAGGGTTGGAGGAAATCGGGAGCTTGTTGGCCGCTAGTGAAAAGTTTCCACTGCCGCTGAAGGGACGGGTCATATTTCTAACCTACTGGAATTTGGTAAGCTCGCACATTTATAACCGTATTAGGCAAATATTATTTACTAGTTTGTTTTTAAGAAATCTTCATAAGGAAAAAAATGATATTTAGTAAACATTTTTTGGTTTATACGATGCAAAAAAGTAACTTATTTAAAAATGGTATAGACTAGTGGTGGGAGCTAGGAACCGGACCTACCTGATTCCGATTCTGTATTCGGTATCATTTTCGGATCCGATTCCGATGCTGGATACGATTCCGATTCCGGGGCCGATTCCGGGGCCGATTCCGGAGCCGATTCCGGAGCCGATTCCGAAGTCGATTCCGAAGCCGATTCCGGAGTTGATTCCAGAGTCGATTCCGGAATTGGAATAGGTTTTGGAATTAGAATCGGCTCCAACTCGACTTCGGCTCAGAATCGACCTGGGAATCGCAATTTGCTCCGGTAAAAGAATCAGAATTGACTCCAGACTTGAAATTAGCTCCAAAATGAGAATCAATTCCTGAATTGAAATAAAAAAAATCAGTAGCAAAATCAGTCCGGGAATATCCATGAGAAGGGATCGTTTACAAGTAAATTTTGATTCATTGTGGCTACCCAAGTGACATTTGCTCGATAATGTTTTTCCATATCTGCTCGATTAGTACTCGATACGCCTGAAATTGTGGATTTGTGTGTGATCAAATGTGTTGAAAGCGCTAAGATTTGGCGTGTTCGTAAATTTGACTTTCTTCTATCGATGGACTATGCCGTCGAGCTCATTTTACATTCGTAGCGTTGATTTTTCATGAAAAATAAAATCGAATTTTGTGTGACATTATTTTATAAAAAATCGATTTCATTTAAGTGTAAAATGGCTACATGACCCACTATAACGATAGGAATCATCGTTTCCGATCGAATTGGTAAGAAAGCAACGAAAAAGTTGCATCACAGTTGATTTTACAGAACTTTTTCTAAATTCCCTTAAACTGGTGCAGTTTAAGGGAAGTTTAAGGCTCCAGTTTAAGGGAATTTGCTCGAATTCCCGGTTATTCATGCTCGAAAATGTCAATTGGGTATCAATACGTAGCATCATTGGATCCAAACGTCTCTTTTCATGGAGATGCCGCAGACAACTCCGATTTCGGAGCTGATTCTAATTTCGGAGTCAATTCCGATTCCGGAGACGATTTCGATTCCGGAACCGATTATGATTCCGGATCCAATTCCGGAGCTGATTCAGGAACCAATTCCGAAGCCGATTCTGGAATCGATTCCAGAAACTGATACCAGACCTACTAACCGGTATAAATTCCAGAAAACTTCGGAGCTAGCCGGAATCGATACCGATGACAACTTCATTTTTACCATCACTAGTATAGACGATAAGAGATTTTGAAAGATTTCACCAGATGAGCAAAAATGGGAGTTTGACGCCTCTGGAATGAACCAGCGTGTATGAGATTATGGAATGAAGAAAGTATAAATTCAAAAAAGCTCGATTTTTTTCGGTTTTTTTAGCTTTTTGCATGTATGTATCTTTCATAGGTGGGATGAAATAAAAACCTCATTAAATTTCTACAATCTTTAAAGTTTAAGATAGCACCCGTTTTAAAGTACATTTAGTGAGCAACTAATTATATTGGCAAGCGATAAGAGCTGATGAAGAAAATCTACATTATTCTCTCTTATTAAGAGATTAAATATTTCAATGTATTGTTACATAAATTGTTTTCAAAATAACCATCAAACAAACCAAATTTAAATACAATCAGATATGAAACACACGAAACGCGATAAACGCGTGAACATACACGCTCCGTTCTGCGCTATGGCCAAAATTCTCTCATTTGCTGCCGCTACTGCACAACAGCTGCGCTGAGTGCTGTTCCACTCTTGCCTTCTCACGCACGATATGTATATTTAATGGCAAAAGTGTCATCTTCGCTCACCTTCCCAAAAATGTGAGACCAACAAGGAGTACGGGGCGCCTCCATCACTTCATTCCACGCAGCAAGAGCGCAATGGTTGCGCATTTTTTGCCTATCTCCCTCTCTCTAACTCACTCTCTCTCTCTCTCTCTCTCTCTCTCTTTCATATCATTTGCTCTTCATTTTCATGGCAACCAACACTCACGCACACATCACTGTGCACTACCATTCCCAACTGTGCAGCAGGCAGCGCGCGGTTCACGCAACATCACGCTCATTCATTCGCGTGCTGTCGACAGTGGTGTTCGTTCTCCATAATACGTACGGGTTTTTAGGTGAAAGTTGAAAGCAGCGTGAGTGTTCTATCAAAGTGTACTGACGCCAGCAGCAGTTCTGTTGCTGGCCTAATTTTACTTCAATTCCCAAAGGGTGCCCATTGAAACGTGATAAAAAAGTGAAGTTGGTGAAGTGTATCCATTTCTCATCAACCTTAAAGCACGTGTAGCACCCTCTCCAATACCAACACGCAAGCAGATTCCCACTATTAAGCACTGCAAGAGAGTTTATAATACTCTCTCCCAGCACACAAAACAAAGAGTGAAAACTAAGACAAAGCTTGCTTTGCTTTCCTTTACATCCTTTTGCTGCTGCATCCGTCCCAGCTCACTTGGGAGGGCAGTCAGTAATCAAACGTCACCGTGTGGCTGTGCCTTGAAATTTCGAACTTCCGCGCAGACGTTTCTGTGGCCTTTTGAAAGAGAGAAAATAAAAAAACACAACCCAACCGCATTCCGTGACCGCATCATCGGCACAAGGAATTATGTTACAGTGAGAAAATTTGTTTCCCCCTTTTTCCCGTTTTGTCTGGTCGCAGTTTCTCCCTCATCTTACGGTTGCGTGTGGCAAGTGGTCAAAGTGAACAAAACAATCGTACATCAGCTCCACTTTGTGTGCGTGTGTGCTGGAAGTGAACAAATTGTATGTTATTTTGTACGCTCCTAATGAGCCGTTGTTGCCCTTCCGTGTAGGTGTATCCTGGTTTTGTAGTAAGTGTCAAGTGCAGTGGAAAGATACGCAAGCTAACGAGCAGACGGGGCAGCATTGGTCCAAACAGACACGAAAACAGCTGTGCCCCTGCTGCTGCGATACGTTTCCTTGTCCGTATTTTTCGACGAAACAGGGTTTTTTTTATTCTGTTTTTGAAGTGGTTAGGTGTTCTTTACTATCAACAACCGTGTAATTACGCAAACGGTATCATAAAGCGGACAGAATGTCTAGCGTGCAACTGTACAAGCTGCCCGCCTTCGTCATCACGTGGCATCTGATCGCGTTCGGGCAGTACGGGTACGCGATCTACTTCGATCGCTTTTTCGTCCACATCCCGGACGATCTCGACATGCCGAAGATGATGCGACCGACGGAGTACGGTGGACGCTCCAAGTTCTTGACCTACTGGTGTTTGGTTAGTATCGCAATAGCAAATTTGAATTTAAATTTAAGCCCTTTGTTTAATCAATAACCATAGCTTTATGCACGGAGTAGAATACAAATATTTCCCGCAGTATTAAAATGTTGCAAATAGACAAATTTACCACAGCGTTTACTATGTCAACATACACATTTTCGAATAAAAAATGAAATGAGCGATCGATGGAAAAAGTTGCCGTAAATATGCAACTGTCCAAAATTAGAAAAGCATCTCAAGGTCAGAGAATCGCACAAACAAAACACACTCCCGCGCGTAACAAAACACACTCCCGCGCGGAAGAGCGAAAACATACAGACACTTTCCAGCCAATGTAAAACATTCCAACGGGTTGGGAACATTCGGAGTTGTGTCCAAAAGTGTGCACATTTTTTGCATGGCATATCCTTCCTTCCCTTCCACTTCCACTTTCCGAACGGGGGAAAGAGTTGGAAAACACCATCAAAATCATCAACAACACATCAACTCGCGAAATTCGTTATGGCAAGCGGATCAATAAAGCGAAAGATTTATGGGTGGCTTCCGTAGCCGCATTAGGGCGGGTAAGGTCGAAAGGCACCAGTCCGCCGCTCCAGTGTAAAAAGCAGTACCGCCTAAAAGAAAAAAAAAGAAAACGAAGAGCGCACCGCAATTCCCCGCACACGAAATAGCGCAAACTTTTCGCCGGATCGTGTTTCCGTTTCGTGAAATTTTGGGTTTTGTTTAAACGTTTCCTTTCCGCCCGGAGAGCACTTGTTACGCCCGCTGCACGAACGGTACGCAGCACGCAGGCACGCACGCTGCTGGTATAATAAAAAAAGGGGGAAAACACTTCGGTTGATGATAAAATGTACGCAATTTGTTAAAAATAAAATCCCAACATAAACAAAGCTAGGGGCGGCACCGGCAGACGGTGGTATCACGGGGTGGTGGCGGCTTTTGGAAAATCGACAAGCATTCGATTTGCCTGCTCTAGGGGGGCCCCCTGGGCGATCTGGTAGGCGATAATGACCGGGACCATTATCGCCCTGTTGCTGCTGATGCCCGGTACGGTTGCAGGTGTGTTCGGTAAAGCTATCCGGCAGTACAGCAATATTGTTTTTGTGTGTTTTTTTGTAAAAGGATTCCATGGAGACGCCTGGTGTTTGGTAAATTGAGCGATTTTTTTTACAAAGAAAATAAACGTTTGGAAATTATTTCAATTTGAGCCTAAAGTTATATTCTATTTCTTATATTATAATATTTTTATTATATTATATTCTCAAGTATTTTTCACTACGTTATTGTATGCAACAAAGCAAATAAACAAAAATAGGTTGTCATGCTTATTGCAAGCATAACAAAACACCAACAACAATTACAGGGGTTTTCAAGGATTCTCATAGTACTCTATTGCACTCTTTTTGGACAAATGCTATAGGAATTTCCAAGGAGCCCGTGTCCAAAACGTGTACCATAGAGTTAAATTCCTATCGTATAAAGTTAATTTCCCATCAGAAAGAGTGAAGGAACTGTCCCACCAAATACAGCAAAAACCTTGTAAAACGAATGATAACCCAAGTACAGATATTGCATTGTTCCGGTACGGGACGCTGTTACTTACTCATTGTAACAGTATCTATTTCTGTGCACAACAGTCGTACTGCTTCTGTTTTGCGTATTTCGTGTATATTTTGATGAAACAATTAATTACTGCCACTCCTCTTCTCTGCTGGTCATTTGTTGAAGGTCAACTGTTGTATATAATGGTGTATGTGAGAGAGGGAGGGAGAGAGATATATAAATATAGAGAGATAAATTGATAGCCTTTAAGTAAATGTCATTAAACTCATTTGGTTAATTTGTAACATGGAATAAAACGACGTTATTTTCAGTGTTTTAAATTTATTATTATATTTTCTTCTATTGCTTTTTTCCTGCATTTACCGAGTTCAATTCTTTTCTAAGATAAAGATAATTAATTGCTAACAATAAACGTTTAATGTCACAAAAGACCTTAAATATACATTTTTTTATGATTTTTATTGCAAACATTGTTTAGTTGGCAACAATACAAGTTTGAAAGCTATTTAAGAAAATCCTCTTTTAAATTTCGAATTTACGATACTTTTTTACTATATAAAATTTCACTTTATAGAAATACTATTAATTTAATATTTCTTCTATCACTAAAAGTAAGTTTATAAAATTTCTTCTACACGCTTCTACGAATGTCCAAGCTATTAATGAAAAGGTGAATGAAATGACCTCCTAATTTCACCGAATCATAACAAGAACTACTATCGATCCACTTTTACGCGTCTACCCGGCAATCGAGCCACCACGGCGCAGTGTGTGAGGTCATTGGTAAAGATCACCTTCCCATAAGCCACTTGAGACGGGGCAGACCCGAACCTCGGAAGCAAATGCAATTCGACATTGGTCGGCCTATTCGGTATGCTCCAAAAATCGATACACACGTACACGTACGTTGCTCCGTTCAACCTTTCTTGTACTGTTTCGTTCGTACGCCGTGCCTGTAAGTTGCATCGGAATGAAGACGATGACAGGGCGGGAGGGGGGGGGGGAAAGTAGAGGTTTGGAACAAATCACATAATCACTTTAACGACTTTGTCCCCTCTGGATGACGGCACCAAAGTGTTACGCAAACTGCCGGCAAACTTTGACGGCTTCCAGTCTGGAGCCGTCGGTGGGCCAGGAGAGGTGTGACCGTTTGCTTAGTTTTTGTTTTTTTGTTTTAAATACCGTTACTACAAACATTTGGCCGCACTTTTTAACGGGAGTTTGGTGTTATACACAGGAAATGCATTATTAATATTGGTGACGATTGCTTTCGATTATTGCAATAAAAGCTAGGTCAATCTCTAGAGTAAACATACTGACTAAAACTGCATTTTCTAAGTTATTCAGGGTACTGTGAGATAATTTCCATATCAAACATATTGTAGCCGGACAAATGGAGAATAAAATAAATAAATAAATAAATAATGTAACATCAAGCAATAAACCCCCTTACATTCCCTATTCTATGAACAATAAGAAAAGAAACAATCTGATGATGTTCTTAAACCATTTCCCACAAAAAGTCCTTAAAATAGCTGTTATTACTTGAAAAAAAAAACTAACTAATTTACGCAGTTTCACATGAGTTAGCATTAATTTCTCAATTAAATAAAAACATTAAAATAAAATTTAATCCCACTAGTACAAAAACTATTCCACAAATGTTATTCCAAAGTATTGTTGCTTCTTATTGGGCGTACTAGGCATCTAAATCTGCCATAGCTACTCATTGATCTTAATACCAGTCATTTTATAGGTTTCCCTGTATAGTTGAATAAACTGTCTTGAGTATCAGGGACTCGATCCATTCAAAATTTGCGCCCATCAGAGGCATATTTTGGATTTCATGATTGAATTATTCCAGAAATAAGGAAATAATTATGTACAAAAGTGTTATGTTTAATTATTGTATGATGCATACATACAGTCACATAAAGTACAATACCAACGTTCATTTTTATTTATAAGATATAACGCACTAAGAAAAGAACGAAAATAGCTACCATAACATGAAGGTGGAATAAACCGGACAAAATGATTCAATTTCCCTTCTATACTGTCGTATAAATACGTACTATCATCATACAGGACAGCATGCATGCCGGACCGCTCGAGCTAAAGCTATATTCAAAACATCATTCCAGCCAACAGTGACACCTGACCTCGGTCAAACAAGAAGGGCCCATCATTATTACCTTCCCTTACTGGATCCGGTTGGCAAAAGGTGAACAGAAACAAAACAAAAAAAGAAGATAAGCAAAATGTAACGATGCTGTGCTGTTGATTGGTGCACTTACTACATCCAGCGGAAAGCACACACACTTGCCCGCCATGGTGCGCTTGTCAAGATTACCTCTCGCAAACAAACAGAACGCCCGTGATCCGTGACACATGCACCACGGTTGCGCCCACACTTGATGGTAACCATATGCCATCAAAACACCAGAAACACCTTGGCCTGGCTTGTGTGAGTGTGTTTGTGTGTTTGCGCAAAGGTAACATTCCACACCACACGATGCGGATACCGGCTGTTTTTATAGAGTCTACAATAAAATGTAGTGCTCGGTGTTGGTAGATTACGGAAACGAACGACGAAATTAATGGTTTTTCCTTAAACGCGCCATCTGTAGTACGTTGAGGGCCGGTATAAAATCTCACCGGGTAGATGTTTCATTCAATCCACAAGGCTCTTTCTTAAAGCACTTTAAACACTACAAATAGATTTACATTTGCAGACAAATGTATAACCGATATGCATAACGTTTAATTACATTTTTTTCTTAAAATGCCTTAAAATGTTATCTACCATCAGCAACGATTAATAATTCACATAGGAACTTTGGTTAATTATTACATATTCAGAAGGTATATTTAAGTAGCACGGCCTAACCGTTCCTCCTTAATAAGCATCCGGGTGTGTTGAAGCGGCTTTGATAAGCTCTGCTGCTCGAGACTGTTCCAGACCGACACAACTTCCTTACACTGGGGGATGGATAGTCGTCCTTCAATAATTAATCGAATCAAGCCAATCAAATAGTCCTTGTTCGGACCTAATCTTTACTGTCGACGGAATAGATTGTCCTTGGAGGGTTTTTTGTACAAATGGTACAATTTTCAATGATTTACCCAACTCACCAGTATCTGGAGGTCTAATATGGTCGATCAATTTTCTATACTCTTAATATTATGCGGTTTTATAATCATTAAATAATCCAAAACTTAAAAAAAAGTAATAAAAAACAGTTTACACAATTTCTCATAGTGAATGGATAGCATTTTTACAGTGTTTGTTTGTTTGTTAAATACAGTCTCGAAAGCCTGTATAGGCCGGCATGTCCGCGTAGGACGTTACGCCAAATAGAAGAAGAAGAAGAAGAAGAAGAAGAAGAAGAAGAAGAAGAAAAAGAAGAAGAAGAAGAAGAAGAAGAAAATAGTAAATTTAGGCGATAACACCAAACAACGTGCGCGTCGTGAGTTCAAGCCTCGCATGGACCGTCTCCCCTTAGCAAAAAAACAGCCTAGCTACGTGGACTTGCAAAGAAGTCTCGAAAGCCTGCATAGCTGGCATGACCACGTAGGTTGTTACGCCAAGAAGAATAATGAGAAGGTCAAGCTCTATGAATCTTTGGAGATGTATGAATCAATTGAGATTCATGAATACCTAGAGATTCGTGAATCTTTCGAGATTTCTTCATCAATCTTTCGAGATTCATGAGCTTTTTTTCTTTAGAGAAACATGAATCTTTGGAGATTGATCAATCTTTGAAGATTCGTGAATAATCTGAGATCCATGATTCTTTGGGGATTCATGAATCTTTGCAACCTGCATTGAATTATTTCAAAGATTCATTCAGATTCATCAATTTGAATCGGTTTTGCCCAACACTAATCTGCTCAATGATATTTCTAAGAAGGTAAAAGGGTTGTCATCATTAATTAAACAGCAGTATATATGACGTTTGAACGGTACTTTACCAACCACTGGTCTATTGGGCAAACGTGCCAGTCTCTACAAAACCGGATAGAGTTGGATTCCCATCCGTACTGCCCCCTTTAAGCATCATCTTTTTACTATCATTTGGTTATTTGGCGCTAAAACCTCTTTTTGTTGGATCTGATTTAAGTCAAAGAAATATAAAATTATTAACATGATATGAAACTAGCCAACATGATTACAGTTTGATAGCAATAGACAGTAATAACAAATTTGCGAACAACTTTGCTACAACAACTTTACACCATGGTGCGTGTTTTTACACCAACCACCAAATGCTTATTTTATCGACGACAAGGGAAGGTTCTTTTCTCTCTAAAAATACAATCAAATCTACTTCAGCACGCAGAAACCCATTACGCCGAGAGGATGCAAGATTGTAAAAAACAATACTCACCGATTCTTCCGCTTTCCTCTCCGTTCACAAGAAATCAACCAAGGCGGTGAGAGAGTTCAGCGAACTTTGTGTGCATTCCAACGACCGAATCAGCTGATACGGCGGGACAAGGCAAGCACCACTATCGATGAGGAAGCACTGCGGGATGCCACTGAACCAACGTGAACCAATAGTCGATAGTATTTTGCACTTTTTGCACAGGCAAATGTTCCACTTGAAGGCACTTCGATCCGTACGAGATACAGCAAATGACTAATTACCTACCCTTTGTATGGGATGCGTTGTTGTTTTGTTTTTTACTTAATATTTTTTCACCAAATGTTTGCTAGTTTGCAATCAATCACAGCATTTCACAGCGTTATAGGGGGTGGTGGTGTTGGGCACGGAACACTTTGTTTATTTGTGCAGCCGTCTCGGGGGGTAAGTTTTGAGAAAGCGCCGAATTGCGCACGCCTGCCTCTCTTTTCTCTCTCTCTCTCTCTCGCTCTTTCGGGCTAACTGGCAGCTGTCAAAAAATCTTTCTGAAAATGTCAACAATCACGCACACAGGCCTACAGACGGAGCGACGTTGTTTTCTGCTCGTCCGACGGGGGCCCACTTTTTATTAGAGCTACTTTTCCCCCCTCCCGGGTGGTCAAAGTACAGTGTGTTTGATTGCTCCAGCTCCAGCCTATCGGTGGCGTCAAGATAATCAACCGCCCGCCGTCTTTAAGAGCCTCTTTGCGGAAAGATGCACAGTCATCTACAGCGCGGCACTCGTCAGTGATACAAACCTGCCGCTAGTGTGAAGAAGGAACTACTGCTGCTGCTGTACCGCGTCAAGTGTTCTCGGTCGTCGCCCGTTTGAGGAAAGGCCAGCTAGAAGAAAGAAAAAAAGGGCAGAAGAAATTCTATCACCTCGAGAGCGATTGAATCATCCTCTAATCAGCGATGGCCAAATCCAAGTCTAGCGATGGTTATCAGCGCGGCGTTTACGGTGCACTCCGTACGCTGATGCACTTCATCGTGGCGGTACAGTTTTCGTACGGCATTTACTACGATTTTACCTATGTCCACTTTCCACCCGGCATGCTGCGACCGGGCGGAGAGTTTGGTGGCAAGCTGAAGTTTCTCACCGTATGGGATGCGGTACGTGCCGTCGGGAGCCTTGATTCGTTGATTATGTCCTTCCTCTCATATTCCTGCTCAGTTTATCCAAACCTTCACTAAAACAGAGCCCTTTCCTATGCAACTTTGCTTTCAGATTCTACAAGCAGTTTACTTCACCATTTGTCTGCTGAATGATTTCATCGGTACCAACGAGGTCGCCCCGAAGCGGATGCCACTCATCCGCAAGCTGAAGGACTACATGCTGGCTGCGTTCGCTTTCCCGGTGGCGCTCAATGTCGGTGTTACCTTCTGGACGCTTATGGCGATCGACCGCGAGCTCGTCTTCCCGAAGGCACTGGATGCCGTATTTCCTGGGTATTTGCGTTTGCAATTCCTTGTTGTTTTTCTTTCTTTAACACAACTTCCCACCTTTCCAGCTGGCTCAATCACGTCATGCATACCAACATCGTGATCTTCATGGTGATCGAGATTTGCACCAGCTTCCGGCAGTATCCGTCGCGCAAGGCCGGCCTTACCGGGCTGGGCATCTTCATGGCCTCGTACCTCGGCTGGCTGCACGTGGTGCGCCACTTTGGCGGCATCTGGGTGTACCCGGTGCTGGACGTGCTGAATCTACCCCAGCGCATCCTGTTCTTCGCCGTCAGTCTCGGCTTTTGCGTCGCCCTGTACCTGCTGGGCGAGTTCTTTAACAATCTGATCTGGACCAAGGAGCTGAAGCAGCTGCGGGCGGCCACAGCCGGCGGCGCTAGTAAGAAGACCAAGTAGACGACGAACCTCGACAGCCGTGCCCCGGTGCCGAGTGACCGCGTTTTATCCTGTTTCTTTTTTTTCGTTGGCCTTGTTTGCATGCAACCAAGGGAGGGGGGGGGGGGGGGGGGCACCAATGTACTGTCCCTTCCCAAATGCGTACAAAACAGCTGCATCGGAAGGGGCGAGGGTGTGCATTTTTATTTAATTTAATACAAACATCTTGTGATCGTGTAGCGTTCGTCCCATGAGTGAGTTGTGAGTTTGTTGTTTTGCTTTTACTACCATCACCACCATCACTTACATCCGGCAACCGATTTGGGATGGTGTGCTCGTACGTTCCATTTTTTTGTGCATTTAAATTTTTAAACCATTGAAAGCGGATAAACAGAAGCGCAAGCATTTACGGCTTCAAAACATGTGCGACTACTAACCAGCGTGTCATGGGAACACCCACGTGCGTGTGTTTGTTTGAGGGTTGTTTTTTGTTTTGTTTTTTGTCCAGTCCCGTGTTCGTCTCGAGAAGTGATACATGCATGCATTTCGTGTGTAAGTTTGACAAACAAACAAAATTCGCAGCTGCATTTCGGCGACCGTTTACTACAATACAAGTTTCATTTTTTTTCTTTCCCCTTTTTGAAATATCGCCCCAATTGTACTGTGCACACATTCCCGCTCATCTTTCCCAGTGTCTCAACCGATGGTGCTTGATGAAGCATCCACCAAACTCGATACGATTAATATTGTGTAACGCGACGAGAGGGTGGTGGAGGGACACACCCATCCACACACGAGCAAGATTCTTTCTGTGCAGCATCGCTAGGCGTCAATAAGGGTATAGCAACATAGCAATTAAGCAACACACACCGATAAATAAGCGCATTTGCATTTACAACTAGTATAATTGTATTTAGAATGAGGCAAACCTGAGAACTTGAGAGCTTGGGGTGAAATCTGGTGGCAGTCGACCAAACCAAAGTAGTAGGTACTTCTAGTACAGTGTGTGTGTGTGTAACTCATCCTCATTCATTAAGCGTTGTATTTTGCAGCCATCCTTTTGCTTGCATTCGATGTGTGTTGGTTTTTGTCATGTACCATGTCGTAGGCGTTTATATGCATTTAAAGGCAAATTTTCACTGTTATATGCACCCAACACCACCAAGAAGGGAGAGGAACCGCTATTGGGGTTTAGCTCGTTTAGCAATTTTTTGACGAATTTAGATGTGAATAAATTTAGCACTCGTTTTTGTGTGTTTGTGTATGTAATACCGAATAGGGAACGGAAATATACTTGCAAAATTATATAGAGCTACACGAAAAAAAAAACAAGCAAATTGAACTCAAACTCATCCAACTACTTCCATTCTGCGATTCTGTAATATTTGGAATGTTTGGGGCGGTGCAAAAACGAGCGCATGATCGATCTAATATGCGAAAAAATGGTGAAAATTATTTACAATAACGTCATGCTATAGCTGAAACGGTGGGTGGTACACGTACGAATCCGCCCCGGCAATTGGGCAAAACATTCTATTTCGGCCACCTATATTTCGTTCTCATCATCATTACACACTGTGTAGCATCTATTTAAATGTTGTCGTGAATGTCATTGTCATTGCTGTACGGGTAATATCTCGGCCCTTTCGCCAGCACAGCACATACCGTAGATAGAGCAATACCGTAAAAAAAGGAAAAGGAAATTAGAATATTAAAATGGGACAAATATTCAAATTTTGTGCAAAACCCTTTCCGCGTTCGGAGAGCAAACGAGCGGCGGGGGCAAGAGCAAACAAAAAACTAGCGTTTAGTAGGATGATGGTGCGGTGTCATTTTACAACATTCATTCGACTTGCTTATTATATAAATGAAAATACAATAAAAGTACTGGAAAATCATACGCATGTAATGTTTTCTCTACTTTCGCTAGCCGCTTGCCGTCTTGCCCAACGTAAGTACACAGAGTACAGCTGATTTCAGTTCATGGTTTCATGGTCTTTATTTTTTATAATTCCATTACAAGTAGTGGTGTGTAAACACCGTCACACGTTTGGCATGATTCATGGGGAGATTCAAATGTAAAAAAAAAGTTGTCCTCCGACAAAAAAAAATGGGAGGACTAGGCGGCAAATACACTTATTATCTATGCCTATCCGTAGATACGTAAAAGCACGCCAAAGAGGCAAATTCAGTTTTTTTTTGCCTTCGTTACAATATATAGCACACATCGTAAATACCAATCAGTTGTAATAACTATCGTTTGACGGATTCTGTATATCCTTTTGTTCGGTTTTTCGTTGTTCATCTGTTACACATGGACGTAAGTCGATCGTCTCATTCCAATGGAAAGCGCACTTGCCCCGTCACTCATGGCGTTTTGTACAATTCAATTTTCGGTTGCTGCATCGGTTTCGTTCTTTGCGCTGATCAGTCTTTCTATTAGTGGTTCGTAGTGTGTGTGTGTGTGCGTCAGCGTTGATTTGCTGTTACTAACGGTGGAGTAAAACATAAAGGGAAGGTACACTATTTCCGCCCAAAATGGCGCACGAGATTCACGGCTGGTTACGTGTGAGTATATTATCGCTCGAAAATGCTTTAAATGCACAGTGTTACACGCGCGAGGAGGTTTACTGATATGATGCGCCATCGGCGACTAACACAACGATGCTATGCTTTACCACTAAAAGGCACATATTGAAATTATCCTTCTTAACACGATCCTTTGAGCTAACTTGCATCGTTTGGCGCTCATCAGGTTTGTTCGTTAGTAATTATATTGCTTATAAAATACCACTCCGCAGTCTGTGTGTGTGACTGTGGTAAACTCATTTCGATGGCAGCAGAAGCATTTTCAGTTTTTCCGCATCGCTCATGCCGGTCGATTCGCTGGCATCGCGATGCTTTCGACCACCCCCGCCGATGGTGTTGGTGCCGACGGTTTGAATCATCTTCGACGGAGCCTGCAGCGCCGCGATCGGCAGCGGATGGTGCGACAGCATCGGGTGGTGATTTTCGGTGTAGATGTCCGCGTTCTCCTCGTTCTTGAGCGCCTTTTCGCTAAACTCGAACGAGGACATGGTTTGGGTGGCAATTTCGTGCGCATTGGTCTGGATGCCGACGTCGCAGCTGCGCTTCGAGTTGCGCGAGTTCGTCTTGGCTACGGACACGCCCGAGTACGAGCTGTTCACGTGCAGCGGCGACAGCTCCGAGCAGTAGGACGTGAAGGAGGAGTCGTTGAAATCAAACATCGTCTCGACGCCGGCCGGCGGAGGGGAGGAGGATGGCGCTGCGCGCTCCAACAGCGCCAGCTCTTTCTCTCGCTTACGCTCACGCTCGCGATTTTTTTCCTTCTTGCGGCGGGCAGTACTGTGTAACGATCTTTTGTGGCGCAAACCGTTGCCTCCCTTGCGGAACGATCCCAGCTGGTTAGCTCCCTGCCTTTTCACCGTTCTGCTCTTGCCGATGCGGGCAGATGCTCCTCCTCCGTCCATGGCTGATTGAGCGATGCTTCCGTTGAAGTCCTTCGAATGGTGCTCCTCCCGGCCGGAGGTGATCTGTGCCAGCGATGGTACGTTTCTTCCATTCAGTAACGCTTCGGCCTCCAGCTCATCGTCATCATCGTCGTCGTCGCTGGTGCGATACTCTTCGATGCGGCAGCCACCGCCGCCGCCGCCGCCGCCGCCACCGCCACCGACCGTGGTTCCGGGTCCGCTGGTTCCGTTCATACCTCCGCTACCAACACCGCCACCACCAACACCACCACCACCGGCACAGCTCGTTCCAATGCGGCTTGAACCTTCAAACTTCTTCATAATGATGTCGAACTTCGAGTCGTGCAGCTTGAACGAACCCACCGACACGTTATCGTCCTCCGACGTGGTCAGCCCTTGGCCTTGCAGAAACGGCAGCAACAGTTTGCCGTTCGAAATCAAATCATTAATCTGATGCGCGTCCAGCGCTCCGATTCCCGTACGCCGCTGCATGCTTCCTGCCCCGAACGTACCCGCCCCGCCCGCATATCGGCCCGCTCCGCTACCGGCCGACTTTTGGATTGCTGCCGTCACGATCTGCGACTCGACGGACGTGCTGCTCTCCTTGCGCCCATACCTCCGCCCCGTGGCAGTGGCGAAATCATGCCTCCGGCGGCTTTGCCGCGACTTGTGGCCATGCTTGGAGCCGGTCGCTCCCACCACCACCGTGCCGCGGCTGCTCCGGCTAGCGACCTTCGTCTTGACCTCCGCGATCTTCACCGACACCTGCGAGTCGATCGAGTTGCGGCGCGACTCCACCGACACGTGCCGCACGCTGAAGCTGATCTCCGAGTCGACCGAGTTTTTGCGCGGATCGTGGCTCGAGCTGGTGGCCGCACCGGTCAGCGCGCAGCGCCGGTTCACAAACCGGGGCAAATTGTTCGCCCAGGTCGAGCTGAAATCGTGGCTGCCGATCGCGGACGTAATGTCAAACTTCAGCCCGACCGGGTCGGTGTGCGAGTTGTGGAACGAGATCGACAGCCGGCCCTGGTTCTGGAACTCCTTGCGCTTCGCGAACGCCTGCGCTATCACCTTATGCTTCTGCAGCTTCACCGGTTCGTCGATGTCCGTGCCGAAGCGCCTCCGAAAATACCGGCCCCACGATTCGAGCGTCGAGTTGGTCCACACCCACGACGACATGACGATGCCGGACGCGAACAGGCAGATCAGGTGCAGCTGCAGGATCGCCACGCTCGGCCGCTGCTCGTACCGGCACCCGTTCGTCACGTCGTCGTTGAACGCGGCCACGATCTGGCACACGAGGAAGCCGCGCAGCGCCTCCGCCCACGCCGCACTGTGCCGGAACTCGTGCACGTGACAGAACGCGGTCGCGACGATAAAGATGAACGTGAACGTCGTGCACACGCCCATGCGCACGATCGTTTGGTGGATCTTCTTGCTCGCCCGGGCCGAGATGATCTGTCTGCTCGAGATCCGCAGCCGGATCAGCGTGAGCAGCCCGCGGCCGAGAAAGTAGCCGCCGACGAGCAGCACGCACAGCACCGGACCGAGCAGAAAGGCGCCCCGGATCGGGTGGTTCTGGTAGCCCACGAAGCAGATGCCGACCGTACTGTTGCCGTCGATTTCGCTCAGCGCCATGATGGTGATCGTTAGCACCAGCGGCAGCGACCAGGCGATCAGATGGAAGTACGAGCCCTTCTTATCGATCCGGTCCTGGATCTTGCCGATCGCTTTAAAGCTCATGTGCCACACGTAGGTGAAGATGACGAACCACACCATCGCTGCGATCAGGAAGTAGTACACCAGTATGAACACCACGATGCAGGACAGGTTTTCGCCCGCGCTCGGCTCGGACGTGCGCAGCGTGCCGTCCTTCCGGCACACGATATCCTCCCGCCCGCCGGGAGTGAATTGTGCTAACCAGCTGAAGGAAAAAAAAAGCGTCAAACGCATTAAAATACACCTAATTTATTGTTAAGCTGTTTGTTAGCTGTTACGTACCCAAGGCAGGAAACGGCAAAGCAGAAATTAATGTAAAATATAACCATCGCTGGATACTTGTTGGCATTCTGCCAGTCGATCGCGAACGTGGCGAGCGTAAACAGGTTGAATGCGAGACAAATGCTGGCGCCCCACGCGACTAGCTTGTGTATCTGCCGATGCTCATGGTCTGTGTACAGCGGATCCTTACACTGCACGCCACATCCATCGATTTCTGCAGTCAAAAAATCAGAATTTTGTTAGCTGCAATATAAAAAAACTCCGATATTCCCCACCTACCTTTGTAATAGTTCGCTGGCAGGTCCGCCGCCACCAACGGTTTCTGGCACTGCCCGCTGGCGTTGAACTTCATCTCCTCCCGCACATCGTTGTTGCACTTGGACGGGTACAGCGTTTCGTTGCACTTGAGAAACTCGGGGAAAAAGCTGGTGTTGTGCAGTATCCGGCACGGTTCGAGCGTCAGCTTGCACATTTCCAGGGTCGGCAGGTACACCATATCCTGGCCATTGATCTTCTCGCACTTGGGCGTAAACACGGCACACAGGAACGGTTGTATGACGGCCCAACACTTCGGCACGCTCTTGAGCGCGTTGTACTGGTGCAGCTTGGTGTGCATCTCCTCCTGGCTGTACGAGTCGGTCAGATCGAGGCTGATCGACGAGTAGGGCAGCGTCGAGTGTAAGCACTGCCGGTGCTTGATCGGTTCACACTTGCCCGGCCGCACGCAGTAAATGTAGCGCATCTCGCGCCCATCGAACCAGGTCTTGTCGTCCTTGCCCTTTTTGCCGTGCATCCGGTAGTTGCGCGTACCGTTGATCGATTCCAGCCGGGATGAGGATTCGGGCAGGATGAGGTTCGTCGTCGGGTTGAACTCCTTGCCGCTCGCCTGGGCGGTAAGGGCGGCGAGCGCTAGCAGGCAAACGGCTACGGCGCTTCCGTGTGCCATTTTAGCGTCGAAAGGAAAAACGGGAATCTGTACCGAAAAACAAGAGGAAAACGTTACAACCCTGTAGGTATACATGCTAGCTAAACGATCAAAACAACAGTCTTGCCTGCTTAACTTCCAACTAGTTGCCTGCTTCCGGCAAATGCTACGGACTGTATACGCTACGGCGATCGTATCTGTCGTGTGTGTTCCCCATACAACAAACAGCTGCAGCTGAACATCTAACTTTCTCACACCTCGGTGCTTGTACGGGGCAGTATTATCAACGGCGAAGTTACATCTGTTTTGAATACGAATCGACTGATTATCGGTTCAACGATGGATCGCCCATACGCCCAACTGGGGCACGGGCGAGTGCGCCTGGGCGTTGATTGTTTACGAAGCGGGTTTAGCGTTACATCAACTGCAAAGGGAAACTGGAAGCACTACAACTGCATTACCGTCGTCCCACGACTCTTGAGGGCGTTACATACCTGCTGGCAATCGCAGTAAATGCTGGCAAGATGGATAAAGATCGCGTTGGAAGATTGTTTCATCAACAACAAAGTGTGCTGCACCACCGCGCGGACCAGATGACGAGCGTGTTCACATTATCCGTGCCGTGGTTAATTGTGGTTAAACTTCATCAATCGTAAATCTTATTTTACAACACCACCTCAACACCCACACCTAAATTTCCGTCAAGCTTTGGACAAGAAACGCTTCTTTATCGCAACGCTTTCGCAGTGAACACGGACGATTCTAGATTTTGATGCAGTCGCGTATCTTCTAAGCGGCGTTCCTTCTGTACACGATCAACCATACACACACGAACATTCCTTGCCGGACCACCCATGAAGATGATCGTCTTGAAGAAGCCCAAGCAAAGCAGACGCGCGCGGGCAGAGAATTGTGGAGAGAGATGGCAATGAGAAAGAGCGCGAACAGCCTACCTTTGTTTTGACATCCATCGTTCTCTCTCGCTCTTTCGTTGTGCGTCGGAATGACAGATGAGGGATGCTGGATTCGGATGTAAAGCCAAAAAAAACGCTTTTGTTTGGTAAAAACTGAATTAAAAAAACCATCATAAATTCATTTTATTTCATTAACATTGTCATAAGTTCATCTTGAGTCACAATGCCTTATAGTAGTAAATGCAATGAGTAAGGGCTCATTTCTGGAAAAAATGGCGGTGCTTTTGGCTGAGCACAATTTCAGCGGTCGTATTTACGTCGGCTCAACACATTAAAAATGCTGCTTGATATAGTCCGGGCAGCTTTGGATGTGCGTGCGAATGTTTTCCTTCGGCATTACGTGCATCGCATTGAACGGGCAGGTCTGGAGCGATTGGTTGGCATCGTGGTGCTTCTTGCACTTCACCAAATGGTACGGCATCCGGTGGCGCACAATCACGTGCGACTCGTTGTATGGGCAAATGAGCATTTCGTCAGACATTTTGTCACTAACGTGAAAGAGAAAAAATATTTAGGAAATTTTACTTCCTCGTGACAGTATCGTAGAAGAAAATTACCTTGTTTTGGAGAGGATATTAAAGCCGCCAAAACTTATCACCGCCCGTTATCACGAAGCCGTGCGCTGGTTTGTTTACAAATGTGTTGGGCGGAAATTTCCGCACAGCAGCAGTGTGCGCTGTCATTTGGTAAACGTCAACGCGTTGGAACACGATTGAACGGGCCGTTTGGGTCATTACAAGCGCGTCCCCCCATCTGCGAACAGAAGCAGAGAAAAAACGTTATTTTGCATTCGGTGTGCGAACATTGTATCAGTGGAAGTTAGCGAACTTGTTAGTCAATTCTGTGCCGCAAATGGAGAACGGTCTATTCAATGCGCTTTGTTCCAAAGCGAAAAATGGCAAGGTATGTTGTGTTCCTGTTGCATTTTTGGCTGTGTTTTCATTATCCGCCCGCTTCACCATCTCCGTAGACCATCTACCATTCATGGCGTGAGCTTTTCCAAGAACGGAAAGATGAAGCTACGATGCTGGTTCTGCAACTGTTCATCGATATGACCGGCTTCGGCTACACCGTAGCGGATACCGATTTGGCTCTGCTGATGGAAGATGATCCTCACCCACTTGAGAATAATATAACCACTTCCGTAAGTGCCAGAGAGTGTTGGGAGTAGTGATGGGAGAAATGAAATTTTCGTCGGAATCGATTCCGGCTAGCTCCGAAGTTTCCTGGAATCGATTCCGGATAGTAGGTCCTGAATCATTGGCTCCGGAATTGGCACCGGGATCGGCTCCGGCATCGGAATTGGCTCCAAAATCAAAATTGGTTTCGGAATCGAAGTCAGTTTCGGCATCTCCAAAAGAATAGGCTCTAGGGTCCAGTGATGTTACGTATTGACAGCCGCAAAGAATCCAAATTATTTGTAAACGATTTATACTCATGGAGATTTCCAGATTGATTTCGCTCCTGACACATCTTATTTCAATTCAAGAACTGATTCTCATTCCGGAACAAATTCCAATTCTGGAGTCAATTCTGATTTCGGTTCCGGAGCAAATTGCGATTCCCAGGTCGATTTCCATTCTGGAGCCGATTCTGATTCCACAGCCGATTTCGATTCCGTAGCCGATTCTGATTTCAGCGCCGATTTCGATTTCAGAGCCGATTCCGACTCTGGAATCGATTTCAGATTCGAAGTCGAATCCGAAATCGGTAATGGAGTCATCTCCGGAATCGGCTCCGGAATTGGCTTCGGAATCGGCTTCGGAATCGGGTAGGTCCGGTAGGTAGGTAGGTCTACCACTAGTTGGGAGCTGGAGCGTAATGTAAGGATAATTGAACACCCCTCATGACGACCTTCCCGTTTTGTACAGTCCTTCCAGTCCCAAGATTTCTTCCAGAACGGGACATTTGTAGCCAATTTTAGCAGGTTCTGGCAGCACGCAATCGTCCACCAGTGGAAAGAACTCCTCAGTGGAAACGATTGGTTCAACAAGTGCGTCATGCTGGTCATGTTGCTGTGCCGGAGCAAGACCGATGAATGCGCAATGGTTGGATCGTTCATCTGCGCCGACCTGGTGCCGCATCTGTGTGCTGCGCACCACAACCTGCTGAACGATATGGAACGTGCGGCGAGCTGGCAGGGTAATCAGCGGAAAAGCTCACTCAAGAAGAAGGAGTACTACATCGACCAGGTCTGTCAGGCACTGAGCACGGAAATTGGTAATGGATTTAAGTACGCCAAGCTTTCCGGCCTGCTGATGGAAAAGCTGTGCGAAGCGTTTGTAACGTACCCGGACCTGCTGATACTCACGCACGGACAGCTGGAGCTGCTCGGGGCCGGCTTGCGGTGGAAGCAGAGGCAGAGCGTACAGCTAGCGCTGAAGTGTATGAAGCAGCTGATGAGTGATTCTTTTAGTAGCGACATTAACAATGCCGCTGGGATATTCATTCTCAAGATGGAAAATCAGCTGACGCGTATAATGGACTCGTACAAAAGCTCGGAAACGGCCATCCTGCACCTTTTTCTCGAAGCTCTAAAGTAAGTGCAAAGGAAAAAAAAAGGTTTGATTCGCGTATGTTGGTGTGATAAGTTATGCTTTGTTCGTGTTTTCTTTTTCAGCACGGTAGGCAACATACCCCTGTGTGAGGAAACGGCAGAAAAGATAATCCACAAAATGTTCAATCCAGATGAAGCGGTAGTGAATGCAGCGATCGATCTTCATGGCATGTACCACGCAGCGATTCACCCATCGGCAGAGGTGGAAATGAATGCCCTGATCGCGATACTGGACGTGTACGAACGGTACGCATATCCGCTAGCGTCCTTCGAGGCGGTCATTAAAAAGCTCTGGATCAAGGGATTCTTCCGCAAGTTGGATGAACTGTTCCAAATGCTGCTGGACGCTATGGATACGCCTGCAAATGCGGGTTTTATCGCGAGCTGTATAGCCCACACAATTAGCTACTGCCATCGGTTGCTGATGGAGGACATCCGGATGAAGATTTCCCCCTCGTCCGATAACGTCAACTGGAGCTTCATGCGGAAGCGCATGCAGAGCTTCGTGGCCAATTATCCAAAGTGTTTGAATGCTGCCTCCCGTACACCGAACATTTACAATTTACTGCTAAACTGCATGAGTCCAGCAAACAACGAGCTGTACCGCTTCGCCGAAGTTGACTGTGAAGCGTACCACGAGGAGGTTTTGTTTAACATTCTCTCGAAAGTGGCGCTGGATGAATGTTCCTACCCTGTGCTGTTCCAAACGCTGACCACCATCTACAGCTTCGACACGATTGCTCACATTTCGGAAGACGTTTGGAACGAGCTGACGGAAAAGTATTACACACTCTTTTTTCATACGCGCAGCCGCTTGAGAAGCTACAATTTGGTGAGTGACATATTATTTTAAACAGTTATCAGTATACTGACCGTACTCCACCTGCTCCACTCCGTATTAGGGTATCGACAAAAAGCTTATGGAATCGTACAGTAACGCCATCACACGGCTCTGCGTGCTGATCGAAATCAACAACACGTCCGAGCACGTGTTCACGCTTGCGGAGTACTTGGCAAACGATTTGCGCCTCCTGCCGAAAATGAATCTGTCCGACGAATCGATCGGTATTTTTTACCGGCTTTACAAAAATGCACTTTACGCTGTCGTGCAGTGCTGCCTGGCGGCACTACCTAGCGACAATCCGACAGCAGGCATTAAGTACGACCAGCTCGGTAAACGTGTGCAAGCGTTCATGGGCGTGCTGGTTGAGCAGTTAGACGGTGGCCAACAGTCACCGTTCACTGTCAGCAGCCACGTGGCCAATGCGCTGTGCAACATGCTCATACTGACACAGGAAACCGCCGATCCCAGCCAGCAGACGGGCTCGATCAAACAGCACATGATGTATCGTGTCGAGCCGGAAGTGCTGGCAAAGCTTTCGGCATACATCGAGCAGCACGTGTTTGGAGGCGGTGTGGAATCAGGTAAGTGTCACCTTGACTTATTTTAGCAATCGCTTTATAGCCGAGGTTTGAAGGGAAATTGAAGATAATTATGTTATTGCCGTGATTGCAGATGCGAAAAGCAGTTGCTTGTTGGCGCAAAAGCTAATGCTTGCCACGTACAATGACGTTTATCGATTGCATCTGGCACTACCCCGGCAGTCGGACACGTGTGCCATCGTAAAATATTATGGAGAAAATGCGCTTTTTGCAGACGAGCTGGAACAACTGCTGAGCATTGTGTATGGCAAAGATCCAAAAGAGTTCTTTAGCTTGGTCGCCCATGTGGTCATGGATTATTGTAAAAAGACGAATATAAATGCCAAAGTGAAGGTTCGTTTATAGGATGCTTCTATTTCTAAATAATACGTTTTTATAGTTCTTAACGTACTTTTTTGTTCGTTGGTTGCAGAAATTCTTGTCCAATTTGAAGCAATTTGCAAAGAAATGCTTAGCACATGAGAACGAGGAAGAGTATCTGACTAATATCATTCAGAGCGTTATTGGTCAGAGTCTGGAGCAAGTTTTCACGATTAACGGCGTTGCTTTAAATGTGATTGAAAAATTGTTCACCATTATGAAACCGTTGGTCGCGCCACTGCCTTTGGAAAACCGGAAAGCAATGTAAGTAATATTTCACTGGAGAAAACGACTTGTAGCTTTAACTGTTCATGTTTATGTGGTATCATTTCAGCAATCTGTTCATTCGACAGCATCCCAACTTCGCTTCCTACATGGAAGATGAAAATTCAGAATTACGTACCATTTTGAAAAGTTTTTTGAAAATTTTAAAGAAATAGGAATGTTTTCTTAAATTCTATCTTCATCGTTCACTTAAATGTTTTTTTTGCTTTCACAAATTATTTATCACTGCTCATTTTGAATTTGTTCGTAATTAAACGAAAATTAGTTAACAACTTTAAAAAAGTGCAGTTTTTCTAGAATGTGGAAAATTCTCATGAAATTGTTCGATGTGCTCTTTGATGTTTTGTGGACTACGTTGAGAAAAAAATAAAACTGATTAAAAAAATGGTTATGAAAAAAAATTATTCAAGCGATCATAATTGATAAAATTTTGTAAATGACATGACAGTGCCAATTTTTTGATCCATAATTACGAATTTAACAACTTTACACACATAGTAATTGTAAGTACTTATGCTACATAATATGGAGGAAAGTGGATGCATCATCCCATCCAAGAAGACATACGAATTTATTTGAGGCATCGCAATCGGCCGAACCAGCAAAAGATGATCATAGTAGTCATATGAGCCGTACGTGCCGGATCATTTCGTGCAGAACCTTCAGAGACGTTGGTCGACAGATTGATAGAAACTGTGTAGTTAGTCCATTCACAAAGTTGTTCCATTAGGGACAAAAGAAAAAAAAAAACCGTTTAAACTAGAAATTTGTGTAGCCCGTAGGAATCGCACGTATTCGGCCGATAGAGGTCCTTCCGTAAGTATTCCCAGCGCTTAGAGAGCAACGCTCGTGCGTTCCAAAATCCGCTAAATATCAAACGGCTTTCACAGTTTCGAAAATGCGTGAAATAGTGCATTTGCAAACTGGCCAGTGCGGCAACCAAATAGGCGCTAAGTTCTGGGAGGTAATTTCCAACGAGCATGGAATCGATGCGACCGGCGCTTTCCAAGGCGATTGCGGTGATCTGCAATTGGAAAGAATCAACGTGTACTACAACGAGGCATCCGGTGGTAAATATGTACCACGCGCCATTCTGGTCGACCTGGAGCCGGGCACGATGGACTCGGTCCGCTCCGGCCCGTACGGTCAGCTGTTCCGGCCGGACAACTTCGCGTTCGGCCAGTCCGGGGCGGGCAACAACTGGGCCAAAGGGCACTACACGGAGGGGGCGGAGCTGGTCGACTCGGTGCTGGATATCGTGCGCAAGGAGGCGGAAGGGTGCGACTGTCTGCAGGGTTTTCAGCTCACGCACTCGCTCGGCGGCGGGACCGGATCCGGCATGGGGACGCTGCTGATTTCGAAAATTCGCGAAGAGTACCCGGACCGCATCATGAACACGTTCTCGATCGTGCCCTCGCCCAAAGTGTCCGATACGGTGGTGGAACCGTACAATGCCACCCTGAGCGTGCACCAGCTGATCGAAAACACGGACGAAACGTACTGCATCGACAACGAGGCGCTGTACGACATCTGCTTCCGCACGCTGAAGCTCACCACGCCGACGTACAGCGACCTGAACCACCTGGTGTCGGCCGCCATGTCCGGCGTGACGACGTGCCTTCGGTTCCCCGGCCAGCTGAATGCGGATCTGCGCAAGCTGGCAGTCAACATGGTGCCGTTTCCGCGGCTTCATTTTTTCATGACCGGCTTTGCGCCGCTCACGTCCCGCGGCGCCCAACAGTACCGTGCGCTCACCGTGCCGGAGCTGACGCAGCAGATGTTTGATGCGAAAAACATGATGGCCGCGTGCGATCCGCGACACGGCCGCTACCTGACGGTGGCCGCCATCTTCCGCGGTCGCATGTCGATGAAGGAGGTGGACGAGCAGATGATGAACGTGCAGACGAAGAACAGCAGCTACTTTGTCGAGTGGATCCCGAACAACGTGAAGACGGCGGTGTGCGATATACCGCCGCGCGGGCTAAAGATGTCGTCCACGTTCGTCGGCAACTCGACGGCGATCCAGGAGATTTTCAAGCGAATTGCCGAACAGTTTACGGCCATGTTTCGGCGCAAAGCGTTCCTGCACTGGTACACCGGCGAGGGGATGGACGAGATGGAGTTCACCGAGGCGGAGAGCAACATGAACGATCTCGTGTCCGAGTATCAGCAGTACCAGGAGGCGACCGCCGACGATGAAGGCGAAATGGACGAGGAGGAGGAAGGTGGCGAAGACTGAAACTAAAGCTAAATTGAACACCCTAAATTATGTGTAAAATTTCTGCTAAGCAGCGGTGTTGGGGTCAATAAAAATGATTTTTTTTCCACTCTATTCGCTTCATGTTTGCTGGAACCGATTCCGGATAGTAGGTCCAGTATTAGTTTCCGGAATCGGCTCCGGAATTGATTCCGAAATCAGCTCAGGAATCGGAATCGACCTTCGAAACGCAATTTGCTCCGGTAACGGAATCAGGTTTCGGTTCCAATTTCGATTCCGGAACCGATTCCGGAATCAATTCAGGAAGCCGATTCCGGAACCTGCTTGGGAGCCGATTTTAATTCCAGAGCCGATTCTGATTCTGGATTCCGCTAATTCTGATTCTGAGTCAACTCCAGAAACGACTCCGGTAATGGTTCCGGAATTGGCTCTGGAATCGGCTCCGGAAATGATTGTGGAAAATTGGCTCCAGAGTCAACTCCGGAATCGAAATCGGCTCCAGAATTGTTTCTGAACACGGAATCGGGTAGGTCAGATTCCGAGCTCCAACCAATACTCATGTATTAACTGTTTTGTGTGTCATACTATTTATTTTCCACTATATATATCACGGCTGGCGCGGGAACCGTATCTCGTTGTTGTTAACAAAGTATTTTGAAGTAATAACTTTTCGCCATGTGTGTATGCTTTGCATCGTGGTACATTTCGTAATAAACATTCCCAATCCTGTGTTGTGTAAAGCCTAATGCTAAATAATGGAAATAAATATGTTTCTGTATCTTATAGATTACATTGCCCAGCACTTGCCACACTCTACACACACTCCTTCGGTGTGTAATGGTGCCTCGATGTCACTTTGTATAAGATAATCGCTGTACAGTTGCAGGAACCAACTGCCCTGTAAACCTATCACACCTCCTGCATTTGAAGTGCACCGCTGGCCTCGTCCTCCGAATCGCTCACATTGGCCCGCGAGCGTGCACCACCGGTTCGCAATAGCGACTTGCGGTCGTCCGTGTTTCGCTGCGACACGTTGAGTGCCGCCTTCGAAGCGCCCGGTGTGTTGGACAGATTCACGACCGGGTTTAGCGAGTACAGGTAGATCGCGTACGACACCACGAAGATGGCCAGTATCGTGTTGAGATAGACCGGAATGGCAAACAGCAGGTAGCACAGCACCGCCGTAAACATCAGCTCCAGCGCACTGGCAAACGTTTTCAGTATCGAGTTCATGTACTTGAGAAAGAAGCTCGTGATGATGCCGATCGCGGCATTGTTCAGCATGATGACGACCACCTCGAACCGGGCGATTTCGCGCAAATTCTCCCTCGTAAACGCACCGACCAGCTCGCCCTGCAGCAGCAGGATCAGCAGGTTGCAAACGATCGAGTCCAGGTACATGAACACGTTCTGCACGTAGATGTTAATGTCGGACCCTTTCTTCTTCAGCAGATACTCGTTGTACACGCCCGCCAGGCAGGAGCAAACCGTCTGCACCAGGATAAGCAACGCACTGTAACTGAGGTCGAACCCGGAGATGTTTTTACCCCGGAAGGTACCATCGGCCGGCGATTCCGGCAGCGATCCGGCAGCGTTTGCCGCTGCCGCCGCAGTTACGGCTTCCGGTGAGTGCTCGGAGGCGGAAAATAGTGAAAAATTCCACTGCTTCAGCATGCAGCCGACGGTGAGCAGCAGCAGCGAGAACCATTGCTTCCGGCTGAGATACTTTTTGAAGATAATCTAACAAGCGGAAAGTGAAATTTGCAATTAAATTGCGGTTTAGGCGGAAAAAATTGCAACATGGGCCAACCATTACCTGGAACAGTATGCCCGTTATGACCACGCGCAACTGAAGCAGCAAATAGTAGGTGGTTGGGTCGAAGGTGGAAAGATTCACGAACGCCAAATTGTTGTACAGACAGTATAGGAAGGCCGGCACAAAGTACAGCAGCAGCACATCGCTCCCTTCAATCACGCGTGCGATAAGCGATTTAAAGCTGTTTCTGCAAGACAGAAAACAAAAAAGATATCACACTTCCGGCCGCACACACACACACTTCTTCCCCCCGTTTTTTGCTGGTACGCTTACTCTCTGCAATACAGCCCGGCCGATATCACAAGCTTCAGGGTTTCCGTCAGCAGCACCACCAGCACGGTGTTGTAGCTGTACGAGTTATCGGATCGCTGTGAAGCGGTCACCAGTATGCCTACGAAAATGAAGCGGAATGAAGCAATCAGTGTTTACGAGCATTGATAAAAAGACGATGCCCCACGGCACACACAAACACGAACGATCGTAATCTTACCCTGGCTGACAAACAGTGACATGTAGGTAATAAAAATTAAAATACTCTTCCGGCTGGGGAACAGCTCGCTCCAGTTTACGCGAGCATTCGTCATATTTTTGATCGTTTGGTGAATCTTCGTCCCTGTGTGTGTGTTTCAGTACACGGTACAGTACTGCCGTCCGTTCGTTGCGAGTTTTAACGCGATTGCTGGCGCACGGTACAGTTGGATGGGCATTTTAGCAGTCCATCAGTCCGAAAACTCCACTCCCGGATGGCCAGGGGCACGAAGAACCACAACCAAAACCGCCGTGCCGTTTCTCTACTACGGGAACGCAAACGATCGAGTCCACTCGCAACAATAACAAACAGTGTGTGTGTGTGCGTGTGTTGTGTCATCGGCGGCGGTGCGGTTGTGGTTTCGGTTGTCATGGAATTTTGGGGCAATATTTTGGGACATTTTGTGCCATTTCAAATCGAATTTCATTTGAACGTTACGTTTGGTGAATGCATGTCCTTCTGGCCTGGTAATAGACCACGTAAAGGAACGTTTTTTCAATCTGTTGGATGCACTTTCAGTAGAGGAGCCCTTTTTGATTCAGAAAATCGATTCCGGAACGATTTTGAGCCTATCGTTTGGGCACTGCATCTAATTATGGGACTAATAAATTACCTATACCTTTAAAATAAATTGCACGTGCAAATGTGTAGGAATTTAGAAAATTTTCTCACATTTTCCCACCATAATAAAAACAAGTTATAACGGCCCAAAGTTTAAACTGACCCACGTTTGACGTTTGTGAATTCGCCCAATGTTTGACATTGCTTTGTGCTGCTCCATCCCGTTCCCTCCAATGCCTGTACGTCGTGAGTGCTATCTCCCTCCCGCTACAGCCAAACAAAGGGAACAAACGATACCGGCAATGGCAGTGAGTCGGTAGTTTTGCTACGTCGGTGTCGAGGGCGAAAAACGGGTTTGCGTGTCCCTCGGAAAAGGTAAACAGAGAGCCGCCAAAGCAGCACAGCAACAAACCACCGCGACTGAGAAGATTTTGTAACAATCCGTCTGTCTGTCTGTCTGTACGTGGACGCCGTCAAGTGGAAGAATCTCCGCCCGACCATGGTAAAGATAGAAGACTTCAAGCTGTCGTGCGAGCTGGTCGGCCACAAGCTGGACGTGCGGGCCGTGACCGAGGGCGCGGGCTTCATTGTGTCGGGTTCGCGCGACAAAACGGCCAAAGTTTGGCAAGCCGTCGGGTAAGTTATCACCATCATCGCTGATTCGGGGGGTGGAAAGGGTGGCAGAGGAGCTTCTGATTGGGTAACATTCGGTCACCGTACTTGCAGCAACAATCGGTACGAGGACGTGCAGACGCTCACGAGTCACACCAACTACGTCGGTGCGGTGCTGGTGGTGGAGTCGAACGGATGGGTCTGCACGGGCAGCAACGATGCGACGATCTGCATCTTTCAGTATCCGAACGGGCTTGGTAGCGGAACTGCCAACGCGGAACCGATCGGCGTGCTGAAGGGTCACACGTCCACCGTTTGTGCGCTGGCCGCGGGTCACAATGCGACGACGCTCATCTCCGGCAGCTGGGACAAGACGGCCAAAATCTGGACCAATGCGCCCGGCTCAAACACGAACCTAACGCTGGTCGGGCATGAGGCAGCGGTTTGGGCGGTGGCCTGCCTGCCCAGCGGGCGGTACCTTTCCGGGTCGGCCGACAAGAACATCTTCGTGTGGAACGAGCGGGGCGAGAAGCTGGCGGTGCTGAAGGGCCACAAGGACTGCGTGCGTGGGCTGTGCCCGTTGCCGAAGGGTGGATTTCTGAGCTGCTCGAACGATGCCACTGTCCGGTACTGGAGCGACACGTACGAGTGCGTGAAGGAGTTCCACGGGCACAGCAACTACATCTACAGCATTGGCCGGTCGGACGCGTGGGGCGAGGAGGTGTTCGTGACCGGCGGCGAGGACAGCACGATACGCATGTGGCACCTGCGGGACGGAGCGCTCGGCGACGCACTGCAAATGCCGGCCCAATCCGTGTGGGCCGTGGCGGGACTAAAGAACGGCGATATGGTGGCCGGCACGAGCGACGCGATCGTGCGCGTGTTTACGATAAACGCGGAGCGTACCGCACCGGAGGAGGCGCTGGCTGCGTATCGTGTGGCGGTGGAGGTCCGGCAGTCGGAATCGGCCAAACAGCTCGGTGGCATGAACGTGAACGATCTGCCCGGGCCGGAATCGTTGCTGTCGGAGGGGCGCGACGGTCAGACGCGCATCGTGCGCCACCCGAACGGGAAGATACTGTGCTACCAGTGGACGAACGGGAAGTGGGACTGCGTCGGTGACGTGATGGGCGCGAGCGACGGCGATAAGGGCAAGCAGCTGTACGAGGGCCGGGAGTACGATTACGTCTTCTCGGTGAACCTTTCGGACGATGCGCCCAACCTGAAGCTGCCGTACAATCGGGGCGAAGATCCGTGGTTTGTGGCGCAGCGGTTCATCCACAAGCACAACCTACCGCAGGCCTACCTCGATCAGGTCGCTAACTTTATCGTGAAAAACTCGGACAGTGCGCCGGTGCAGAGTGCGCTCGCCAATAGCTACTACGATCCGTTTACGGGTGGCTCCCGGTACGTGCCCGGTTCGTCTGGCGGACAGTTTCAGCCTACCGCAGCCAATACGGATCCGTTTACGGGCGGGTCTAGCTATACGACGCAAACGCCGAACGTTGCCATGGCACCGAATGCGGGAGGAGCTGCAGCTGCTGCAGCGAACGGCGGTAACGGCGGTAACTTGGATCCGTTCACCGGCGGTTCGAGCTACACGACGGGATCGACGGAGGTGAAGAAAAGCAACACACACTTCCCGCACAGACACTACATTTTGCTGGAGAATGCTGATTTGTCGAAAGTGCTCGTCAAGTTGAAGTAAGTGAAGAAAGACTGGAAGATAAAGGGTTTGTGAGATTAACAATTCGTTTTATTTTCGCCCTTTTTCGCAGAGAGCTGAACAGCAAGCTGGAAGACCAGAGCCTGCGCATGTCGGACGACACGCTGAACGATATTGTGCGGTACGCAGGCGAGGTAATGACGTGCGGCGAGCAAAACTCCGCCTGCCTGACCGCGCTCAAGTTCCTCTACACGACCTGGCCGACGGAGAAGCTGTTCCCGATCATGGACATTACGCGGCTGATCGTGCGCGAACCGCGCGCCTGCCAGGAGCTGTTCGAGGACGCCTCCTTTATGGGTACGTTCCTGCAGCACACGAATCATCTGCCCGCTAACCAGCTCATGTCGGCCCGGTGCTTCACGAACATGCTGGCCCACCAGCCCGGCCGCAACGTGGTGGTGGAGCACATCCGCGCGATCGTCGATCGGTTCGCGGTGCTGCGCGGCAGCAGCTGCAGCCCGAACCTGCAGATCGCGCTGGCCAGCTTCTATCTTAACCTGACGATGACGCAGCTGGACAAACTGTCTTCGGTCGATTTTTGCAAGGTGCTGGCCGGAACGATCGGCGAGCTGCTGTGCTGGCTGACGGACAATGAGGCGACGTACCGCGGGTATCAGGCGCTGGGCAATCTGCTGAGCATGCCGGGCCCGGGCATGGGTGCGATCGCCGACACGCTCAAGGGGAACAGTGCCCTCACGGACAAGATACTGTTCAACATTAGCAGCGAGCTGCCGAACTTCGGGAAGCTAAACGAATGTGCCAGCTACCTGTACGAGCTGTTGGTGTGAGGCGGCGAGAGCGTTCAACTCGTGGCCTGCTTTGAACTGCGGAAGGCGTCTTTTTCATACTAGACTGGTTTACACTCAATGCTTTATAGAGAGAGAGAGAAGAAGATTTGTGAAATAAACAAAAACAATCGACACAATCTTAGTTAGCCTGGCGACTGGTTCCCTCTCCACGCGAAACGGAACCGGGCACAAGGTCCTCTGTCACATACGAAATACAATTTTATTTAGTTTAATTTCATTCCATCTTATTGTTTCCCCGTGTGTGCGGTACAAATTTTGTTTTTAAATCCCTTCGATCAGGCAAGGAAACTTACACAAAAAACAAGGATGATGACTTCCACTTTATAAAACAAAAAGAAAAAAAACAGGATACCCCCCCCCCCCCTCTCCGTTTTACCACCCGAAAAATAGATCCATCGCCTTGTTCACGATCCCGTTGGCACGCTTCTGTACCGGCGGTGCCGAAATGACGGCCTGCGGGTCCTGCATCGCCGAGTACGACATGTTCATCAGGGAGCGCACCCGCCACAGCGGCTTGTCCGGCGAGGAAACGCCCTGCGCATCGCTGTACTCGTTGCCCTCGTTCTCCTTCCCCAGGATGGCCGGATCGTTGCAGTACTGGACGCCGATCATCAGGCCCTCGCTGATGATGCGCCCGTTGTAGTTGAGCGCCCGGTCACACTCCAGCCGGGAGCTGTAGCGCAAATGCACCCAGTTGCCGTTCTGCGGTGCCGGCTGCTTGTCCACGATCGTGCCGATGCCGATGAAGTGGGACAGAATTTTCGAAGCCGCATTCTGCGGAAAGCCAAACACCGTCACCCAGTTGGAGGATTTGGCGGCCTGCTGCACCTGCGTTTGCTGCTGCTGCTGACCGCCAAAGGGCGCCGCCCCACCGGTCGGTGAGGTGGTGATGCTCACGTTCCGCTGATTGTAATCGACCGGAATTGGAGACATGACGCGCGACAGGTTAAATCCGCTCTGGTTCTGGGCGTACGACTCGTTGAAGGGTGCACCGCTTTGTCCGATCGTTGCCGTCGTTGGGTCGGCCGGATTATTGCCCGGGCCGGATTGCTGCTGCTGAGCGCGCATCGGTGTCTGCAGCAGCTGCTTCTCCTTGCGCCACGAATCGAACAGCCCTTGCGTTGGTGGCCCGGTGATGCTGGAGTTGGCATCGAACGATTCATTGCGGAACTGGTTCGCAGCCGCCGCTGCTGCCGCCTGCGCCGGTTGCGGATTCTGGAGGTAGCGCTGTGAGTGGGGAACGTGATGGCCTTGCGGTGTATGCGGCTGCATGAACGAGGAGGACAGCTGCTGTTGGTGCTGCTGCTGGTGAAGGCCCAGCAGATGCTGCTGCTGTTGCTGCTGCTGGTGGTGGTGGTGTTGCTGCTGCAAGGTCGGCGAACGTAACCCGTCCGGCGGTGAGCTCATCAGCCCGTGCGAGTACACCAACGAGGAACGACCCCGGGTGGGTGATAGCGTGTTCGGGCGCGGTGTGCTAGGCGGATCGCCCATCAGGAAGGAGGGCAGATAGCCCGGTCCGGCACCGGCGGCACCGGAAAGTGAGCTGCCGCTTGGGCTACCTAGCGTCATCGGTTCCATGGCTGGTGGAGCGGAAGTTGGGCAAAACTGGATGGATGGAAGCACCCGGAAGGATGTAGTTTGGCTCTGTAGTTTGACGGTCTGACTACTACAATCACTACGCACGCACCGGGACGGCACACTGATTGTTTACCCTTTGTTGACGCGATTGAATATCGTTAAATTTAATTTTAGCCGCACACGCAGGAAAGGTTGACATTTTGTACCGATATTTGACAGCCGTGTTGCCATCTGCGTAGCTGGAGTATTTTGCCATCGCTTTTTTGGTAAATTCGTCAACAATTGTTGTGTTTTTGTAGGAATATTCGTATTAAAATCGTAATTTAGGGTGAGTTTTCTAAATTTCAATAGATACTTCATTTATTTTTATTTTTAAATGTTTTATCATGTGTAATCAATTCGTTGGTGCTGTTGGTTGGATCAGATAAGACGCGATTAATCAAACGTCACCGGACTGTGTTTATAAATGGCTGTAAGCACCTCTTCAAACATGTCCTCGATAGTATAGTGGTCAGTATCCCCGCCTGTCACGCGGGAGACCGGGGTTCGATTCCCCGTCGGGGAGGAAAATCTTTTTTCTTCGTGTTCAGGCTTATGATGAAATCGTGTTGTATTTGTATGCTTCTCTTGTTTTTGGCTAACATCGAACCGATTTATCTAATAACAATAACAGTCATCATGCTTAAACAATAAGCAAGACGCTAGTCCTGGGGCTACCTATCAAATATGGACATATTTTTCCGAAATAATAATGTATTTCATTCCTTTTTTCGTTTCACAAGTATGTCAGTGGTGGTTTCCTCTTCTCCTTACACACAAAAAAAAGAACAGAAGCAAAACGCATCATACAATAAGAGACACGAACCGTAAACACACGCCGGATGCTTCACTTAAGCTTGAATTGAGAGAAGCGGTTCGACAAGGAGCAGTGCTGCGCGCTTCTCTAACTTCCCGTTTGCCTGCAAGGATTATTTAAACACGATCGTATCCAGCATCGCGCCGAGACACTGAACGATGTTGTTCGACATGAGTGTGTCGACCTTCTCTTCCAGGTGCCGTTTGGGGTCCTGCTTGCCAACGTTCTTGATGGCCAGTTGCTCGGGCGTCATTTTCTCCTCATCTTCCAAAGCCTGTGTGTGTTCGTGGGAGATGAAGCAAACGATTAATGGAATGTTGATGCGATTAAATAGGTCTTTTTGCTGCATTGCTGTTCACACTTACCTTGTTATAGTTCTTCGCCAGCTCCAACATCTCACTGATGGTGCTCTCATTGATACTGCAGTGCTCTTCATAGTTCGCCAACGTGAGTCCATCCATCCACGATTTCTTGTGCAAGTTCAGCAGCATCTTCTGCTCCAGCTCATTCTTGCGGTAGTTGATACTGATGGAGTAGTAGTTACGGTTCAGCCCGTGGATCAGTGCCTGCACCGAGGGTTTCTGCAGATGTCCCAGATTCGACGTCGTCTGGCGCGGCTCCTGACACAGCACCAGCGTGTTGTGGTTGATCAGTCGGAACGCATCGATCACGACCTTGCCCTTGACCGACTGGATCGGATCGACTACTACGGCGACCGCCCGTTCCGACAGTGCCTCGAACGATTGCTGCGTGTTAATATCTACGCCCGACAGCCAGCATCCAAAGCCCGGATGGGAGTGGTACCATCCGACCACCATCTCCGGCCGACCGGTTTGCTTGAGCATGTCCAACATTTTCGCCTGAAACACGGGATCGACCGCTTCGACGGATACGCCGGTTCCCGTTTGTGGCATAGCAAAGACGTCAATCACCTGCACGGTATAGTCATCCACGAATTCACCTAACAAGAATGGCAACAAGGAAACGGGGTAAGCATATCCATCTCCGGTTGTTTTCCTCTCTTGTGCGGACGCGCCGCGCTACCTACCCAACATCAGGCCCATCACTTCCATCGGCACTCCGGCACGGCCGTGTTTCAGCATCTTCAAGAGAGCGAGCGAGGAGATGTAAACTTGTTCCGCTGTGTCCACCACCGGTGCATCCGATGGGGGTGGCGCTTGACTCATTCCGGGCATGCCGCCTCCTAGTCGCAGCAAACGATCCATCTCTATTCTCGGGGAAAAGCGGCGGTAGTTCTATAGGATTGGCTACTAATGCAGATTGCGGAGCACACGTTTCCCGGGGGGGAATGTTTTCGAAGCACTTCGACTGAGCTCACTTGTTTAAATAACGCTATTTCAGCCAAAATTGCCTACATACAAAGAGTGTCCAACAATGACTTTCCGTTTTGCCGTGGTGGTGCTCGATCAAATGCGGCCCAAGGAACAATTTCGGCCTGACACATCAATTTGCACGGCTTGGTGCGCTTGTCAACTGCTCGACAGCGTGTCGGCTGCTCGAAAACGCACGGTTGTTGTTTGAAATGTCAAAGACGTTCCGGGAAATGTAAACAAAAGCGAGTGCAGTCTTCTCTTGTTGGTTAGCTTATTTTCTTACTTTATTTTAGTGTTTAAATGCTAAAAAAATGTCCATTTTAACTGATTCATGGTAAGAGATCTTGCGTTGGATTTGAAACGCGTGTTGGTATATGATTTCCCTTAACTTCCAGCTCCCCGGAAACAGTCGTGAAGGCGCCGTGCATCATATGTGAAGAACGAATCGGTGCGATGGGATCGATCCTTTGCCCGGAAACGGACACCACAATGCTGGACAAAATCTACGCAAGTACAAATATTCGCGTCCACCCACGCAAAGGAATCATTACGCCTGTGTGCGAATGTTGCCGTACTCGGATCGACGATTATGATGCATCTTTTAAGCCCTACCTGACGGAATATGTTGCTGTGCCGGGTGAGTGTTTCCCCGAAGATGCGTTCAGCGTATCCGTTGATCCTTTGGCAGATGCATCGTTTAAAGAACAGAGTAGTAGTAATGATGATGTATTAGATAAGGGAAAAGACGAGGTGAACGGGTTGGTTTCGCAAAAGCAAGATCTGTGCAATGATGGTACATCTGCCCGCGGTAATGCAGTAAAGCAGGGACAGAAGCGTAACGCTGCAATGCACTGGCAAAACATGTCAAGTTTTAGAAAACCAACCGAATGCTCCGTTTGTGGCAAGCAGGTAAAATCGATGTCGGATCATATGAAAGTTCACAGCACCGACAAAAAGTACAAATGCACCTTCTGTGATAAATCTTTCGCCCAAAGCAACAATCTCGCGTACCACTTGCAGAAACATACGGGCGAAAAACCGTACAAGTGTGATAAATGTGATAAACAGTTCATCAATAAGCCGCACCTACTGTCTCATTTGGTAAGTATTGCACCCATTTCTGTACATCTCTTACCTAGCGTGTGTTTAACATTAGTTTTCTTCTGTGCAGAAGCTACATTACGACCAGAAGGTATTCCAGTGCGAAGTATGTTCGAAGCTGTTCAATCATGTAGGAAACTTCAACAAACACCGGCGAGTGCACTGCGGTGAAAAACCGTACGCTTGCGAGTACTGTGAGATGCGCTTCAGCAACAGTTCCAACAAGAAAGCGCACGAAAAGCGGCACCGCGACGAAGGAACTATTGTCTGTGAGGTGTGCTCGAAACGCTTCCACGATATGCACCATCTGGAACGCCACAGAACGGTGCATCGGAAGAGCCGGAAAGGAGAACACTGAGGTTTAATTTGTATTCTGTCGATAATGAATCTCTACTGCAAAGGCCATTGGATGAATGGTATTTTCTATGGTTAATATTTTACGTTGATTGTTAGACAGATCGATAATGGTGATTATTTAAATGAAGAATCAGAGTGCAAATGTTTATAGCCTAAGTATTATTTAAATTGTTAGTAAGGCACAGCATCTTAGCAATATTAATTTAGGGGAAATAAGCAATGAAAGTCTATCTTATGAATGAATCTACTAATCTAATCTAACCGCATTTCATGTAAATTTGAAACGATGTAGCTCGATTGTCGTTGTAGCTAAAGCTTTATCTTTAGAGAGGTATTCCTAGAATTTGTTTGTTGATTACATAAAATTTAATTCAACGCCTTCAACGGAATTGTTCTAATTTCTGGTTTGATTTGACCAATCTTTCTAAATGTGCTACACCAACGGTAGCATGGATGACATATTTATTTTATGCTTTATTTACCACATTGGCATTTGCACACTACTACCAGCACTCAACAATTAGATAAGTAGCATTAGAAGATATTTGTAATTTTATTACTTTTTAAAGTTTGTCATCAATCATGTAAAAATGTCCCTAACAAAATCCCCCCAATTCCGTGTACCATATGTTCTCGCGCCGATGGGGGTTGTCAAACGCAACCGACCAATCAGAGACGAGAAACGTGTTTATTTTCATGTCGGTGGTCCGCGATAGCGGAAGAAACACAAACCGGTTGATATAAATCTCGAAGTATTCCTGCGCCCGGGACGGAATTTTCAACCATTCTTTTCACAAAAGTCTTCAGTACCTCGTTAAAGCAACACGTGGTTCCTTCCACCCCAAAAAACGCCACACAGGTTGTGTTCCGTGCAGTACAGTAGTGCAGTCGTGCAAGAAAAGCAAAAATGCATTTCATCGTCCCGTACCGTTATCTGATCGCCGTCCTCGGGCTAACGATTGTGCTGGCACCGGCCCTTACCAATGGACAGATGGGCGACATTGCACGGCCCATCGAAAGCAAGGAGCTGAAATGTCTCGTCTGCAAGGCGTCGATGGCGGAGATGGAGCTGGCCGCGTCGAAGGTGGACCCGAACAAAAAGGTCGAGGTGGGCGACTATCGGCTCGACACGACGGGCGAATCGAAAAAGAAGAAAAAGATCCTGTACGCCAAGTCGGAGATGTACCTGACCGAGATGATGGAGACGGTGTGCGACCGGATGGACGATTACGCGAAGGCCCGCTACAAGAAGACCGGCCGGCCGGTGGTGATGAAGATGATGACCGACGGCGGCATGAACCCGGACATGGCGAACGTGAACTTTGTGCAGGAGGGCGACCTGAACAAGACGCTCAAGCACCTGTGCCTGGAGATTGTGGAAACCTACGACGAGGACATTATCCGGATGTTCCAGGAGGAGGTGGTGAAGGATACGGACATTCGGCTGTGCTCGCAGGTGGCCAAATACTGCAAGGAGCAACCGATCGACGAGGAGTACGAGTACGAGGAAAGCGAAGAGAGCCGAGATGAGCTGTAATCGGGGGGTTAGGGGGTTAGTGATCCTCATCGCGAAGGGAGGATACGATCGCAAGTAATACGTCCATGAAAGCATTCTGATGCGCTCACTATGTGTGTGTGAACACGTTACCCTTCTTGCTAAGCAAAAAGGGGGGTGGGAAGTTAGGGTTCCGTTACCTCTGAATTGTTTGTTAATCCTCTGGCTTGGAGCCTTGTTTCAACCAGCGGGAAATGTAGAATTATAATTGTAGAATTTAGCAAACCATCGAGGGAAAGACAACGAAGCAGAAAACAGGAGTGAAAATAAAACCTTTTTGTACGTTTATGATACATTTTGCGTTTGTAGAGTTTTGTATTATGAAGTTGTGTAGCCTAATCTAGGTCGACCGGTCCGTGCACCGGGTATTGTGGATTGATAACGGAGTAGTTGATAAGAAGCAATGGGTTTCCTTGCTACTGGGACAAACTGTTTATGGTGTGGTAATTTCTGATAAACGTTAAACTGTGTTTAAATGATATTGGGTGTTGCAAAATGCACAATTTACAACACATTTAGATATCAGTTGGTACGTTGATCGTATTTTACATAATTTTATAAATTTTGATGTTATAGCTGGTTGTAGACTTTACTACTGGATTGGCTCATAATTCTTGCATAAGCATACCGGTTATTGTGTATGCGAGAGAGAGAGAGAGAGAGAGAGAGAGAGAGTGATGGTTGTAATTTAAAGTTGAATTCAAAACGGTTTATCCGTCCTGGGAATTTTCCACCGGCCAATGGTGCTCCCATGCCAAAAGGTATGGAAATTCCTTCTGAAATGGCAATGTAACTCACTCACCTAAAACAAGGGGACGTTGTTTGGATGAATGTACCGACACGACTAAATAAGCATTCAGTTTTGTGTTGAGTTCCAGCGGTTGATTTGAAAAGAAGCAAACAATTCCTTTAAAATAGCTTCATGATGGACCAGAGCCATTAAATGATCATTAATCAGATGGGGTTAGCAGTGGACCACTAGACCTAGACCACTGGAGTGCATTTTGCAAGCAACGACTCTAGTACAAGGTGATGGTTTAAGAAGGGCGTGACAAGAAGCTCAATAGAATGGGAATCGTTTTGCGAAATTGTTAACGAGTCGGATTGTGCTGGAGTGACTGGTGTGAAGGTAAGCCATTTGTGATCATCTTCAGCCAGGTTACGCCAGGTAGTGAAGGTATGAAATTACCACCCCAAGCCCATCGTGGCGAAATGTGTCCTCGAGCAAGCAAATCGCGGGTGATCGCATTTCGGCACAATCTCTTGATGGTGGAACTTTGTGGAGATCTATTTTTCCCAAAAGGTAAAGTTGATGGATTATGACACGATGAAACTTAATCTTCAAACATGTTGCCAAATTGCAGCTAAAGAGTGCATCAACAGTTTGCCCCGAGCTCATTCAAATAAAGTCCACGTATGCAACCGTGCGTCGTGTGCGCTCTTTTGGGGGTCGTTTTGTTTCATGCCACTTTTGCCCAGTTGTGATACACGCACTACCAGTGCCTCCCGTGCAATGTAGTATATGTGTGCTGTACCATGTAAACAGCTCGTTGTGAGGTACGTACGTACATACGTCGACACTTTGCGTTTATCGCTGTTGATAGTGCAGGTGTATTATGTTACGTTCTTCGCCCGCATGGCGTTGTGTATGTGCCATTGTACTTCTAACATTGCACAGTAGGATAAATTAAATCAAACACAAGTGTTACTTTCAACCTCCTCGGCAGGGACGAAAGATTGAAGGTGAGAGGTCAAAGGTTATTAACAATATTTTAAATTATTTATTATTTAATTATTATTTACGTTGGAAAAATTCGATTGGATATTGGATAAGCAATACCAAATACATCATCAGTGATTGTAAACATTTGAACAGAGAAAAGGATGATCTAGTTTCATATTTGAAACCATTATTGAACTGAAAAATACCGGATTAATTGAACCCATCTACTTAATTTTTTTGCATAATAAATTCCTCAAATATTCCCATACCGATCCCAATCATGTTAAGGGTCTTTAAAAAAATACTAAATCTAATAAATTTTCTTTAACTGTTTAGAGCAGTTGAGGTACAGCAGTCGCCGGATCATGCGTCCAACACAAGCCGTCATAGGTTTAAATCTAGTATGATATTATACAAGGCATTTTGTTTAAAATATATAAATTTGAAATGTGTGTGTTAAACGGGCAATTTTAGAAAAGTTTTCGATTAATTACCTTCAAGTTTAATATGTGTTTTCAATAGCTTTCTGGATAGGTTTTTATTTGAAAGGCGATACATAGTGGGGTGAACGAACATGTTGGATTATCAGAAACAACATCAAAAATAACTTAAGACCATTTTTATCTAAAATACATAATTTTTCTGGCCATCTCATAATTTTTACTTGGGAACTTGGGACTTGGGAGCTTGGCACTTGGGAACTTGGGACATGGGCTCTCATAATTTTGGGAAACTTTCTTGACTCTTTCCTTATGCGAAAGGAACTTTTTGTCAAGGTAATTGGACTCTACGGCACCCTGTACAGGCACCTTGGAAATTCCTATTGGATTCCAAATAAGGTGGTCCACGAAGGCAGAGTGCACTTCCCATCATATAATATTCACCTCACGATAAAATAAGTCAAGGTGTGCCAAAATTATCAAAACCTGAAAATTTAAATTCAAGATTTAAAGTGAGTTTTCTATTGTACTAGGCCAGCGATCGCCAAAGAGCGGCTTGCGAGCAGCATGAGGCTCTTTGATATCGAGATGGCAGCTAGTAACAGTTCATATATTTCATAGAACTTAACACACATTTTGTTATTTTGTTTTTACAATTTGGATTAACAATTAACAATTCAATTCACGTGAAACTCGTGAATTGAACTCGAAATTGTAAAATTTGGTTCTTTCGGTCGTAAAGTTTGCCGACCGCTGCACTAGACTATTTTCAATAATATATCATGTCTTTATCTTATCTTTAGTTTTTAGCTTATTATTTTTAGGTCTTTATTCAATGAATGAATGAATGTTCTTTGGTGTATACTTAACTTAGTTGACAAACTTAACTTGTCGACTATATTCTGGCGCAAATGCGGCCTTTAAAGAACTTTAGTGACGAATCAAATTGGAAAAATTGGTAGACTACGTTAAAAGCTCTGCACATGATCTGCTCTGCACAAATGATAGGGTCTCCTGAGCCATAGTTCGTTCGACGACGAGGAACATTAAGCAGAGGTCGCGGGCATAGAGAAGCTGTCGGAGCATAGATGTCCAGCCGTTTGATAGAAGCATTAAAGCATTTTTATAAAATAAAATAAATATAAAATAAAATAAAAAAAATAAAATAAAAAAAAAAATCAAAGTTAAACAAATACTCAAAACGTTCTATTCCATTCTATAAAAACCCCCAATTTTATTCTTAAAATTGAATTTGATTCGATAAAAACTCATATCACCCTATTCCTATTCCTATTCATTCCCTATTTTTTACCAGCCACCAACACCATAGTGCACTACCGTGACGCACACGCTGTACCGGCATACGAAATTTGCTATCATCAAAACCGACACATTCGCGCGCGGCAGTGTACACGTTCGTATTACAAAACGGTTCCCCCTTGGGAGGACAATTCCATCGACCGTGGACACACGAGCTCTGTCGTACGCAAAGCCAGCTGTACAAACGCTGAAGCCTGGCAAGTCTTTACCTTTCCGGAGAGAGGTTACCACCACAACACGCGTGTCTAACCAGTGCCAGTACGTGGTTAGCTTTTGATTGCTTGCGGTAGAACGCAATTTACCGGTGACTTTGAAAGTTCGGAGTGATGAATTTTATAAATCGAGTGACTGAGCGAAAACGTGTGCGAGCTTTAAAGAAGTCGATTAAAGAAATGTATGTCTGCGGACTTTAAATGAAGGTTAATGTAAGTGAAGTGTATGTTTATTGATCGATATCTATCGATCGGCATTAGGGGAAGGTGGTACAAGTGGTGTGCTGTGAATGATAAGAGTATAATTTAATGCATATCGATAGCTGATAAGATAAGGGGTTTGAAAACAGTTAGCCCAGTGGCGTTAGAACAGAGTGAACAGTGAGCTTAAAGCTGAGCGTTTAAAGGGAATGAACCTAGGGATCGATCAGATGGAACAAACTGTGTTATAAAAACCTGTTCAACCATCCTCTTTAAGGTAAGAGAAAAAAAACTCACCCCCTCGAAAACCACGACCATTTGATCATGTAACGCCTCGCACACATTATGGCACATTAGTTTCAGCTCAAACACACATCAACCGTAGTATGGTCGGAGCAAACATTCCTCCGAAACACACACACACACACACACACGAACGGAGACACTGTGAAAAATAGCTCCATAACTACCCCAAAAACACCGATTACCCCGGTCCTAACATGAGATCATGGGTGATTGGTTTTGATTTAATTAATTTTCTCGTGACCTATAAACGTGTCGTGCTACAAAAAGCACAAGCCGTAATCGTTTAGCTGCGGACGGCTACTCCCAATGCACGTGTTGCCTGCCGCCGATCGTCCAATCACGAATGTGTCGAACGAGCGTTACAAACGTTGCTTTTTGATTGACGTTGTTTCTGGTGTTGCAAAATTCGCTGATTTTGTGTCATAAAATGACAAGCTCGTCGATGGGTAAATTTGGCTTGAAATTGCAAACAGATAAGCAAGAAATGCAGTTAGGTTTGCAATTGTACGTACTTTTGCAGCGACATTAACATGCGTCTTATGCTGCTACGAGCAGGAATTAGTCTTTATTACAGGTGTTCTAGGATGTGCGCACTTTTGTATGATGCGCATGATTAGGTTTAGCTTATTTCAGTACAATTTCCATCAATGGATCTTGGTGATCATTTACAGGGTTTCCCAGGAGTTCTCATAGCTGTGGGACACTTTATTCACTCTTTGTTAAGTGAAATTCCTATTCCTTAATGTAATGGGAATTGGACACTATAGCATCCTTGTTGGACAAATTCAATAGGAATTTCCAAGGAGCCTGTCCAAAAATGGTGCCATAGAGTCCAATTTCCAACTCTTGTAGTTCACTTTCCATAAGAAAGAGTAAAGGAAGTGTTCCACAACTATGATAACCCCTGGAAAACCCTGTAATATAACTATATCCAATTTGAATTCCAATTTTTACCGGTACAGTATAAATCCCACAATTCCATCCAATATGTATCAACATGAGATCATATCTTCATTCGCCAAAAAATGTGATCCACACCGGCGACATCTACCGGTCGCTAGTCGTAGCCATTTAATTTCTTCTTGATAATATCGTTGCATCTTCTTGTGAATATTATCAATCTGCAATTAGCAATTACCCATCCATATCGGTCGACTAAAGCACATTTTCGACTGATGACAATTAGAAAGAATGTATAATTAATCGAATCCAGTGGGGCCATTGCCTTGTTCTTCCTGGCTGATGTCACGGCATCATTGTGCTTCCGAACAGTGATGTCCACAGTCCACCCCCTTTACCCGGATGTTCCGTACAACATTTGTTGGTAGCAAATGGACGAAACCTTACCTCAGCCCAGCTCTGCTCGATCAAGTGCTGCGGACAATATAAAGAGGGAGCTACGAAGGAAAGCAACATTTAATCACGTACTATAGCCGGTTGTCGGTTTGTGGTGTGTTCATGGTCAAAATTCTCACTTTCCAACGCCAATGGTAATAGGTTGGCGCAATTTAAAAGCAGTTACCACTGTTATACCGAGTGCCGGCATACTGCTTAACCAAATGCAATATATATATGCGCAACTCGCTTTGTGCGACAAATTCCCAAACAAAACACTTTCGCCGTTCTTTTGCGGTGCGTTTTTTTAAATGCGCAGATAGCACTGAGCAGTTGTGCGTTACGATTGGAGGGAAAATTGAGAGAGAGAGAGAGAGAGAGAGAGAGAGAGAGCGAGAGAGAAAGAGAGAGAGAGAGAGAGAGAGAGAGAGAGAGAGAGCACAGCGGCGGCTTTGGTCAGGTTTGGTCTGAATTTACATCCGCGTTCGCGTATGTGACCATCATCAATATATCACCGTCATCGTCACAGCCCTGTGTAGTCAACCAGCTGACGAATGGAAGTAGAAAGTAGTTCACATCGTTTATTCGCGCGAAACGCACAATTGGTGCAATAATTTTGCGCAAAATTTACCATACTGCCTGCGTTTAACAGCATGGCGTGGATTTGGGAATTTACCCGGCAAGGTACAAGGTTCAAACTGCTGCCGACTGTGCATCTGATTAAATTTCAGTATTATTCATAACACAAAAGAGAGCGTTATCTGCGTCTTTCTTTTGGGGCAATAAATCACGCTACAGGGCCTTCACACATAAATAAGGCTTACTAGACGCATTGGCATCACGTAACCCATGGCTACCTAAACTACGGGCCACATGCGTCTCCCAAGAGCGTATAATGCGTAAAAAGTTTATTATTTTGACTATTCTAATCAAAAATCACTTTTTTTACTTTTTCAAGACAAAAATCAAGCTTCAATAATAGAAAGCTATAGAAATTTGATATATTCAGTTAGTATTTGTGTATCGAAAACGAGATTTCGACGTTCCTTAATAGATAAAGGTAGCGGGGATCAAAAATGGGTCCTCAACAACGGTTTTTTCGAAGCAATGCGGTCCTGGGGTCCTGAAACTGAAAAGTTTATAGACACCTGACATAACACCGAAGACGGATCAGGCTCAGATGGGAATTGAACAACCAACCACCTTAGGGGGTCTGGTTTTTTCAAGATCTAGTGTGCTTACCATTAGACCACATGGCCTTCTCCTTTTGACTAAAGAAAATAGGGTAATTTGAATTGCGAAACAGCACACAACACAAGGGAATACATTTCACAGTGAATTGTTGTGATGAATACGAACGTGCCGTTTGCCAATACGCTTTAGGAAAGGTGACAACGAATTAAACGCACGCAAACAATTGGCATCGTTCTTTGCGTCGGTCGGGCTTGTGAATGGAAGAAACTGAAACCAACAAATCCAATGGCTTCTTCGGCCCCGTTCAATGACAGTCTCGCTAACGATCCGTGTCATTCCATCAATTTGTGGGGCTTTGTAGCGATGACAGTGCGAGCAAGTGTTTTTGTTGTGTTTTGGCTGTTATTGATGTCGTAGCCAATATCCGGCTGGGGTTGTATAAAGGCAGATAATTACTGCACCGCTTCTCGCTTTTTGTTTGACATTGAAACAATCGAAGCTTTGGGGCTGTTTCGTGCTCACTTTTCACCGGTGAAGCAATGTATCTTGATAGAGTTTATAAATGTTTTCGAGTGTGGTAAGGCTGAATTGACTATAGTGCACGGTGCATGATGAAAATGCATCTGCGTGATGAAATGATATTACCATTTTCCTGCGAGCTTTTTTGTTTGGTCGTTTTTATCAAGAACAGATAGGTATGCTGAAGTGTGATTAAGATAATTTCACGATAATGTTCAGGTAAGAGAGGTTAATCATCAAAGCATCTTGAATTAATGAATCGCGTTTTTCATGAGGTTTAGAAGGAGTTGAATGTGTTTCGCAAAACAAATTGAATCGAGAGACATACACGGAGATGGATCAATGTGCATGGGGCAATTACTTCAGTGCTTTGGTACATTTGTTTAATGGCATGCCTGAAGGACATTTGAATGTTGGTATATAGATACATTATTGTGTTTGTTGTTAGGGTTGCGTTGAAATGTTTTATCAATTAAATGATTTGCAGGTCAAGTTGAAATGATTTTTTTAAAGATCCTATATACTTCACATGATTATAATTTCTATGTAAATATTTTGAATGTAAGAATATATTATTATGAGTGAATGTATTATAAATGAAAGACCTATGTAATGCACTTTATTCAAAAAGCATGATGTTTATGGACTTTATCTTTTAGTTAGGCTTTGACCTACCTAAATAAATAATCAAATTCAAATATCTAAGAAGATGTACTTCTTGTTTCAATTCAATTCGTCTTTTTTCGCTTATAGAAGTCTCTTTTGCTCATTGTTTATTGTACACCATCTCTCTCTCTCTCTCTCTCTCTCTCTCTCTCTCTCTCTCTTGCTTTGAACACCACAAGAACAGAACGTCCAAATCACAACAAAGCCTCCCCAAAAAGAGGACACAATTAATGGAGGAAAGTGAAGCAAAATGGATTATCGTGTCGCAACGTGTGCCAGAGGACAGATTGAATGATTTAACAGCCCAACAGCAAGAGACAGTTGCTTTCGCGTCTGTCACGATATTGTTCAAGGACACGTTGTCTCCTTTTTGCGAAGCCATTCGTCACGTGTGAGGTCGAAAACAGAAACTATAGCTGTGCGCCCTCCCAAAAAAAAAACGAAAGGGAACTTACCCAGTAGGTCTTCGCGGTTAAACTCCCTTGAGAAGTTCATTTAAGGGCACGGCTGTGGCTTGTAGGTCGGAATTTTTTTTTTGTTCCACGTTTCGACTTTCTTGTTGTTTGAGCGTCGACAATCGGGACTTCTTTTTTTACGTTTAAAGAGGGGATATTTAAAATGTAGCTTTTAGTTAAAGGAAAAAATGAAACCCTTGCGGGCCCGTTGCTATGGCAATTAAAAATAGAGGACCAGCTTGGATTATTCTGATCTTCTTCAGTGGCCCAGTCAATAAAACTCCCACTTTCTTTTTTGGCGAAAAGTGAGCGGCGATTTCGGTGTTGGTCGATTTAAACGGCCGGTTGCAACATAGAACCTCTGAGCATAACTCGCAGCTCCATCGCGTGGGGATGATTGTTCTTGCTCTCTTCGTAACTGTTTATCTTCCTACTGCTTTTCTTCTTTTTCTTCTACACCTCCCCACCCTTTTACCACCCTTTGGCTTGATGGGGGGGGGGGGGCAACATTAAACCACCACTAACACACATAAAGGCTCGGTTTCGCGCCAGACCTATCCTACGCTACGCTCTACTACCTTCGCCAACACCGATAGGAGTGTTTCGATGGTGGTGTGCGGTGCGGTTTGCGTGCCCATTTGCTGCAAACCACACACACACACACACAGCATAGGTCAACAACATATGGACCATATTTTGTTGGGGAAGGTAAAAAAAACATTTATTACACACGCGAGATATAACTAGCCCGCGGGAAAGAAAAAAGGGTGGAAAAACGCGGTCAGAGCTTTTGCGGCACGGCTGTGGCGACCGGTGGCTTTTTGTTACTCACGCACACACACAGACGTATAAACAGCGGCTCCCTCACGTTCATGGGTTCTCGTGTATCTTGCAGCAATAATCCACCCCTCTCCCCGTGGGGTTTGTGGGGTTGTCTCATCGTGCCGCAGCTCATTCGGTTCGCTCGAGACTCAGCCGCTGCTGCGGTCAGTTGTTTTCGGCGCTCCCGTGCTCCAACAACGCGAGAGGGCACGCCACGCGTCGGGTAGTTTTGGGGTTGTTTGTTTGGTCGGGAAAATCGATTCGGCAAAAGCAGCAGGACATTTCGGTGCCTGCAAGAGAAAAAGGGCTTCGTTTGTGCTTGTGTGAGACAGCGAGAGAGAAGAAAGGAAAAAGAAGGGTGTGAGAGAGAGTACCAAATCCACGCGAGTAGTAGCAACCGCTTGCCAAGTTCACCATCTCGTAGTCGATGCTGTGCGTTCGTTGGCTGTCGTTGACTAGGGCCTACACTGCTCTCTTCCACACACGCCGAGTAGACATTTTCCGAGCAGTTTTTCCAGTCAGTGTGTGCGCTGGCTGTTCTCCAAACGTCGGAAAGCGCGAAAAATTGCGTAATACCCAGCTGGCAGTGCTTGTGCGAAAAGTGTTTTGCCGTGATTCCGAAAAGAGTGGTGCTTCCTCGTTCGCTTCCAGAATCCGTTTTTCTTCCCAAAACCTGCAGCATGGGTGCACTGTTTGAGTGAGCAATAATCGTACAACTAAGGGCAAACGCCATGGAAACGGTTACCATGGCATCGATCTTGCCAATGTTGCCGGAAGCTGCCTTCGATGTGTGTGTTGTTGTTTCTGTGTGGAAAACTCTGCCCTACGGGCGGCTGGCACTGTCCGCTGGTCAGTTGTGATGCGAAGGGCACGTAGTCGGCGCAGTAGTGCAACGTGGTACGTGCAAAAAAGGTTAAATTAACAAAGGTAGGTGTTTCCCGAATTTGGAGACGTGTTTTTTGTGACGGTTCAGTACCAAACAGCTGGAAAGTGGCTGAAAAGTTTCCCTCGGTTTCGCTCGCAAACTGCTGGCACCTGTTTTTGTTGCGTCCAACGTGCCTTCTTGGGCTGTATTTAAATAATTACTAGGAAATTGTTTTGAGTAAAGAAAGAAGAATGTAAATTAAAAACACTTTCGCTTTAACGGGAAGAAGTTTGCAGAGGCTAAGAAGCTTACAAAACGTTTACGTAATGCAAGAAAAAGCTCTACGTTCTGACGTGCTTCAATATGATGGGTGCGTTTGGTCTATAAACAGCAACGCTTGCGTAATATGCGGATTTGCTTTTACCCTTTTGCCATTTGCTATTTTGTTCTACTTCGTTTCGTTCGTCAGTGATTTCACCAACGCGGGTAAAGGTTTTTCTACTTTTATTTGCATTTTCTGTTTGAATGGTTCATGAGGGATTAGAGTGCTAAAGTAGTTGTACGATGTGATTGTTTCAAATTAGTTACAATGTGATTTGTTTTGCAGCAGGTTTGAAATTACTTTTCTAGTTTGTATTGTTAATATTAGCAAACTGTAACTTATTTATGGTTTAAACCAGTGAGTAATTGACTCGCTAAATGCTTTCCAATTAGAAAATGATTGTACATAAAAACACTCTTCGCCTACGATGCAAATAATTCGTTCCATCCGTGATAACCACGGTTGCTGTGTGCTCAAACCTTGTCAGCAGGTAATTAAATTTGTCCCTTTTTTCGCAACACAATTGGAAAGCTTAACGAATTGATTTTTCCGTTCGAAAAATGCATCACCGAAGTTGTTAGTAACCGAACTTCTTGAAGCTTTTCCCGTGACAATTTGCTTCCCTGCCCGCGAGGTCGCACCACCGCGCACCGTTCAAAATCAATCAGCACGCGGGCGCTTACAGACGCAATCAACCGCTACACCGTGTAGTTCACAAAATTGGAGGACTGTGGATTTTCATCAAACGATTTGTTGAACGATTTTTTTTAAATTGTTGCTGCTGCTGTTTTTTGCCGTTTTTTCATAGCGGAATCGTAAGTGGTTTGCGCATCCTAGGGGTGAAGCAAAGGCTTTTCGGCGCAACTATACAGCAAAACAAACCACACACATACACACACACACGTTCGAGGCCTTTGCCGAAGGTGAGCTCAAGGTTGCGGGCGAGCTTTCGAGAAAAATGCGCGGCAAACGGCGATGGCTGGCTGTTGATGAGGAGGCCTTCCAAGCCGGGCTTAACCGAGCCCACCAGCTTGGATCGCCGCGGCCTACTAAAGCAACGTACAATCGAAGTGCGTTGAAAAGAGAGAAAGAGCGAGAGAAAGAGACAGCGAGCAATGAAAAATAATCGCCATGCCGACCCCATTTCAAAAGCACCCCGCGCAAATCGACGCGTTGAGGGAGTTTTCCTTCGGCGAAATGGTGATTGCAGCGGGGGGTGTAGAGGGTGGTGGAAAATGTGGTGTGAAAATCGTGTCATGTTCCGGTGAAAAGCTTGCCCGCGTGTTCGGTCCGCTAGTTTTGATTTGGGTGAGGCATTCAGCGTCATTGAAAATGGGTACACAGTGGCTCGCAAGCGCCATTAGTGGAGTGCCCTAAGCCCTTTGCATTACCCGCGGTAGATCTTAATTAGCCGCGTAGATTAGGTTCTATCCGGGGTGCTAGACATTGACCGGATCCGAAGGTTTTGTTGTGTACGTAACGGCTCATTACTAATAACTGATACCTACTGGGCGTGATGCACCAACAGATAAAAGCGAGGAAGCGTGATAACCCCATGATGTAAGCCATCTCTCTCTCTGCCCAACTCAACGCATGATGGAACGCTGTATTATGGTCATTAATATTTAGCCGCAGCTTAATTACTGCTGATGGAAAACCTTCCACGGAGCTGCTGCTGCTGCTCAAAGCGCATCGGGAAGATGTATCGGTACGCACCGGTGGGCCGCACATAATCTGATGCTCACAATCTAACTTCTTCATTAATGGGGATGAAATAACTATCTGTAGCATCTTATATCTTTTTGATGATTGGAGTTGATTTGAATTATTTTGGATAGAAAGTAAATTTCGCTTTATTGTTTAGTTCGTTCGCAATCTTGATGATGCTTGATGCTAATTTGGAGTAGTTGTGCCAACTTTTTTCAAAGAAGATCTATTGTCTGGGTTCATTTATTGAATATAATTTGAGAATCACAGTGATTCTTTGATCCAGTGAATTTGAACCGGAATTAGCGTTAAATCATAATTGCATATTACTTAATCCTAGAATACAATCTCTACAGAGATACAGAGAAGTCCATATGTTAAGCCTATTTTACTATTTTATTGAGAGTTTTGCAATCCTAAATTCCATATCACCAAACCAAACCACCGTAGCCGTAGCCGTAGCCGGTCTCGTAGTACAGTCGTCAACTTACGACTTAACAACATGCCCGTCATGGGTTCAATCCCCAAATAGATCGCGCTGCCATGTAGGACTGACTATCCTGCTATGGGGGCGGATCAATTAGTCACTGAAAGCCAAGCCCACAAGTGGGTACAGGCAGGCCTTGACCGACATCGGTTGTTAAGCCAAAGAAGAAGAAGAAGAAGAAGAAGAAACCAAACCACATAACCTTAAACATGTTTCATTTTTCAACAAATGGTATAGCACTATAACAAGTAGCTGACTTACTCGTAATGCTCTTATGAATTCTGAGAATCTATTTATTGTTTTTTGTTATTTAAATTAAATACAGAGAAGCATGCCTAAATTATGTCTAGTAGTGTTTGCTCCCTAAACCATGTCTTCGATTAGTTGAGAGGGTTTTTGTTCTACTACTGTACTGACTACAGAGTATGTTGCCGTATGGTTTGATGTAACTCCGGTGGAACATTGTTGTACGGTGGATAGATCCTCACAAACTCTTCAATATCAATGTATTCTTGGACAACAATAATACACAGCGCCTCAAAGCCTCCCATATTATTATGTTCTTCGGTCTGACATTTCCAAAATCTAGTCTCAACGTCTACAGTCATCATAATGAATAGTTTTAAATAGTGCCCTTAAAAAGGGACATTTCATATCATTTCGTACTCTTACAGTGTTTCTCTAGCCAGCTCAACGTTATAATCAAAGTCCATATAGGATACAGGCCGATGCATGCCTAAGGAATTGACAAATGAAAGTAAATAGAAGAAGTCTCGGTTTGACAGTTGCCTCGTCCAGTTCCCATATTCCCATATGCTTGTGATATTGTGAAGAAATTGGCGCAACAAAAACAGTTCATTTTCTGTAAAACCCCTGTGTTTGGTGCGAATGATCGCTGGGAGTACCCCATTTGAACATATTCTTAATAGAATTAAATTAGGAAAAACGAAAAAATCACCGAAAAATTAATAAACCAAATTAATACCCCGTTCGCTATGAGCTTGTGTGCTCGTATGAAATGAACGAGGCAACTGTCAAATCCATGATCTTTGTATCTTTGTATGTAATACAGTGAAAAAAGCTATGCATCGACCTGTATCCTACATAGACTGTGGATGTAATCTTCATTTCCAATCCGCAAAATCCAAATTCAACATTGTCAAATGAATGTCGAGCCTGTACCGAGCAACCAATGACAGATCATTCGAGTTTCCATTGTTATTGTTGAAATGTATTTCACGGGATTGAATTCTTCGCTTCTGATGTTGAGCTGGCTAGAGAAACCCCGTATTTCGTACCCGACTTATCTACATGTATACTTACTCTGCATCCGTTTTTTACGCAAAGTGTTGTTTTATTTCTTATAACTATTGGTAAACATTTACCCATAGTTATCATACTTTTCTGAGGACTGAAAACATCTTTAAACATGCGACCATGTTAATATTCATGTTTTTGCAGCTCATCGTCAGATTGCATAAATTCAACAACCACACAGTCACACAATGGGGGGAATGCAGACTGCCCAATCGTTAACTGGAATATATAACAACCGCAGCGGGCCAAACCTGCTGCACCGTGTGCGACATGCCATAATTTTTGGCAACCAGCCATTCTCAACCTCCCCCAACCATTCCCCCCCTCTCTCCACCCAGTCACGTGTTGTTCAGGATGGTGCCACGCTTTTCCATTCCACAGGGGTTTGTTTGGAATGTGTTACATAAATTTCACTTCAGTTTAAACATTTCCGCCGATACGACAAACCCGTTGCAGTTTCGGAGAGTGTTTTTTGCTGTTGTTGTTGTTGCATTTTCCAACAACGACACTTAAAGTAAACTAGCTACAGGGAAGAGGTTGAACCGCTCCGGTTGATGGCTGGAAAAGTCATTTAATTTATGTAACACCTTGATTGTGTTTGCTGCAAATCACTCTAGAAGCACACGTTGGTGGAATTAGTTCACTGCGAGGAAAATTGCAGTAATTTTGCATTATCTTTTTCCGTTTGCAATGCACTTGCTGCATACACAGATATGTGTATAACGAGTTATTATTCCTTCCCCGCTTGAGTGGCGGTTTCGTTCGTTCGTTTGTTCGCGATTGCCAACGCGATTCGTTTGCGAAGAAGACGAACGTTGTGGTGTGGTAAACAAAAAACAAAAGCAATAATTACATTGCGAATCATTTGCGGACTAATCTGAGCGCTAGATGGAAAATGGTTTCACATTGCTTGGGTTAAGTATTTTGGCGTGATCTGTCGGGTAATGTATGATGTTTCTGTTTAATTAATGAAGACCTAACCAACAACAAACCGATCAAAACCGATCAGTGCAGGGTGAGAGGGGAGGAGGAAACAGTATTTTAGCAATATTTTTCATTTAACTAGAGGGAATTTGTGGTATTGATTATTTGATAAAGCACATATCAGCTTATTGAAACAGCTGTTTGTATAAATTTCAATACAATTTCTTATTTTTGAATGAAAACATCAAACTCTAATTTTGAGTTGCACATTTCACAATCAATGTACTTCTTTATAAATAAGATACGACTTGCTGTTTAATTCATCCAAATTTGATTGGATAATCGATGAATTAATACTAAATCAATACATTATCCTGTACCATAAATCATTAGGGAAATTGATTATGAGTAGCGTAAAAAATAACGATAGCCTAGGGGGCCAGTCTAAACCAGCGGCACCTTGCCAATGGTAATTCGTGGAAAGCTTCACTACTGTCACGTAATCGCTCCGTGAAAAACTCAACGGACACTTATTAACGCAGCCTTAATTGGTAATTTTACACATGGACGATTCCCTGAAGGGCAGTGCTGTTGTTTGTTTGTTTAAGGTTACGGCAGGGAGTATTCCTAAAGCGAGTGTTATAAATAATAATGTTTTATGCTGTATTTTTATTTATTTATTTTTAAGTAATGACATGACCTAATTGGTTTTGAGATGGTTCAAGTGAGATACTACACGCCGGGCATTTTGCGTGCCGAGTTTCTCCGGTGTTGAGCAAAAGTAAGATTGGCCCTCAGCAATGCTTGCAAACGATCTAACGATCTAAGATATGGTCGGTTTGTACAGAATCATTTGTACTTATCCCGTCCATAGTTTGCCTTCTCCGAAGATTAGGAAGCTTTTGTCGTTGGAAGATCGTTTTCACTTCTACCAGATGTTCGTTTCAATTTCGGATTCAAAATGCCGACACTTGTGCTCTTACATCTTCTGTCCCGTGGTACAGTCGTCAACTCGCACGGCTTAAAAACATGCTCATCGTGGGTTCAATCTTAGAATGGATCGTCCCCCGTATCAAGGACTATATCTGACTGTGCGTGGCATTGAATAAAGTCTTGAGAGCCTGTATATAGGCGTCGGGATGTCCGCGTAGGACGTTTACCAAATATAAAAAGAAGAAGAAGAAAAAGAAGAAGAAGAAGAAGAAAAAGAAGAAGAATAAGAAGAATAAGAATAAGAAGACGAATAAGAAGAAGAATAAGAAGAATAAAAAGAATAATAAGAATAATAAGAAGAAGAATAAAAAAGAATAATAAGAAGAAGAATAATAATAACAAGAAGAATAAGAAGAATAATAATAATAATACGAAGAAGAAGAAAAAGGATTTACATCTTACTTAAATGTTAATCTGCCTTTGTGAATCAGATGTTTTGCCAATTTTCATTCTCTGGCACTCTCGTTTTGTTCAAGTTGTATGACAATGTGAAGAATGCATACATTGGAATGTAGGATCAAGTGGACAGAATGACATGCAGGCATTGAGTATTGACTAACTTGTCTTAGGTTGCCCGTGTGGCACATGGATCAAATACATAACATTAGCATGATGACTGTGCCTCACTTCTAATATCCGTTAAGTCGCTATTCATAACAAACTGATTATCCTGCTTAACCTTGTCGTCCTGAACACAGTGTAACAGTTGATAGCTGTAAACGCCGTCTAGTGCCTTAAGAGGATTTGGTTGAATATTTCGTATACTCAACTAATGAAATGAAATTAAAGTGAACGTATAGGAGTCGATATTTATCCTGCCTTATATAAAGGTATTGAGGACGATTCGGGAATGTCAGATACTTTCGATATCTTTACCCTGAAGAGAAGATGTTAATTATATAAAGTTTCATGGCTGATTTTAATTCAATTTAGATATTTGTAAGATCATTTTGAGCAGTCTAGTGTACTATAGTGTTCAGCAGAACAAAGTTTGCGTCATTGCTAAACAACACCATAAGGGGTTGTGTAATTCTCCCATGAAAACATCCTCAGCTTGGGCAGTAAAGAGATAAAAAAAGAGGAATCCAAAAAGGCGATTAATCAGTAGTAGCTGTGAAATGCGTCATCGTGAGGTGTGCAAAAGATTAAATCTTTTCGGTTAGGTAATTGATGTGTGGACGTGTTCGAGACTAGTTCATGGTTTAAACATCAACCCATTGGCTACACAAGCTGTCGATACGCAAGGTGGAAAACGGTGGAAAGTCATCGAAAGAAGAGGAGGATAGTGTTTGTTGGTGGAAGATTCTGCTAATGTAAATTGGTGCATGATATGGCAAAGCTAAAGTCCAACGAATGTTTGCCTCAAATAGTCTTCTTTGCGGTGGCTATTGAAATATGTAACCACTAGGCTCCTATTGGAATGCAGCACAAAAGCAATACCTTTCGTGTGTGCTAGCGCCATTAAAACTAGCGCATAACAAACTGGGTGAAAAACAAACTACCCCTTGTGTACACAGCAAGGCCCCGTTTTCCTTCGAAAGGAGGTTGTACAGCAACTTCGACCTGCACTAAATCGCAGAGCAAGAGTATGTGTGTGTAGCTCTCTCGCTCTGTACGAACGTGATAGTCTTGCGCTTTACTGGATCAGTGGAGTAACTAGGCAGTACGGGCAGTTGAATGTTTTCGGGCGAGGATGTTGCTGTTGGAGTTTTCCTCCTTCCGAGATTGACTCATCGCAACACGGGCACACAAGTGAAGAGGAAAGATGCAGTCGCTGCCGAACAGGGCAAACAACAAACGACGCGTACAAAATAGGAAATGGGCGTAGGTTAAAGCATTTTCTTCTGCTTTCCTCTCATCCAACATACTAGTGTGGGTTTGTTTTTTTCTCTCAAACAAGCGTGAAAAAAGTGAACTCACACACGATCGCCTCTACCAAAAAAAAAAAGGAAAAAAAGAGAAAAAATTGTAATCTATGCAAGGTGAACGACCGGAAGTTGTTGTGCTGGGCAGCGGTATGATGCAGCAGTGGTCATTGTACCGCTTGGGCAGCGTGATCCGCTACCGATATCAATGCGCGGGGGGAGATCGTTGCAGGAAGCGCAACGTTTGTTTTTCCCGTTTTTCCACCATTTTCGCTGGCCGTCGGCGCTGTCGTGGTCGTGCGTCATTTCGGGGCTGGGGTGGCAAATTTACATAACTGACAGCTGGCTGATAGTGTGAATGTGGGCCGTGCGCCGCGTTCCGGTGACAGATGTGGAGCTTTGACGTCATTTGCTCGGGTGTTTTGTGTGTAATTCATGTATGCAGTTTCTACCACTTTGTGATGCTGGTTTTCCTTTATCTAAGATCAGAAAAGCCCTTCAAATACACAAAATGTAACGCTTGAAGGATGTGTGCAATAAACGGAAAAGTGGTAGAAATGTAAAGCATAATTTATGTACGGTACGGTGTATCATTATTGTTCATCCGTTGATAGCCCTGCTGGTTAAAATTGAAAAGAAAGCTGCTGGATAACATGCTGCAACATTGAAACAAAAGTACCTAGAGAGAAAGAGAGACATGTCGAACGGGTGTGGAAGTTGAGCAGTTGAAGAGTTTGGGATAATTTTGGGTCAATTAAGCTTTTTTTCTCGTTTGAAAGAGATCTGAAGCTTGAGACTTTTCGGTTTTCTTCATCGTTTTTTTTTGTTGTTGATGAGGGTTTTAGCTGGACAATGACCAGATTTATTTTTTGCCAATTTATGAACGTTTCATGTCCATTCCTTCTGGCATTTTCTTCCGCTTTGGCGCTTTGTCCTTCTTGACAGAAATTAAGAGATTATTCATTTACCAAGCGGTTGGTGCACCAACAAAAAGAAAAGAAAAGCATCCAATGTATAATTGCTGGATTGCTGAACATTTTATGATAAAATTCAGGAAAACGAATGGTGAGAGGTAAGATGCTTGTCGTGAAGGAAATAAAATGGAAAATGATGGAAAATGTATGTGTGAAACCATTAGCAGCTCGTGGCGCTTTCGAAACTGCGGAAGTATGACTCTCTGTTAATTAAGCATTAATTTAGAACTAGAAACAAAGTTCCCTCCGTTCGCATTTGCATTGCCAAGTTGGTCCATAAATGGAAAGAGATGGACCAAATTCCTTTACACTGCGAATTATTGCACAGTGATTAGCAGTCTGATCTAGCCTGATCGAGGCTCCCCGTATTAATGCTACTTCAAACAACATATTAAAACGGGCGAAAAGCTTATCCCAAGCTTAATTATACGAATAACAATATTTGTGAGAACTATTTTATTGCACAAGCTTTCTAGAATGTTCTGAAGCTCTCTGTGCTAGATCAACGCGACAAATCAGCATTTATGAGCCACTTCAGCTTGTGAATTGTAATCATTTGTAATGATTGTAACGATTGCATGCCACATGAATACATACACTTTAGTGCAAGACAATTCCCCCACTAATCGTGAGATGGCGTGACTCTACGGCTAGGTCTCCACCATTCCCGGAGAGGCGTTTGACCGCTAGCCGCAAGCCACGCGTTTGTTATTTTGGGCCATTAAACACGACTTCCCAAGAGGAAACGTTTACATTCAACTTTTCACAGCGGCAACGTACAACGGCATTGGTTCCTCCTTTCAAGGTGATATTTGGGGCTTGCGCTGGCGTTGCGTTTCTTGCTTTCCCAGGAGGGGTGGAGCTTGGTTGGGCGGTAAATCGAATCAAATAGATGGTCCGTTGGCATAACCTTGAAAGTTTGGTCAATTGAAATGCACTATCGTCCCGCGCCGGTGGGTGGTTTATATTTATAAATATAAATAACATGGGGAATGGACACGCAATGGCAAAACAAGCGAAAAAATAACGTTTGTCAATGACGTGATCGATAAGTTCGAGTTCGGGGGGGGGACATAAAACGTTATTTTGTTGTTATTCTCCTTCGTTGCTCACAACATTATACAACATCTAACGAAAGTCCTCTGCGATTAATCAAACTAATTGATAAAAGATAACGAACACATGGTAGTAGAAGCGGTATAGAATTTAGCAATAAATAAAAGCTTTTTATTGTTCGCTGTTTGTGCTAACCTTCTTTCCGCGGAAATCATCGTCTTGAGTGAATGTTGCAAATTGCGCTGGCGGACTTTGGTTGTTCTGCGCAACCTTATTCGGTTTTGTGCGCCTGATTACGTTGCGCTACTGGGGCGCACACCACTCGATAATAGCGCAAGAAGCGCTAGATAATTATTATTGTCCGCCTCGGCCATTCCAGGGGGCGCCACTCACCCGCCACTCGAAATCGGTGACCTCCTCCTCCCTCATGGTGTTGGGGTGGCGCCAGCGGGATCGCTTTACAGCGGCACTTTCTAAAACATGTACTGGTGTTGTTGTTGTTTGTTGTTGTTGTTGTTTCGCTCGTGTTATTTTTTTCAACTACAATGTGTCTTTCCTCTTCTTTCATTGCAGGCGTACACAACATCACAGCGTGAGAGTGGGTGTGTGTGATTCGGTGTTTTCTGTGTTTAGCTTTTGAGTTCTTTTTTTTGTTGCTTATTTTGCTCACCCCACGGATTAAACGCTTCACACCATCGCCCTGGGGCTGGCCTAACAGCCAAGCTTGAAGAAAAAGAGAGGAGAAAAACAGCAAAAAGAAGCAAAAAATTTAAAATTTTACAACCGTGTCGACCGTTTGATGTTTACCGGGCCCCCGAGTCTTTCCATCGCTCCCGGTGGTAACGCTTCGTAACGCTTCTCCCCCCCTAACAAGCAATGTCGTCGAAACCGGTAACGCCGGTTTCGCAGCGCCGCGCGTATCCTGGCGAAAATGAAAACACTCGCATCCCGCAACCCTTCTGCCGGTCCTTCTCGCTGCGCATGCGCACCAGCCGAAGCTTCCATGACTACCAACATTATCGGAGCGAGTGCTGCGATTGCGATTGTGGTGCCTCGCAGCAGCAGCAGCTGGGCAGCCATCCAAGCAATCTAGTCATGCAAGGATCGGGAGTGAAGACGAAAAATACGGCGACCACAGTATTGCACGGAGGCAGTAAATCGATTTCCCATGGCCTCCATCAGCAGCAGCAGCAGCAGCAGCAACGTTCACCAACGATGGCAACTTCGAATCCTGCCACAGACGTCGCCGACGAGGTGGATTCATTCGCCGTTTCGTCCAGCACCGGAAAGGATGGCCCCGTACCGAACGGTGTAATACCGCACGGCGGTCACAGTGATGGCGGTCACACGCAGCACACCAATTGCATCACATCGTCCGGGCTGTGCAAGTCGAAAGGAACGTGCCAGCAGCTGAAACAGCAGCAACCCAGCATCAGCTGTCAGCAGAAGCAGCATGAGCGTGGCATGGTAAGTTTTCCCGGAGCGTACCGTTTGGCCAGTGCTGTGTCGTGGTGTGTAGGGATTACATAATGGAAAATATCAACACCCGGCATTGCCGAAGGTGACCTAGTTCGTGTGTGTGATGGGTTCAAGGGTTCTTCTGGTGTTGTACGGTGTGTCAACAACAGAGGTACGGTGCAGTGTGCTGGAGCTAGCGATTTTTGTCCCTGCACTATGATGAGGGAAAAAGAGAGTGGATGCATCGATTTGGATGGTGTATATTGAATATTAAGACGAGTATGCTAAATCGAATCCACAAAAAACACGCAAATTGCTGGCAAATAGCGCTTCATTACGATTTGTGAGATCAAGGGCACGTTTTGCATAGCGTTTTAAGATAGCTGAGTGAAAAACGCTCTATCAAAAAGAATAGATTAATCTTACGACCCAGTTTCAAGCGAATAGTTTCTATGATTGCCAGTGCTTGTCTATGTTAGTGCCAGGTGTTTCTAGGTGTAATTTCAGTTACATGAAAAAATCAATACTACCGTAGCGTGGTAACAGTGTGACTACCGTGACTTGCTTGCCGCAGCTGCAGGCACTAGAGTTCAATGGAACTATCCTACAATTAACCTACTTTTTGGATTCCCATGATGAAGTCGTTCATGCAATGCTTCACATAGTAGTAGGTTTAATCTGATGCAGATACATATGATGGACTATGGATATGGTCTGAATGAATCTTTGATAGTAGCCAATATACCCTAATCATACATAAGGAAATTCAGGAATTCTTTTAAGGAAATCAGTGATGAGACGTACAATATTCAAGACTCTGAGATCTTAAAAGATCCATCAATTCCAGTCAGGATTTTTGAATTTTAAAAGTATAATGAATATACAAAGTGCCACGATGTTTCAAAGATTTACGAATCTTCAAAATTCTATGGATTGTCAAAAATGCTTAAGATACAAAGACTTCCGTGTGGCTTTTGTCCCTGAAGAATCCACAACCAAAGTCGTCCGAAGTCGACTAGACTTGCCCGGAATTGCGGAGTTGGAACTGGTTTTTATTTGGTGTTGGATTCATTTTTAGACAATCAAAGTTGAAGTTGATCTACGACTACATTGTGTATTACCTGTCGCTATCAAATGGCTTCCAAATGTCAATATTTTAGACATTCCTTCAGAATTGACCGATTCAGTCTTGTAAACAACATTTTTGGTAATATCAACACAATGTTCAAACAATCCCTCTTTAACAAATGTCCAAAAAATCCCAAATTAAAGAACAGAAAGGATTATCAATTTAAAATATTGCACTCTTCAATAATTGGAGTAGCACTTGGAACCATCTGATCGCCCAGATTGGAATCTTTGAATGCCGGGAGAATCTTTATTTATTTATCCTGCCTACAACTTCCACTTGGTACTCTTAAATCATTTCCAAATGATGTAAAATTCCGTTTCTTTATTTGTTTGCTACAACATTTTATTGTACCTTTTAAATGTTTCCAGTGCAATTGCTGCAGAATCACGTCTTGTAAAATTGCTCTCAATGTGAAATAACCGATCGTACAGTTTACCTTATATGAACATGTACACCGATTTTCTCTATCACCAATGATCACTCACCAGAAATATGCAATCCATGTGGTAAAGTGAAGCAAGAGAGAGAAAAAAAAGAACAACTTACGCCCAAACAAATCGAATGTTTTCGCTTTATGCATGGGGACCAGGGAGAGCACACAATCGCTGGTTTTAATAATCGGTAATCGTAAATCACCCCGCGCGCGAGACACAACAGCCCCCTGGGTCTGCGCCCGTGGTATAATTCGCAATCGATGGGGCACGATGGGGTGTGGTTTGGCTTGCTGGTTCGTACATGCATTGCGCGTGCTGCTCGATTATTATGGGTCCGATTTTCCATCATCTGATCTACATTTAACAAACACACAAACCACTGTGTTGCAGGCTGCGGTGGCTGGGGAGGTGCCTTGCACTCACACACCTGATAGTGAGTGGGATGGGAGGAGGCGCGCCGCCTCGGTGGCCTATCGATCGTGTACATTCTCCGCTTGAAGGATGATGATCCGTTGAAGATGATGGCGCTTGTTCGGGATACGAAATTGCACAGACAGTGGTCGAAGCCCCCCCCCGCCAACAACAACTATCGCTTGCACCTTTCCCAGGCCCACTGGACCAGGTGAGCGGCACCGGGGAAATGGCAAATCGTTTCGATAGTTATCGCTCCCGGCGTGTGCTGGTTGATTGTATAGAAAGCATCAAGAAAGGAGTGGGGGCTGGCATGAAAAAAGCATGTGTAAAGAAAGATGTGTTGTCCGTGCAGTAATGGAGATGGTCCGGTGGGTGGTACACCACCGATTTGATTGTTTGAAAACAGTAGGCACATACAGCAAACAACAACAAAAAAGCGATCGTACGCTGCTATCATCATCTATCTCCATCCATCCAAACCATCCCATGCACATCATAACGACCGACCGACAACACTCCAAGGTGTGAGAAGAAAAAGCTAAAACTTTTGCTTTTCTTTCGATGGATTGACTACCCTCGAAATAAAAAGCACACAAAAAAATGAATAAATACACACGAAACAAACACGGGTGGGGGATGGGGAGAGAAATGTGCCTGATTGCGTCGGATGAATGTGGGGTGCCGAGTTTGGATTGGAGGCACCAACAATAATTCGCATCGAAATCTCTCCTAGCGCCAGCGCGGGCGTCCGCTGACGGATGCACCAAACGAATGCCGTCTTATCAGTCCACCGAGTTCACCGAGTTCCATTCATTCTCTCGCGGACATTCCGTGCGATCGGACGGAAGTCGGTTGCTGGGCATTCGCTGTTGGGCCAGGGCCGGTTTCTCAGGCATTTGAACCGTTCACCGTTTTCCATCGCGGTGAAATGATCAATTACCGTCCGAATTTCCACTTCAACTCTATCGGCAAAGGCCATTCTCAGTGTGGTTGGCGTGTGATGGGGCATTGAGGGTTTGGGGTTTAGTGGAAAAATTAAACGTGGCGCTTTCAAGACGTTGGAAAAGCAACGGAACACGAAGTGTGTGTGTTTGTGTGAACATTGGAGAATAAGATTCGAATGAAGTGTGGGTTGCAGGAGCCGCCCAGGAACCAGAAAATGGAATGGAAGATAGATCAAAAACGAAAAAGAACATTATTTGTGTGAGTAGTGTCGGTTTCGCATGAGTGACGATTAGCGCAAAGTGGAAGATTTCAGTACAAAGAAACGAAAATCCAGAACGTGTCTCATGTTATTAGAAGTTGTTTCGTTCAAGAAGCTGCAGAGTTAGTGTTTGATTAGTTTGAGCCACGTTCCTTCTTGCCCCAGCTCGTTCGTTCGCTTGGTCAAGGCATCACTGGCATACTGTTGACCCAAAGCTAGCGAACTGTGCACACTCGATCACCTTAATAAACTCGACCGTGTTTAAGTTTCCACTGCTACAAAGAAAACTAACGCCAAACGCCGTTTCTCGCTCTCTGGTGATGGTCAAGTGGTGGCTCGCTTTTCCCTGTAGTTGTGTAGTAGGCGTACTCGGAACGGCGAAGACAACGCGCTCTTGTTAGCGGGTGCGTGTATTGTGCCTTGTGTGAAGACCTGGCTGAACTTGGCTGAACAGTGTAGGCTGTGCTGTAACGGTTAGCTGATCGGAAACGTGTATTTGTTGCTGTTTTAAGCAATTCCGCTGCCACTGTTTGCCGCCACGCACAGTAACAAAAAACGCTTTTTTGCAGTGTCGAGTCGAGGCTTTTGGATTGGGCGAGAGATTCAGTAGAAGTGAAACTAACGGAATAGACGGTTTGGTGCTATCTGGTGCCATTGGGCTGTTGGCATTTGGGGGGTCTTTTCAAAGACCAAACCAAAGATCGCTCTACAACACAGTACAAAACGCGTTAGTGGACGAACTTAGTGGAGTGGTGTAGAGTAAGGATTATCTGGAGAAAAAGGGTACTCGTTAAGCTTCTCCTTTGGCTAGAAGCTTGTAACTGAAGTACAAATATTTCTTACGTGCTGCGGTGCTGTGGTTGTCCAGTGTTGCGGACGTCAAGGTGAATCCGATATCGATAGCTCTTTGAAGTTTTGATAGACGAAAAACGCAAAGAGCAGTATCGTGAAAGGACGAGCCAAGATTCCAAATCGAACGGCAGGCAGATTATGGGAAAAAATGTCGAAAATGATGGTAATTTACTGGTTTTCATGAGCAGCATTACTATGAGAAAAGGAATGGGGTGTAATGAACTAGCAAATGATTGATTTTTATTTTCCATTCTTTTTCTCTCTCGTTCAATAGTCTTTGAATTTGATCAACTCCGGACACAGTAGCAGTAGTAGTCAAAGAACGCCCCGAACTCCACAAACACCGGGCGGAGGTTCCGGACTGGGTTTGCTGCGCGCCGGCGGCGGCGGTGCAGTCGGCAGTGGCCTCAGTCCCAAAACGCCACCCGTTTCGCCCGAGTCTCCAATCAACAGCTATCTGGACGATGATCTAGACTCGCTGCACAGCTACAGCTCGGTGGCGAGCGGCATGTCCTGCGACCATCCGTACGTCGCGCGCAACGGCACGACCTTCAGCGGCCGCAAGATGAAGTACGTGGTGCACTGCTCGAGCCACGCGGGACAAACCGGCGGCGACTATCTGACGCCGACGCAGCGCGCCCAGCGCCAGATACGCCGGCTGAAGGAGCTGCTCTCGCAGGCACGGTGCGATCTGGAGCAGCGCGACAGCGAGATCCTGCGGCTCACGAAGGAGGTGGTCGAGCTGCGCCTGTTCAAGGCATCGCTGAGCTCGCCGGAGGAGCGTAGCAACTCGAGCGATGCGGTAACGGTGCGCGAGAACACCACGAACGATGTGAACACGCCCAGTTCGAGCCAGGACATTTCACCCATCGTCGACCAGATCGATGAGGGGGTGGCGAAGGCGAGCCCACGCCACCACCATCACCATATGCAGGCTGGCATCCATCAGGTGCAGTTCATCGACAAGCTGTCGACGTCCGAGATGCAGAGCTCATTCGCTGATTCGGGACACTTCGAGGACATTACCACGTCGTCGATCCACTCGAAGGACTCGTACGTGCACACGCAGGACCGTGCGTGCGGCAGTGACGAGGAGATGGATGCGGAGCGGAAGCGGCTCGTCGCCCTGTACGAGGAGCGCATCGAGGAGCTGATCAAGCAGCACCAGTCGGAGGAACAGCAGCTGCGCACGTCGAACAACGATCGGTTTGAGGTGCTGCTCCAGAAGCTGGCCGAGTCCAACACACGCTACTGCGATCTGGTGCCGGACTATGAGCAGGTGGGTGGTGGCTAAGAGGCCAGAGTGCTATGGTTGCACAAACAACAAGTGATTCTTATTTTAAATTGTAGGCTAAAGAGCGCATCCGAGAGCTGGAGAAGCAGCTGGAAAAACTGCAAGCTCAACTGCAGGAGCAGGAGGATAAGGCGAACAAGATGTATCTGCACATGTACACCAAGGGCCAGGAGGCGGAGCGACAGGAACAGGCAGACCGTGTCAGCGATATGGCACACGCCTCGCCAAGCCGCGTCTCCATTCCGGAACTGATGCAGCAGCTCCAGGTCACACAGGATGAACTGGAAAACATAAGGGTAAGTTTGGTATGCCCAACCCGGGTTGTTCGTGGAACTGCGTTCCCCACCACACACCTACACACACACACGTACACAATCTGTATCTGAACATATATCCCTGTGATGCGAATGTCTGGATGATGTTGGGTTGGGTCCGTCTGATGGAAGAGCTGAGTCTTACTGTGCCAGGACTTCATTGAATGTGTCTGTGTCCTACGTGGTATTGTTTATTTTACGTTCCCCCCAAAACCCTTTTTCCGGAGGAGCTTATGCACCGATTCGATTGTTGTTGTGGTTGTGTTGTGTGGCAAAAAGTTGCGTGTGCTGCATTGTGCGCTGGTGGACACTGGACGTTGTATGGCTTGTGGTTCCAATATATACGTTAGATATAACCTCTGCACACAGTAAAAGTGAAAGGAGCCATGGATGCAATGGAAGAGACAGAGATAGAGAGAGAAAGAGAAGAGATCGTAAAAGAGTGCACACGGATTGTGCCATCCATTATTATTTGGCGATGCGCGATGTGTAGCCTTTTCTTTCTTTTTCTTTTTGCACTGCTTATTGTAGCAAATGAAACGCTCTTGTAACAGGGTTGATTTCTGTTTTGCCTTTTGATGTGCACAGAATGCAAAATCTGGATGCTTCGGAGCTTTTTAACGTTTGAAAAAATAATTCAAAATTCATCATACCGTTGATTAAATCAGGATCAAGTTGCAGGATTATCCACAGTTCGTCCCAATATTTAAAACTTTTTTTACTGCTGCTTATAACTTTTTTTTACTGCTGCTGAAGAACAATTACTAGCATATTTACTAAGTTTTCTAAAGGTTTTTATCAGTTTCTTTTTCTTTTTTTCTTATAATACATTGACATTGTTTGTAGATAATTTTTATTATTGTTCAATTTTAAATTCGTTTTTTTAATTTATTTTACATAGTGAATATGTTGTTTATATTTAATGATAATTATAATGTTATGATTCTTCTAATATTTGATATTTATGTTTGAAAAACTGTTAATATATTTAATACATAATTAATTAGTTTTGATAATGAATGTATAAATTAATGTATCGAATTGAATGAATATGTAAAAAATAAGACAACTGTGGATATCTGTCTAACCATTTAAAATTCATTTCATGGATAAGAAAAAAAAGAAATCTAGGAAGCATTTTTAATATATTTTTGCCATTGCCATTGCAAACTCATGAGAATTGTCAAAAAAGGGAATTAAGTAAAATAGGATCGATGCAACCAATTACTGTTTAAGAAGAATAAGTTAAACGTAGTTGTTGGGTGGAAGAGGTAGTTTAGATTTTTAAGAACATTGCCATTGCTAAACACATTTTATCGAGTCTGCTGTACGCACTATCCTAGATGGTGGATCGCTTTCTTAGCTGTGTGCTGCGCTAATCCGCCAACGCTAAAGTGGTCAAATTGCTCGGTACGCACTGTGTGATACCTATACTGCGTTAGTCTTTCTGCTTTGTCTGTCTGTTTACCTCTTTCCTCTACCTTTCCAATACATTAACTTCATTCTCATAGCAATACAGCTTACCATTTTTTGGTAGGAAGTTTAGCATTCACGCATGAAACCAAAACGTTCATCCTATTACATTCGAATATTGCTAGAAATTTAAGCAAGACAACCATTTGCAAACGATTCGGCCTAACTTATTTATTTACTATAAAAAATTTAGTTTTGCAACCAATCTACCACTCATCAAAACTCACTCTTTCTCCCCATGTTCCCTACTGTCGATCACACACTCTCCAGGATACGAACTATCAGCAAGAAAGTGGCGGTACGCAGGTTTTACTGAGCGCAAAAGAAGCAATCTCACTCTGGCTTCTCGGTGCCCGTAAGGTTTGTAGCAAAACAGTCAAAACAAATACAACAATTAAGCCATTTAGCATCAACCTAGCAATAAAACTTGAAGTTGAAGTTATTAGACCTGAAATGTTTGATTTTGGTTTTTATTCCATTGCTCTCGGGGCTGTGTCGCTTACGGCGAGAGCCTTGACAAAGCTTACTACCATGCGGTGATTTGTTTTTAGCTTGTTTTTACCACTGTATTGTTCATCTGACTATTTTTGGTTGGTATGCGATGGTTTATTTTTCGGTCACAATAGAAGGGATTAGTTTATGTTTTATTATTAGTTCGTGTTTACCGGTTTAATGTTGAACTTTTGTATTAATCCGTTAGGGGATGGGTTCGGGTGAAGCGTGGGTAGAGCGAAACAATCTTCCCTACTTTCTCTGTGCTTTTCTACACTTTCGCTCACGTAGAAATTCTACAGTTTGCATGTATGCATGTTGAGTATGGAGTTTTCATTTTGGTTTTTTTTTTCAATAATGTTGCTAACCTTTTCGTTAAACGTGAACTAATCAATTATGTATTGCTCTGTGACATTGTCCAGTGTAATTCGTCGCTTGTTATATCCTTTATTAATCATCATGCACCACTTGTTGCTTTCGTACTGTGCACTACTTACCCTTTTTTTGTTGCTATTACTACGCTTATTTCGTATGCTTTTTTATTATTATAATATTTCTGATTGCTTTTTGTATTCCGTGCTTGCTACTATATTTTTTGTTCACTTTTCTCTAATTTTATTTCCCCTTTGTCCTACTTAATTATTAGTTATGAAATCTGTGCTATAAAGTGAAGTAACACTAATTTTTGTCCTTTTAATTTTAGACCATGTACAAGCGATTGATCGATGCTCAGCAGACGAAAAACAAGGTCGATCCCGAAGTGACGCTGCAGTTCCTGAAGAGTGCAATCTACTACTTCCTGACGGACAAGGAAAATTCGCAGGGCCACTTGAACGCGATTGAGAGTATTCTCGGCTTCTCCGATGTAGAGCGCTCCAATATCGACAAAGCGCGAGCGTACAAGTAAAATGGTTTAAGAGCACTGCAACGCTTATATATAGAAACAAAATGGGAGAAATAGTAAAAGAATTAGGTAAAAAATACAGCATACAGTATGTTTTATCGACACAGATACACACAACACATGCACCCACACAAACACACACACACACATAAATATCTAGGCAAAACACGTTCATTACTGTAGATACGATTTTAACGTCCCTTGCAACAGTAGTAAAAGCTAAGATGCAAGAAGTTCGATGTACTGAATATGAGGAGTGAATGCAACAAAACGGCCTGTCACGTACTTCTGGTTTGTGAGATAGCGAAAGAGTAGTACAGGGCATCTAGACACGAAGCGAACGGATGTATGAATAGCACTTTAAGCATGATCTAAAAGAGTTTATTCCTCCACACGTTTAAACCAATATGATCCTCACGTGAAGCTACTGTGAAGATGTATGTAGATGGTTCGGTTTATTTATGAAGATAGTTTTCTTCAGTTCCTTTGCACTTGGATTAATATTTATTCGTTACAAGGTTGATATAGCTGTCGGTTTTGTGGGATTTGGCTTTGATTTTATCCTTAATCCAAATTTTATCGTCTCCCGACAATATACGCAAAGCAGCGCTTTCCTTTCGAGTTCCGTTTTAGACAAGAAGTGGTCAGCTGTTTTCTCTGTTCGTCGTTGCTTCTACACATACTACAAAAGGATACTCTCTGCCATCCAGATTTTGATAACACCATGCTGATGAGAAATAGATAAAGTAAATAGAACCGTTATCCATAGAGCTACAGAGTAATTTAACTGTATGTTGTCGCTTGAAGATAGATATGAAACTACGCATACGTCCAGACAAAGCAGCTTTCGATGCAGGTAGATAAGTAAATTAGCTATCACCAAAAATATAATATATCCCAGTGGTCCCTACGCATTGACCGTGCAACTAGTGGCAGACCGTTTTTCTTACCTTTGTTTGCAAGCCGAATGCAGCCGTTTGAAAGTTTCCACCAAGGAAATGGGCGACCGTCATAGCAGGGAGAGCGATCCACAAAACAGGGAGTGTGCGCAGCGCGTATACCGAGCGAGTTGTGAATTATGGCAGTGCTTTAATGCAGAGTAGATCTTTAAACGTGCTGTAGTGCCTCAACGAAGCGTTTGTGCAAGGGAAAGAATTATTTGGTTTTTTGTGCGTATGCGCTTTGACAGCATATTTCGTATGCTGCGCAAGGTCTTTCGTGTGGCTCAAAGGCTGTTGCTGGACGGCATAGAAAAGTGAGAAAAGTATAGATTCAGGCTGAGGATTGCTAGAAAATTATACAAGTATTCGGATAAATCTACTGACTACGAGTGGGAGGTATTCTTACATCACTAGCGGAAAATAAAACTAAGAAACGTTATTGTTGCAAAAGTAGTTTTTTCTTCTAATTGCAGCTGTTTGAAAGAAACATCGTATTTAGATAGATAAATTGTATGAATATACATATAATTTACATTAACGGTAAGACACGCAGTTTTAACTGGTTAAATCAATTAGTAGCTCTAGTGTAATTGTGATCATTTAACGAGATTTAAAAAATATATAGATTTTTTAATGTGCCACTTATTTTTTTATATAATTAAAAAAAAAACTACCACAGATTAACACAACTATCTTCGATGATCTTGTTTTCTTAGTTCTAGTTGTTCTTCTTTAGTTTGAATCATATCTACAAGATGATCAATTGGAAGTCATGCACTTTACAATTGGTGTTTACGATATTTTTGGAAATCCTCAAAACTATGTTTTGTAAGCGTGTATGATTGTCGATATGAACACTTAATTCATTTAGAGAATATTAGATTATGATTTTCATCATATTAAATACATATTTTTGTTTGATTTGAATAGTAATGAAACAATAGGTGCTATGTAACAGTGTTTATGTAATAAATATACAATGATTGAACACATTGAAGCAAATAGATTAAGTTGAAATGAAACAAAAACAAACTGAATTTCCTACCAAAACGGTAAAATACGGTTGCAAGCGTTCCAAGCGTTTCACGGGTTAATTAATCTTTATTTGATCACATTTTCGTCGTACAATGTAATGTTGGTTGGGTGGTACATCGATACCGCTGTGCAGAATTTTTAGCATTTTTCAGAGGGTATATGGCGTTTACAACATGAAAAATTATACTTAAAAATATTGAGAATTAAAGAATAATCCTTCAAAACATAACCAATGAAGCCTGAACTAAGATACTATTAAATTAAATGGTTTGGAAGGCAAAATACGTTAAATTCGTTTCGTATGTAATGACCAAGCGTTTTACGGTTGGCGGAAGGTTAATTGGCCGTTTTAATAAGATTTGGCACAATTCGGAAGAGCACACAAATAATTATACGCAGAAGTCAGTGGCTTACGTCTGTTTCGTTCAATGTCGCGCCAAGAAGAGAGCTTTATTCTATGACAGTTCATCTAGCACACCGGGTGCTCCAGCGGTCAAGGTATAACGCGTTTATACCGCTGCGTTCGGGGTTCGGGTTGAGTGCACAGTGGGCGATATTAGTCCGGACGTTACAGCTCGGCTATCCTGAACAATAAATTGCCCTCAATTTCCTAATCACTGGACTCGGTCCAACGTCGCAACTTATTCGCTTCTAGAACCCCATCGTAGGGTAGTTGTGTGAGTTGACATCCTTCTACATCGCGTACCACGTACCTATCATGGGGCAACACTTTATGGATGACGTAAGGTCCCCTGAATTTAGGATTGAGCTTCTTATTACCGCTATCGGTCGTATCAGAGTAACGTATAGCCACTAAGTCACCTTCCTTATAGCACTGTGGTGGTTTGTGCTTTTTGCTAAAGTATTCCTCATTCTTCCGTTGAGACTCTTCTATGTTTTCTAACGCCTTAGCCCGAATGGCTTCTAAGTCCCTAGAGGCTCGATCAAATTTCTCATCCAGGTATTCGGCTAACTCGTCTGGAACTTTACCGCGTTGCTCGACACCAAAGAGTAGGACAGAGGGGCAGAAGTTCGTAGATGTGTGGACGGTATTGTTTAAAGCGTATTCGGCTGATCGCAACTTGGATACCCAATCGGTCTGGTCTGGAGCATCAGATAGTTTGCTAAGGATAGGACGCAACACACGGTTCACCCGTTCTACCTGTCCATTGGCTTGTGGGGATCCGGTGGCGTTGAGGACATGGCTAATGTTATGCGATTCCAAGAAGTCCTCAAACAAGGTGGAGGTGAAACAAGTAGCTCGATCGCTAACAATCCGCCTAGGGCGGCTATAGTAAGACATATATTGGGAAAGGGCAGAACACACTTCCTTCGCATTAGTTGAGGAGGTTGGGTAAAGTTTAGTTAATTTAGTGAAAGCATCGATAACAACAAGTATATACTTCTTGCGTAAGGAAGAACTAGGGAGCGGACCTAAATGGTCAATATGGATGGTATCAAAGGGTAAGGGCTCTTTAGGGATGCTGTACATATTCCGGGCATTAGTATGATGAGGTGCAGAATAAACAATGCACTTGAGGCAGTTTTTGATGAATTTGTCGATAGTGGGCTTCATGTGGGGGAACCAGTAATGCTGACTGATTTTGCTGAAGGTTTTGTTTATGCCCAGGTGGCCAATTCGCTCGTGAGTGTGTCTAATTACATTGTCGACCATTTCCGAAGGGACATACAATTGAGGTTGACCATCAGGTATGTCGCGATAGACAAGCCCATCTTGAAGTAAGAATCCGTCAACTTCTTCTGATTCTAACCGATGTTTGAGAGCTTCGATAGATGGGTCACGCGTCTGAGCTACTTGAAGCTGGAAGTCAAGGTCAATCTCACCGATGGCACCCACAGCTTCGGTGCGACTCAGTGCGTCGACATGAGGCATAGAAGTGCCTGAGCGATGACAGATGGTATAGTCGTAATTTTCCAGAAACAAGGACCACCTGGCAATCTTAGCGGAAGCATTACGGTTCTTAAGGGTCTCGACCAGAGAGTTGCAGTCAGTAACTATCTTAATGGGGAGCCCATGAACATAAGTGTGAAAGCGCTTAAGAGCGTAAATGATGGAAAGAGTTTCAAGCTCATAACTGTGTAACTTGGACTCGTCTTTTGAAGTGGTTTTGGAAAAGTAAGCAACAGGGTGCAACTTATTGTCATCCTGTTTCTGGAGGAGAATAGCGCCAAAACCAAAGGAACTTGCGTCACAGTGTAATTCGGTTTCCCGTTTTGGGTCGAATATGGAAAGGATAGGAGAATGCACAAGTTTGTCACGTAAGGTTTCAAAGGCATGCACGCAATTTGAATCGAAGTTAAATACTTCGTCCTTCTGAAGAAGTTTTGTCATAGGTTTGGCGATGCAAGAGAAAGATGGAACAAACCGTCGGAAGTATGAAAACAGACCAAGACAACGTCTGAGTTGTTTTAAATTAGTGGGCATAGGGTAATTAGTAAGTGCTTTAATGTGCCTATCACTAGGCTGAATTCCAGAAAAGTTAGCTTTGTAGCCCAAGTATTCTATTTCTTCATGGACAAATTTGCACTTGTCAAGACGAAGTTCCAAATTGTTCTGCTTAATCTTTTCTAATACGGACCGGAGAGTACTGAAGTGAGAGCTAAGATCAGTAGAAGCGATGATGATGTCATCGAGGTACACTACTATTCTACCATCATCAATGAATTCCCTTAAAATAGAATTAATAAAACGTTGGAATTCGGAAGGGGCGTTACGAAGACCGAATGGCATCTTCAGATATTCAAATTGACCATCTGGGGTCACAAAAGAAGTGTAGGGGATAGACTCCTCACTCATTGGGACCTGATGGAATCCGCTTTTCAAATCTAGCAAACTGAAGAATTTTTTTCCACACAGATGCTCCAAACAAGTTTCGATAAGGGGTAGGGGGTAATTGTCCCGAACTGTAATTTTGTTGAGGGGCCGGTAATCCACACACATACGAACCTCGCCACTCTTTTTCCTAACGAGGACAAGCGCAGAAGCATAAGGAGAATTACTGGGCCGGATGATGTTTTCTGCTAACAGTTTATCAACAATTTGCTTAACCTGCTGTCTTTCACCATAAGAGAGTCTTCGCGGCTTAGTAAATATTGGTGTATCATGAGTTAGATTGATTTTCATTGGATGTACTAGTGGTTTAGTGTTTGAAATATATTTGAGGTATGAATTCTTGATAATAGAAATAACAATTGAACGCTGCTCTAAGGATAGAGTATCTCCTAAATCCAGTTCATTTTCGGCTTCGATTACATCGAGCGAGCAAATACTCCTAATAGCATCTTCTAATTTTTCTGGAAGAGTTGTATCAACTTCTTCAAGTTCCGTCAACGGGGTTTTAGTAATACATGATTTTGAAAAAGATGAATAAGTAAGAGAAATGTTAAGAGAATTAAGTAAATCGCGACCAATAATGACAGGCCACGCAATTCCAGGTAATATAATAAAAGAATGTCGAACAGAATGATCCCTAAACTGGATTGTGCAATTAATTCGTCCTCGAGAATAAAGTGGTCCCTTAACCATAGTGCAGTATTCAGTTGTTGAAAGAGGTCCTAGCAGCCTAGCTGGTACTAATGTGTCACTGATGAAGCTCACAGGACTCCCTGTATCGAGAAGGGAACGGACGCGATTGAGGGTGGTACGCTTAGTAGAAGGGTGTAAAAATGTCAAACTCACCTCTTGGTTTGTGCCGAGAGTATCTTCCGCGCTAATACCGCCCTCAACAGTAGCGTTGGCCCGACGTTCAGGGCAATTGCGGTAGACGTGCCCAGTCTGGAAACAGCGGAAACATCCGCCGGGTGGGCGCTTCGGCTTGGAGCAGGCACTCTGAAGGTGTCCAAATCGGGAGCAGTTGAAGCAGCGGACAGGTTCCTGCGACGTTAGGGGCCGTTCCATACGGCTGTTCATCGGGGCCCGAACAACGGCGGAAGGGGGCTTGATGGCTCGAAGATGACGACAAGACTCGAAAAGCTTCAGCTTCTTCCGGAAATCTTCCATCGTGAGGGGCATGAAGTGCAGGCTTGAAGTAATTGACGGGCTTCCCAATCCATCGATGACGATCGGGATCAGTTCCGAATCAGGAATGTCGGCTTGGCCAGCTATGCGCTGCATATCAAACAGGTAACGGAGGGCAGATTCTTGGGGTTGCAGCCGACGATTGCGGAGTTGGCGGTACACAGATTCAGGAGTAGCGACGAAATGAAGGTTGTCGATAAGCTCCATTTTCAGTTCGTCGTAAGTGGTGACGTCAAATTCTTTGGCGACGTTAGCTGCCGTGCCTGTGAGGAGCCGAAGAGTAAGCAAAAGTTTGTCCGCATCGCATACTCGATGGAGTGAGAAAAGGCGTTCCAAATCACGGAACCAACGGATGACATCGGAATTTTTCTCAGCATCAAGCGGCTCGATGAAGGATTCAAAATCCTTTACACAAACGGCGGTCGGTTGCGGCGCCTCGAGTTGATGCACTTTCTGACGCAATTCGGCTAACTGTAGCTGCATTCGCAGCGCTTCGAGGTGAGCCTCCATATCGTCGGAACAGCGGGGAAGGGCGGCAGCTACACCTTGAGCGGAGGGCAGATTAGCATTGGCGTCGGTGGTGTTGTTCGTCGAAGCGGCATCATTAACGGCGTCACCGCCATTTTCATGAGGGTGATACAAAATGGCGGCCTCGGGATGGTTTGCGTAAGCGGAGGCTGATGCCATGGCCGAGGTGGTGGGCTGCGCTGCACGGGGGGAACGAGCGACCAGCTCGAGAGAGGCGTAAAGTTGCCGAAGTTGTGCGAGGGTGGCGGTATTCGGTACGTCGACGCCGGCTTCGATGAGCGCCCGGCGAAGTTCGTCTTTGCCCACCATTTGATGAGATGGCGTTATGTCACACGCACACACGTACACAGACACACGTAGGCCGGCTGGTTAAGCGGCTTGCAGGCGGTTTG